>NW_001813977.1:2195086-2241255 GCF_000149585.1 Histoplasma mississippiense
TTGAGTGGCCCACAGCTCTAGACGCAAGGCCGCTGCTGAATAGCGTGTCTCCAAGTCAAATTCAAGCGTATATACATGCGCACACACAGTATACAACATATACACACTTTTTATCGTGGGAAAAAATTATCCTTCTCCCCTCGATTTTGCATTCCCTCTCTGGTTTATTGTTTTGGCCTTATTTTCCTTCTTTGCTTTTCTGTTCCCCTTTCTGTTCGCTGTTCTATCTCCTATGGGGATTGTATTAATGTTGGTACAGCTGGATCGATATCAGCCCGATCAACTCAGGATCGATCGTCGAACTGCGTGAGATGGAGGTTTCACACAAGTGGGGCTTTCTTTCTTCGTTTCCTATTCTTCTTCCTCTTCTTCTTCTCGCACAGGAATTTACTCAACGCTTGGAAAAAAGAATGGAGGATGGAAAAATCAATAGGATCACCAGCAAAAATAAGGGACTGACTCTTTTTTCGAATTTCGGTAGGCCTAAGGTAGTCAAAGGGAATAAGAGTGTATATGTTTATTTAGAAAAACACACAAACGGAGAAAGTGGAGACAGGAAGAAAGAAGGTCACAGGAAACGAGAGAATTGTTGTGTTGTACAGAGAAAGAGGCGACGAGAGGAGATTGTGGGGAGGAAGACGATGTTTGATATTTGATTCCAATTCACCACTTTTTCAACAGAAGTGTCTGAGGGAGTGAGTGAGTAATCATCAACGAGCAGAGAGACAGGGGAACGGAGCGAAGAGGGAAAGATCATGATAAAAAAAAAGCCCAAAAAAAAGAAAGCAAGCACGCACGCAAGCTACCATCAGAACGACAAACGGTGGAGAAAGCAAGATGCACCTATGACATGACGGCGAAATTCTAGGTCCGGGGAAGGTGAGAGAAAGGGATTGGCCGACGTGGTTGAAACGTATATCTGCATGCTCAACAGACAACAATGCACTGATTGCCTGGTGGGGCAGTATGTCTGTATGTGTGGATACATGTATTACACAACTTGGAGGCTGGAGCGCACGGCCTATCCAAAATGCCAGATTGGAAGAAGCCGTGAGCAGTAAATATTAACCCTTGCTATGCTGCAGGGAATAACCCACCGAGACGGACTTAGCCTTGAGCTATTTGTCGAGTTATATTTGCCGTAAGTTAAAGTTACATCATGGAGGGTATATGCGACTACGCTGTACAGTACATTCCTTCCTTTTCAACATTTTCCCCTTGGAGGATCATGGACATGCATTTTCGGTTCCTCTCATCTTCTCTCGCTTGCTTTTCGCTGGGATGTAGGTTGGACATTGAGCTCCTGGTGTTGTTGTCCTTGGGTTTGCGTTTGGGCCTGGGCTAGGGCTCGGGCTCGGGCTCGGGCTTGGGTTTGGGCGTTGATGGCTCCAAAGTGCCGTCGTTCGTTTCGTTGTCCGTTGGGCAGCAAGAACCCAATGTACCCGTTACCTGCATCCACTGCGGGGTCACCGCTTGTTTCCCTTCGTTCAACCTCCTTGCCAGCCCCCTGCGAGGCGTACCAGTGACCTGCCCTGTGTTTTCGCTTGCCCGCGTTTTGGGTTGATATCTCATGTCAACATCATCTCCAAGCCCTCAAGACTTTGCCTCCCCTTGCTAAGCAGGATGAAACACAGGACAATCCCACTATTATGCTCTTTCACATCGAGATTGCATAGATATATATATATATATATAAAGCTATATAAGTACATATTCTCTTATTAGTGCGTGCGCTTTTGGACGACATACTACAATATACGCGATACAGCCCTGCTCGACGTGGAAGATGCTGAGTAGCTCCATCTCCATTCCCCATTCTCCAATGCCCATCCTCCATCCGCCAATACCCATGCGCAAGGCACAATGGCAACAGTCCTGTCCCTGGCCATTCGACCCCACGGCCGAGCCGGGGGAACGCATACACTGATTAGCTCAATTATACCCAGTCCAAATTGTCGACTATGGCTGGTTTGTTCTTTTTTGGTCTCTTTCTCGATTATTCTCGTCATTTAATTTTTAATTCTTTTGATGAATTTTGAGGAAGCAGAACCAGCCATTCCTCATTCTTCATCGACAGCCTTCTCTCTCTTGTGAGTCCTTTTTTGAGACACAGTGGCCGGCAATGGGTTTTGAGTGTTGGGCGGTCAATAGTGGTGGCGAGACACAACAGTTTAGACTGGGCTTCTGTTTCAGTGACCCTGCCAGGCATCACTTATTGTGAAGTATACTGCTAACTTGCAAACACAGAGAGTGATTTTCTTCATTGTTCTGACGGTGTTTAACTATGATAGTTATTCTGCTGTTATTCTGATATTTATTTCTCATTAGAAAAGCTACCCTCCCTCATCGACTGATTCTTCTTCCTGGCTTGCTGACGTGACGATCAATCACCCCTCAGGCACTAGTTTGGTAATCTTGAAAACTTAGAGCTGAATCTGGCATAAGCGACACATAGTTACGCTGTAATCCATCCCCCTTCCATTCCATTCTCCATATTTATCATATTGTCCTGTAACTAGTTAGTTATTATTATTATTAGCTAAACCATCTCACCTATCCCCTCGTCGGTAGGTTTTGTGCAAATTAGAGTGGTTTCGATAGTGTATATTATACGAGATCTTATTGAGTAGCTAAGGTATTTTCGGTATTACTTGGTATTAGTGTATTTTATAAACCCTAATTAAGGATTCGCGCCGTCACTGCCAGATTGGGCCATCTCATGAAATTCCTCCCAACATCGAGTTTTCAAACAGAGAGGTGTATTTTGACAAGCTGAGCAATCAGAACTTGATTGACCTGCTCTTAATCCTTTCTGCTGTCCTATCTTTCGTTTATACTGACACCAGGCACAAACTAGGCGTTTTGGCAGTGAAATTCGTTGGTGATTTAGATCTCTATTTGATCGTTCGATAGGGAGGTTGTCATGAATCTTAGGTGCAAATTCAAAGAGCTGTTGATAAAGCTTCTCATGAAAGCTTATATGATAAGGCAGATCCTTCTTAGGGACTCCCTGCTGCTTCTTATATAAGTAGTAAAGCCGGTAGGCATTAACCGCTGCAGAGTCAATAAGCCAGTAGAAAATAGGGAGCCAGGTCCGATAGGTAATTCTATGGCTAGTATATGCCGCACGGTACTGATTTGCTAGGTCCACCCCATTCATATTATGATTGTAGTCATCTATCATGACTGGGATTTTCAGCTTCTTCTGTGGCTGACCTTCAAAGACCTTTCGTACAATATTGGCATTGGTTGAGAGCTCTCCAGGCCGCTTTCGAATACGTTCAATAAAGGTGTCAAGCGAATGAATGGTGCTTAGTGCTAATACCATATTATTATCTTGCATGGCAAGACAGAGAACCTTCTCTTGTTCAATAGCATATAGAGTATTCCATGGAATAGCTGCCGTATAATCTCTAAGCTCTGCGAGAACTGCCGGAGCCTGATTTGAATGAGTAGTTCCACATGCACCATATCCCTTTTCACGTAGGAATTTGAATAGTGCAACAGATGTAAAGTAATTATCTAGATAAACTGAGTAAGGAGTTACCTGCTGAGTGATAGAGGATTCAGTGACCAGCTCTATAAGTGACTCTGTAGGCAGCTCTGTGGGCGGCTCTGTGGGCGGCTTCGTGGGCGGCTCCGTGGGCGGCTCTGTGGCCGGCATAGAGATAGTGGGAAGCCGTTGAAGGAGATTCACCACCATAGATCCCGTCTTTGTTAACCCTGGGAATTGAAACATAGGCATTATACTCTACCGGCGGCTTGACCAGGAAAAAGACCATAAATAGCCATGTTCTGCTAGGCCAAATATCTTATATCCCCGAGGAATTGGCTTGGAAGGCATTTTGTAGGTGTGTTGACTCCGTCCAAAACATTTAATCATTATCTCATCTATTGAAATCTTAGAGCCAGGGGTGTAGTATTTTCGGCATGCTGTATGGAATTCAGTAGCTAACGGCTCTACCTTATACCACCAGTCCTTATTTTGAGCCTCGGGCCGGCGGGCTTCATGGGGGTTTGATATATGAATATATCATTTAAGCTGTTGGAATCGCGTATGGCTCATATAGGATTGAATGGAATGAATAGAGCCCTGTTTCAGGTCATTCCGCCAGTATAGATCAGTCCGTTGGGATTTATGGACTTCCATATAGAGAAGAAGGTCTATAAAAACCTTTATCTCTGCTGGATTGATCTTTTTCCATTCTCGTGGCTGAATAATAGAAGTAGAAATAGAAGATGTTTCCACTATTATTTTCTCTGTTTCTATCTCCATCTCCACACCTGAGAGCTCCGGAGCTTCATTATCAGTATCTCCATCCTCTTTCTTTAGTTTTGCATAGAGATTTGTTGAATTGCTGATCTGTTGAAAGCATTCCTCACTGAAAAACAAGGTAAACAGGGCGTAGGGACTCTCAATATTAATATCTATAGAAAGGTTGAGAACTGGGCCTTGTGAAGTAGCTTGCATAGGAAGGAATTTAACTGATTCTAGTGATGGAATCTCAGCAATGACCTTCTCAATAGGTCTCTTTCGTTTTTTAGGTGTTTTTGTATGAGCTGGAGAATCAATTAGTTATCTAGGTCATAAGGATTGATTAATATAAGGAAATTACCTTTGGATTTGGCAGGTGTTTCAGCGGATTCCATGTTTGCAGGTGGATATCATGAAGAGAGGCCTGTAGGGAGGCCTGCAGGTAGGATTTCATTGCGTTGAATTTCATACACGATTTGAATGCTTGGGATTCTATTGGCCATGCCAAGGCGCCGGTGCAAATTTCCATACGACTAATTGAAACCACGCTAATTTGCACAAAACCTACCGACGAAGGGATAGCCAATGTCATCCACAAATACTAGTAGATCCATGGATTCGCAGGAGTTTGTAAAGCCGACCCCAAGTTTTGGGCTGTCGGCCCGTTCGCTGGTTTTCCTCATCGGCCCTAATGACGGATCCAATGGCATTGCTCGCCTATCCGCCGCCACGACAGCTCTCACGCCTGTAGGTGCATACCTTTTTTTTCTTTTCTTCTTTTGGACCTCGCTTTCGTTCCTCCATGTCTTTCTTTCTTTCTCCCCCCACTGCGCCTACGGAGCCATTAAAGTGAAACACATATTCGGGTTGACTTCAAGTCAGCCACCCTCCATTCCCCCACAAATACCAAATATTTGGTCAATTTCGAAAGACTAGGCTCCCCGCGATGTGCCCTGTCTCAGTCACTTTTATTAATGGGCTGGGAAACTGGATAAACACATCTCTCCAGGCCTCAAAATGAGAAGCAGCGGCGGTCATTGGCTTCGGCGGCACTGGTAGCAAATTAAATATATAAGCACTTAGCCAAGTCAATCTGCCGCCCCAGCTACTGCGTATGCTCAAGAACACGTCCTCAAGCATGAGTCTTGCCACGAAGCTGGATGTCGGTTGTTATTTTTTTGTGCGGTACCTCCGAATCATGCAGGCTCCTCGAAAAGTGGGCTCTCATCTCTTGGCCTCTGCGGAGTTGGTGTCCCAGCGTCTAGTGCAACATGCAGGCTGGGCTCACATTATGCAGCGGGCGGAACGGAGAAAGGATACACAAGCTGCGTCACGGAGCTTAGCTTGAAGGAGTTAATCAGACCAGCTGATGGGGAAACGGAGGCTCCGTCGAGTCGATGTTGTTTCCCATCACATCTCTGCTTGTTGATGTTTCTCTATTGACGGAGGCTTCCAATGGTTATTAAATAGCATTTTGAAATTTAGAAAGAGTTTTAAAATACCATCTCCGCATCCAGTCTAATTGATCAAAAAAAAAAAAAAAAAAAAAAAAAGGTGCGAGTGCTGTACAATAAATTGAACCCACCAAATCTGAGCAAACATAACCATCGATGTCAAATTCACCGGGGAAAACCCGCCATGTAACAGAAACATACGGTTATCCTCTGTCTCTTCTTTAGCCTTCTCTTTCCTTGGGAACAGAAGCAGCAGAGACCTAATCTGAACAGCAACGACTGGTTCGGAAGAGAAGATGGGTGTTTCTGTAACCTTCCCAGAGTTGGGAGCCATTGCAGACTGCTGAATCTCATGATGTTGGGGAAGTGCCAACCTCCATAATCATGGACAAACCAACCGGCCTACCCATCACCCTTTGATATCTCAACATCATCTTTGGAAAATGGCTTCCCCATTTACTCCTACTTGTCAGAAAAGTTACTACGGACGGGCATTCTTCTGAGCTGTTTCTCTGCGTGTCTGCTGCGTAGCATGTTTCAAATTGTCCAGTTGGGGGTTCTATCTACTGCCAATCGCCTATGCAGGGCGTCCAAGTTGGCGGTGTAGCCGCAGTAGCTTGCATTTACCTACGTATCATGTGGGGAGACGGGAGTAAGGGCTCCAGGAGCTTCCAAACAAGTTCATAGAGATATGAAATTGCAGAAGAAGCGAATTGTAAAGATGATATCCTTTTGGCTACCAGGTATATCTACCCTATTCTCGGACTTACCGTAACGGGATAGACTTTACCATGTCGTTTCTGATTGTTACTATTCATTCTAGAAGAGCATCTCGGTGATTTAAACTGTTCGTGCAGCAGTATGGGTAGCAGTCAACCCATGATAATATGGCTCGTCCAAGGTTTCAAACCATTTGATCTTCCATCATATCTTAGCATGAAACCCAGTTTATTGTGTAGCAGGGCAATACTATTCATTTTTCTATTAATATAGGTCGCTGCTACTATCATCACCATCCTTACCCACAAGACCTAGTGCCATGTGTTGGTCAACTAACAATGGTTCGCCCCAGCATTTTCATTACAAAACCAACCTAGCTAACCTCCCCCTATAGTTGCAGAGAGAACAACAACACAGAAATAGGACGACATGCTAAATCAATGCATTATACTAGATGCAAGAAGCTTCTTGATATCCGTGTGGTGTGGCTACATTCAAATAAACAGCTTGGTGATATGAGCTCATACACGACCGAATTCATTGCCCCCTGTCTGGCTTTGATATAAAAGAAATCATCTTGAATTTTTGACTTTAAGAACTGCCTTTAACACTACACAGTCTCTTTTTGAAGGGTTGAAAAGTACATTCATCGTATACAGTATATGGGTTGGTACATTTTTTTTCTAGTTCGTTCCCTGTCACATCGAAGCTCCGTGCTGGCTTAATATCACTAACATCCCGTTGCTGGCATAGATCAAATACTAGGCTCTCAAGCTGAAGACGCCATTGAGCTGACGGGCAGACACCATGGCGATAACCTCCAGCATTACTACGGCAATAAATTCCGTGTACAAAGGAGAGGTAGCCCAATTGAGCATTGGGTAGACACCTCATCCTGGCCTTTCAACCCTTCTCTTGACAACGATATTCTGATCCCGCCATTCCCCAACGAATCTGCCAGTACAGTCCCGCACTGCTTCTCGTCCATTCAGAGCCTTTCTGGCGTCTCAGTTGCGTCATCGGAGAGTCTGTGCTACCAGGGTCCCTTGGACTATCGCGGTATTTGCATATATCGCAATGAGCCGCCCGAACCCCTGATGCAGAAGGCTAAACAGATCATTACCGAAGAACACGATCCATCCACTACTTCTTCCCTGCTGCATGGTGAGGCCGCTCTGCAGGAACTTAGCAAACTCCCGCGCCGCCTCTGGAATGCTACAGAAGAGGAAGTGTTTGAGGAACTAGGAAATCGCCTGACTCCCGGCCGGGACCATGACCATGACCATTATCATTATGACGATACCGATGATCACCGTCTCCATCCCACATTAACTTGTTCAATCAAACGGCAATGGACCGAGTCCGTTTCTGTCCCCCTTCTTCCTGATTTCCACACGGCGCCCTTCCTCCCAGACCCAAAGCCAGATAAAGCCTATGGCTTCTCGCATGATGCATTCACGCACGCCCAACATGCCATAATCCCCACACTTACCGAATCCGCAGCTGCATGCGCATCTCTGTCTGCATCTTGCAGCGGCGCCGAAACAGAGATTCTTTCCAGCCCTAGTCCCAATCTCTCCGGGGGCTACGCGAGCCCGGATGCACATCTCTTCTTCCCCTTCTTCGCTGCTGAATTTGCCTCCATGGCCACTGGCGGCACTCACCACACAGCAACAGAAGAAGCCAGCAATGCTGCCGCTATATCTCTAAACAGCCTCCTCGAATTGCATCGCCGCACCGTCGGTACTCACCAGTTTGACGAAACGCAGCCCTGGTTCTTCTCACTGACTATGGACCAGCAGATTGCGCGGTTGAATGTTCATTGGATTACGGTTAGTGGCAGGTCACGGGCAAGGAAGGCACAGCAATCCCAATTCCATTCCCATTCCCATTCCCATTCGCAATCGCAATCGCAATCGCAATCACCATTACAAATACAACTGAGACAGCAACGGCATACCACTGTAGCGACAGCTACATCTACAAGCACTTCCCGCCTATTCAACACAGAGTTACTATCCACCTATATCCTCAGCGACACCAATTCCCTGCGCGACCTCCAGAGAGCGACATGGAATATCCTGCGCTATGGCAGGGACGTTCTACTTCCCAAAGTGCGTCTGTTGCTTGATCTTTGCCAGCATCTGCCGGGTGAGAGACGCAGTGTGTCATCATCGAATCAGTCAGAGCGTGGACTGAGCCGGGATAGTGAAGTGGGTTCTTGTCGTCCTAACGTTGTCGACGGGTCCGCTGTTGAAGAAAATGGTGAAGGCCCGGAGGGCCAACAGCAGTTGCAGGAGCAGGAATACGACCAGGACCAGCAAGATACATGGGAAGGGGAGGCGCCAGATGTGTTTCTGTGATGATGGGGATGATAAATGCTATGCCGACTGTGAATGGGCCGGGAAGGAGGTAAGTGGGTCTATCTGTGGAAGGGTTAGGCAAAACTATCGACATCGATACCATTTTGCCTTTCTCACTTTGCATGCAGATATTCGAGGCAGTTAGGTCGATACGCGTCGGTTTGGATAGTTTCTTTGGACGACTGATGTCAGGACAGACAAACGTCTGCGAGGGCGCCAGATTAGGCATGGCATGGGTGGACTTTCAGTTTATTAGTGGAATGTGACGGTTCTAGTTCGTTTCATCTCTTGGTTCGCGGGTATTCCCTCCTCCCCATGTGAAAAGGGGGCGAAGATCGATGGAAGACATGGATGGGTATACGGATGAACACAGGGATTCGCATTTGGACAAGTGTAATGGCTACTGATTTTTGATCATTTTGTTGCAATTGGGCCTGGTTGTGAAGTTTTATATGTTACTCTGCTACGTTGGTTGGGTAGCTGGATTTTTCCATGTATCTCTCTCCTCTCTCTCTCTCTCTTCTGTTTTTTTTTTTTTTTTTTTTTTTTTTTCCTTCATTCATCGTCTTCGCTTCGCTTTGCATATAATAATAAACTCCTCATATCACAGTACATCTTAAGAAATATTCACTCCAACTCATTCCGCAGCTCGAAACCTACCCAAAATTGGTGATCCAAAGAAGCAAGACTTAAGTAAATTACCGTATTGCCCAATCATAACCCAAATGTACTATAGACATTTCATGCATTTAAGGTAAATAAATGTATATGCACAGTACACTTCTCTGCAGGCAGTCTAGCCAGGTCCTTTATTGTGACATCATCCACCAAGTAACAGCAGCGGCAGAAGAGCCGTCACGCTGGCAAGGATTCAAATCCCTGCTGCTGCTGCTGCTGTGTTGTTTCGGCAATAGTGAGAATAAGAAAAACAGAGGGGAGAAGAAAAATCCCGTTTCTCCATACGATGCACAAATTGCGGGGAATAAAGAGGATCGCCAGCGAAAGAGTGCAATATACTCTTCTTAGTTTTAGGTGGTGCAGAAGACATGTCAATCGTGCTTCTTAAGCCACTCCCCCGGCCCTGGGATTGCATTAAATGAAAAAAAAAATAAAAAAAAAAAATTAATAATAGATATTCACATGTGTAATCTGCATGAGTGATGTGTCTCTCCATATAGCTAGAAAAGAGGTACCGATTACCCAGGGAGAATGACATGTGTCAGGATGATGATGCCTATCAACGTAGTGGGGCATGCTCAGAGTTCTGATACATCTTTTAATTTTTGGCGTAGGAGCGGGGTGTGCAATACCTCATGATGTCAGAGGAGGCTGCGGTGAGGGGCGGTTTACTTTCTTTTTTCTCTTGCTTCCCTTTTTCTAGTTTAGAATCCACTCGGCTCATCTTTACCCCACCCTCGATTTCTCCTTTTCCTTTTTATCTCCATGTGCACATGGCATTGGAGCAGAAGAGGACGAAAATAGAATAAAGGAGGACATGTTCGTCTTCGTCGCGGGGTTGGGTTAGAGTATTATCGCCAGTATAGAGTGGGTTAGGCATGAATGTATGCATGCAGAATGCGAGGCGAGCGCCAAAGGGATTTAGCTGCCGATATCATCTTCGTCAAGCAGGAAATGGCGCCCAATGCTGTTACAAGCCAATTGATGCGCGAAATTGGTGGATGATAAAAGAAAGGGCTTGTCGGGCATCAAAATTGTTGTTTCATTGAGAGGGCAAGGGTATAGCTAAAGGGACCGGGGAAGAGATCATTGGAGGGTAAAAAGGGGAGCAGGCGAAGGATGAGCGGTGGGGTCAATTATTTTGGAGTGAGCAAATGAGCACAGACTGGCGAAGAGGCGCCATGAATTAGTGGATATAGGCTTGCGGAATGTGTTTCCATATCTTTTTCTTTGTTTCTTGTGTGCTCCGTATCCTCTTGTGTGGACAATAATATCTAATATCCCATTTTATAGTTAGACGACATTGACGATGGAGGATGCGGGATTAGCACGTGATGTTGTTCCGTAAATGCACTAGTACATTGGAGCTTGGACCAATGCTTGATTTATTCATTACATAAACATTCCGGAGCCTCGGCGCCAGTTGTTCCGGAGAGTCATCAGATAAAAAAATAATATGGAGGAATTGCTGACGGAATGACATATAGCTACAAACATGGCTGCTCACGATTTATGATCTAATTTCTTTGTATATGTTCTTCTACGGACATACCATGCTCCTCCTCTGAGTTCTCCTAATTTCCCAGGCATCTTGAAGAGGGCAATGACTCTCCGAAGAACGGCAGCTCCTCCAGCTGACCCCTCCAATGTATGCGTATATGCACATATAGCTTTGTTATAGCTCATTTTGGTCCCTACGACTTATAAGATTGACAAATTCATCTGCGCAGGAACCGGACTCTATGCCCCTCCCAGTAATGCCTGGAAGCCCTATGAAAAGGAATCGCGCGGCACAAACAGCTCCAACCCTCAAGACCAATTCTGCTCTTGACCCTGCTGCTACCGCAGCCCATGCGCAGGCGGCGGAATCCCATAAACATGACCATTCGCATCACAAAAAGGGGAAGAAAGGAGGCGATGTATTTTATAGTTTTCTTTTCGCCTAGTTTGTGGAAACAGCTGTAGACTGTAATTCCATAAATAAAGTAAGTAGATTGGCTAACGTTGAAAACGTAGGACTTCGACGCACTCCTCAACCCATTTTACTACAGCAAATCCCTCACAGATCCAATTAATACTGCCCAAGATAAATGGAACCTATTGCCTGCCTTCCTTAAAATTAAGGGCTTAGTCAAGCAACATATCGACTCGTATAACTACTTCGTTGAGGTTCAATTGAAAAAAATCGTACAGGCAAGCGCAGAGATTCGTAGCGATGTTGATCCTAACTTCTATATCAGGTACTTCTTCCTTTCTATATCCCTAGTTTCATTTGAATATGTTACTTTGAAAACAACTGCTAAACTACTTGGCCTGCTTTCATTTAGATTCCATGATATATACCTGGGCAATCCCCGGCGGGCAGACGAAGAGCAAGACTCCAAATTTGATTTAGCATCCACTATCACTCCAAACGAATGCCGCCTGCGTGACATGACCTATGCAGCCCCTATTCTGGTCGATTTCGAATATGTCCGTGGTAGACAACGGGTCAAGCGGAACGGGACCGCCATTGGTCGGATGCCGGTTATGCTACGGAGCTCCAAGTGCGTCTTGTCGAATAAGTCAGAGGCAGAGATGCAGTTGCTACAAGAGTGTCCTCTTGACCCTGGTGGGTATTTCATCGTCAATGGGACTGAGAAGGTTATTTTGGTACAAGAGCAATTGAGTAAAAATCGGGTTATTGTGGAGACGGACTTGAAGAAAGATATTGTGCAGGCTTCGGTTACTAGGTGTGTTCTACTGCTGGATGTATTAACATTTTTATATCCATTGCTTAGTTTATGCGTTTATGGAAGATATTTCGCTAATGCTTATGGAATAGTTCTTCAAACGAGCGTAAATCGAAGAGTTACATCATCCTGAAAAAGGATCGGATATACATGAGACATAACGTTCTTAGTGAAGATGTTCCAATAGTTATCCTTCTCAAGGCGATGGGAATCCAGTCCGACAAGGAAATGTTGCTTCTTGTTGCCGGCATCGATAGCACATTCCAAGAAGACTTTGCCATCAACTTCGAAGAAAGCGTGAAACTCGGCATATATACGCAGCATCAGGCGCTGGAATACATCGGTAGCAGAATAAAAATCAACCGGAAGCCGAACAGCTTCGGAATTACCCGACGAAACCATGTCCAGGAAGCCATCGAAGCTATTTCCTCTGTTATCATCTCTCATGTCGTCGTGGAGAACTTGAACTTCCGCCCCAAAGCTCTGTATGTCGCGCATATGGCTCGGCGCGTTTTGATGGCGAAGCACGACCCCAGTCTAGTAGATGATCGGGATTATGTAGGCAACAAGCGCCTGGAATTGGCTGGCCAGCTTCTGGCCTTGTTGTTTGAAGATCTGTTCAAGAAATTTCAGTTTGATATTAAAATGAATATCGATAAGGTGCTGAAAAAGCCGGTGCGGACGGAACAGTTCGATGCGTATGGAGTCGTCGCGATTCATGGAAACCACATCACCCAGGGTATGAACCGGGCCATCTCAACCGGTAACTGGAGTTTGAAGCGTTTCCGCATGGAGCGCGCAGGCGTTACTCATGTATTGAGTCGATTAAGCTACATAGCAGCGCTAGGTATGATGACCCGTATTTCAAGTCAGTTTGAGAAGACGCGCAAAGTCTCAGGGCCTCGAGCCCTGCAACCGTCCCAGTTTGGTATGCTTTGCCCATCCGATACGCCAGAAGGTGAGGCTTGTGGCCTTGTAAAGAACTTGGCGCTTATGACGCATATCACTACCAACGACGAGGAGCAGCCTGTGAGGAAACTCATATTCGCTCTTGGTGCAGAAGATGTGCAGACTGTCGGTGGCCGCGAGTTGCATGGCCAGGGGGCTTACATTATCTTCCTCAATGGATCCCCTATCGCCCTAACACGGCGGCCGAAATTTTTCTTAAATTCGTTCCGACGGCTGCGGCGGACGGGACGGGTTTCGGAATTCATCAGCGTCTTCATTAATCATCATCAAAACGCAGTGCACGTCGCGACGGACGATGGGCGGATATGCCGCCCACTAATCATTGTTGAAGACGGGAAATCAAATGTAACCAACCGCCATCTCCGGTTGCTCAGGAACGGGACGATGGGAATTCGACGACTTCTTGGCTCATGGTCTCGTGGAGTATTTGGATTGTAATGAGGAAAACGACTTCCTATATCGCCGTCTATGAAGAAGACAGGCTCAGAGCACGACGCATTTGGAAATCGAACCGTTTACCATTCTCGGCGCTGTGGCCCGGTCTCATCCCTTACCCACATCATAACCAATCCCCCCGAAACACATATCAATGCGCTATGGGTAAGCAAGCGATCGGTGCTATCGCAAACAACCAATTCCTTCGCATCGACTCACTCCTCTACACCATGGTGTACCCTCAAAAACCGATGGTGAAAACACGAACAATCGAGCTTATCAAATACGACAAGCTTCCCGCCGGCCAAAGTGCAACTGTTGCCGTCATGAGCTATTCTGGCTACGATATTGAAGACGCCCTCGTCCTAAACAAAGGCTCTGTAGACCGCGGCTTCGGCCGCTGCCAGGTTTTCCGGAAATATTCCACAAACCTTAAAAGTTACTCCAACGGCACAAAGGACAAACTTAAAGGTCCCGATCGCGAAAACGGCGTGCCAATCCGCAAACATGCCCTCCTCGATAATGATGGCCTTGCCGCCGTCGGTGAAAAAGTAAACCACGGTGAAGTCTACATCAACAAAGTCACGCCGGAAAATGCCCTCTCATCCGGCATCACGGGTTCAGACGCGGGCAGGCCCATCGCCTACATCCCCTCTCCGCAAACCTACAAACTTCCCGACCCCAGCTACATCGACAAGGTGATGATCTCTGCCACCGAGGCCGAAAACCAACTCATCAAAGTCCAGACGCGCCAAACTCGCGTGCCGGAAGTCGGCGACAAATTCTCCTCCCGCCACGGCCAAAAGGGTGTCGTCGGCATCATCGCCGAGCACGCAGATATGCCATTTAGCGACCTCGGGATCGTTCCGGATATTATCATGAACCCGCACGGTTTCCCCTCGCGCATGACCGTGGGCAAAATGCTCGAGCTGATCGCAGGTAAAGCGGGAATTCTCTCTGGCCAGTTCGGCTACGGGACTGCCTTCGGCGGCAGCCCCGTGGAGGAAATGTCCGCCATCCTTGTCGACCACGGCTTTTCGTATGGCGGCAAGGATTATCTCACATCTGGCATCACGGGGGAGCCGCTCCCTGCTTACGTCTTTATGGGACCTATATATTACCAGAAGCTGAAGCATATGGTTCAGGATAAGATGCATTCGCGGGCGCGCGGGCCGCGGGCGATCTTGACGCGGCAGCCGACGGAGGGGAGGTCGCGGGATGGTGGCTTGCGGCTTGGCGAGATGGAGCGTGATTGTCTGATTGCGTATGGAACGAGTCAGTTGTTGTTAGAGCGGTTGATGATTTCGTCCGATCGGCATGAGGTGGATGTCTGTGAGAATTGTGGGTTTATGGGGTATTTGGGGTGGTGTCAGCGTTGTAAGACGTCGCGAGGGGTGGTGAAGATGGCCATCCCTTATGCGGCGAAGTTGTTAGTTCAGGAGCTTTTTAGTATGAATGTTGTCGCAAGATTGAAGCTTGCGGATGAGTTTCCGGAGGAGAGAGGGAGGTAAACGTCGATGGTTGTATTTGTGGGTTTTTTGTTTTATATTTAGATTGGAGTGAACTGATACACAGAAAATCCATATTATTATCATAGCTTGATGACTTAGCTTTCACTCCCTTTCTAGGAATCTGAACGTGGATATGTTTGAGATTCAGGCGATGGTATTAGCAAAAAATAAATTATAAAATCCAAAGCACAAGAGATGAGCATCAACTTTGTCATTATATGATATTCCATCATTCAACGCCTTACGCACCAAGGAAGGCCCTTGCTCTCACCAACTTCTGGGTCCGATTTCGAACTGTTGATATATCTACACATGCTGTTGAAATTTCCAATAATAAGTTAATCACACAACGATAAAAAACAAAGATAATTTCAAGGACTACCCAGACCCTGAACAACCATACCCTCTTCTCTGCTAGCCTTGTCCATAACCATGGAAAACACAACCAAACACCTTGTCTGCAAATGTGAATGGCAAAATCGTATGTAACTCGAGTCGTCAGCGACCTGTTAACATCGAGTACAAATGAAACAACAACAAGGAAGAAAACAAGAATTCCCTTATCCAGCCAGTTACTCTTTGTTTTTAAGAGTCCAATAATAAGGTCATGATCCAGATTATTTTTCACATCCGCCACTCCTCAACTATATTCCCCGCGCTAACTAACAAACTCGGCTTTCCTGTATTCCCCGCACCATTTGCCGCTGGCACCTCCTTCAGATTCTCAAAACGGAGACAGGTAATCGGGTCTTGATACTGGTAGTAGGTTATGGGTGTATCTGCACGATTGGGATTGGGAACTTCGGCGACCACGTCCTGGTGTGCTTGTAGTTGGATGCGGCTCGATGGTATTGACAGTGGTGTGTTTGGGGTGGATGATAGGCAAGAGGAATGGGAGGGAACTAGGGGCGGGGGCATGATAAGTTTGCCAGTGCTGAGGGAGAAAAGCTGGATCCTCTTGGAAGGAGAAGCTAAAGTTATAGTTAGTTGAAGATTGAATTGTTTTCTATTCTTATTTTTCTTCCTTTATTTTCCCCGGAGGGGTGTGCAAGGGCGAAGTAAGAAGGGAGTGGAAACTTACTACATGCGAGAAGACCGATTTCGGGGCTGATATCTAGCTCGTCATGGGATATGTGGTCGTTTTCGTATTCGTGGAATGAGATATAGGGCTTCGTCGAGGTGTGATTGGGTTTGTTGGGCTGAGGATGCCTTGCGATGCCGCTTGAGGCATAGCGGAGATCATACATGTGTAGCTACCAGCGTTGGAAAAAGGGTGTGCATATTAGTGATGATGACCAAGGGGCAATAGAGAGGAGTTCCGATATTCTCAGGCATACATTTTTCTTCGCTCCTGCCACCACAATTCTCCACTCATCCACCTTCCGAATTTTGTATACACCATGTGGATGCTGGAGTCTCGATACAGTATCCTGAGAACGCAGGTCAAAGAACTGGACCAGAGAGTTGTTCATCCCGGCGATAACCACTCGAGGTGTCAGCCACTCCACAGACATGACATCAGCAGTATTCGGCAGCTTGACGTCTTTGGCTGCCCAGGTTGATTCGGTCCGAGTGATGAGTAACAGGTCACTCGAGTTGCTAACTACAAATTTGCTATCCGTTAGGCTTGGGCACGCGGCGGAACATCTTATCATTGAACCATTATAGTAAAATCTGGTTCCAGAAACTTTTGACGGAGATATCGTTAGTGTGATTCTAGGAGCAGGCTGGATGTTTTCAAATAATAGGAGTCGGGTGGCTTTGAGGTAGCCGAGATATTCTTACACAATGAATCAGACACAGGTACCCCATCCCATGGGTCTTCCAGTTTACAAGTTGAAATATGCACGGATTCACTGTTTGGGCTACTTGTTGAAAGACTGGATATACTCTCTTAGCATCGGCCGATTGAAAGCATAGGCGACATATATAGACACTCACAGAAGCCAGCCAGTTGGGCCTACAGTGAGCGATGTGACCTGTCAAACTCTTTAGAAAGATCGAAATGAACTTTGGCAATCACACTTACCCAATCATGCCCAATCATTACCCGATTGCACTGTCTCTGATGCGACTTGTACTGCCAGGGTCGATTTTGTTTATTGGGGAGATAAGACCTAACAACGCTGTCAGCATGGAGCAATGGTCAAATGAAAAGCAGGGGGATTGGCAAGCTATCATACAGAAGATTAAAGTTCCACGCCGTATTGACCGCTGGATGGAAAGTACGTCAAAATCGGGAACAATAAACGCCATTGAACACTTTGAGATAACCCACCAACCAGGAGAGTCCCAGTCCAAGGGTCCCTGGCGAACCTCGCCACGGGAAATAGGACATCCAGGCTCGATACATCAACCAAGCGATTCCTTGAATATAGCCTTGCACATACGGCTGCACAGTTTTCAGAAACAAAACTCTTCGACGTGGGTAGTGTGCCACACTCCCGCTGCAGCAATTTGCCACCCAGCGGATAATGTAGCATGTTTGACCTTTTGATAGTCTCTGTCAACACTCGCTGGGAGTGATCTTCTATTCTCTTTCGTCTCTGCATGTTAAAATTAGCATAGCGGCCTCAAGTAGCAATAGACAAATAGCTATAAAACACTGACCAGAGCTGTCTGCTCCCTTTGTTTTATATCATCCCTAGAATACTTCGATCCTAACGGTGCAGTGTGATTTGCTTGGATTTTAAAATACTTGTTCTTCTCCGCGTCTGGAGGGCATAGACCGTTGAACAGTTAGTTTAAGGTGCAAAATCGAAATTCCCTTGACTATATGGAGCTCTATGAAAATAAAGAAAATCAAACATATTCGATGATCCTTTGGCAATCGCGCCACCATAAAGTTCATATGCACATCTCCATCCGCAGTTTCCCAAACATGGAGTAAATGGACTCCCGACAACAAGACAATAACAATCCACCTACTAAAAAAGGGGAACAGAACGCCCCATGTTGCACAAATCCAGGGCAGTATACAAGCTCTAAAATATTGTTCTTGAACGAAGGCGACATCTCATTACGATTTGAAACCGTAGGCATGATGCATTCACACGTACCATAGTAGTACCCTGGGATGTCCCGCGGGACCGAATCCATGTTGAATAGTTTCTATATCTTCACCCAGCGCTATGAATTTGAATTTGTGACCGGGCCTGACATATCACCACCGTTTCGACTGGGGTAATAATACTTTATATGCTTTACAAGATAATCTCCCCGTGACGGAGAGCAGGCCCTGAAATGGCGACGGCCGAGCGTCCCTCGACAGCATATGAGACAGCTCTGCTTTAATAATTTGCAACACGATAAGACATTGTCGTCGTTGGCATCTTTGCTTATGTCAGCTAGCTGTTTTCACGTGATTTATTTCGTGGTTCCTGTTGGCCCTAGGTTGCCTGTCACGGACTAGCGCATGCACATATCCCCTCGTCTGCGCCACTAAGATACAATTAGTGCAATACTATTAGTGTAACAACTAAGCTGTTAGCTCTGAAGTACCAATCAATAATTTCTCATACTAATTCTATGTAATTTGATTTGTTGATATCTCTTCATTGTCTCATGTTTTCTGCTCTACATTCTGCAATTTTGAAACCTTTTTTTTTTTGATTCATATTCATATTCACCCTGTTCATTCTGCTTATTCTGAAACAGAAATATGATTTTTATAGATGATTTTCAATTCTTCAATGCTTCTTTTAATTGATTGATTAATGTTTTTTATTAGTTAATATAAAAACAAATGTACAGTAAAAACAATCTGTTAGTGAACTTTTCGCAAACATTTCATCTTTAGAAAATATTAAATTTAAATTATAAAACCTTCTCATCACTCTTCAGTTATCAATCTGTTCAATGATATTGATTCATAAAATTCATACATTTTATTCTCTCTTTATATTTTAAAATGTGATATTCAGAATATTGTCTGTTTCATCAATGTCTATTTAGAAATGCAGATATCAAAGAATTCAATCATCAATTCACAGAATTGATATTCAATTATTTCTGCAGAAATCAAAATATTTCTTAAACAAATTATCTATATAAAAGTATATAAATTTTCAATAATTGAAAATTATTGAAATAGAAATGATATTCAAAAATTGATTCATTTATTAAAATTTCAAATAAAATAAAAACAATTTAAGCAGTTCAAAAAATATATTAATATATTCAATTCTCACAGATTAGAATTCTCCTCCTCTTTTATACAAAAATTAAAATCTTTATACTTCAACTTTTATATAGCATGTCAGAAACACTACAACTCAGATTCAAATCTCTTTATTAATAAAATGATAATTTGATTCTTTAAATGATTTAAATTCATAGTTAAAATACCTCGGAAATCAATCAAGTAGAGATATAAAATTTTTAAATTAAAAGATTAAGATTATTTTTAAATTTTTTCATATTTCATAATAATCTCTGTATAAATACAATGTTTTATACTTCAGAATTAATAAAAATTGAATCTTTTATGATGGAATTGATTGAACAGCTATCAGCATTCTTGTAGAGTACTAAGCATCCTTACAACTACTCACAAATGTAGGGGTACATTTGAATTTTCCACTTTTCTTACTGTTTTTTGTATAATTTTAACCCTCCAATCTATTCAATATCATCACACACCCTCTGCAATTTCTCTATATGTGTATACTATGTATGTATGTATGTATAGGTTTAACGTCCCGGAGAAAACACGGGCAGCGCCCGTGTTTCAGAAGCCTCCCGAAGGGCATGGAGACGTGCTACGCTGGAGAGATTTCTATGTACACAGAGAGAGAGAGAAAACAGAATCTAGGTGGCAATTCTTGAGAAGACTCAGCTCATTGCAAAGGATTTTTCTGAGCTGCGCATCCACTTCTGGCCCGACGTATGGCCATTCATGGTGGGGCTATAGTGTGGTTCCCTGAGGGGACCGCCGCTGCCGTGCCTGGAAGGCTTTATAGTGAGCAGAGAGGGATACCTCTCTCAGTTGATCAGAAAGCTGTCTGTGCTTCTAACATCAGAAGAAAGACAGACAAGATAAATAATGAAGGAGAGAGGACTGAAGAAGGTTGTGACAGGAAAAGAGCAGAGAATGACAGAGAGAGCAAAGAAAAGAAGGAAGAAAAAGCATTTGAGTCGATAGAGACAAGGGCAAATGAGAGGAAAACAAAGCAGAGTACGTGTAGATACAATGCCGGCAGTCAAGAACATATCAGCTGAGTCAGACACGTAGACTGTACTGATTACACCACAGCTAATTGAGACAGATGAGCCTAGTTGTGCTATCTGTACTGTCTGCATAGACTGTGATGTCCCTGGCAGTTGCACTAGCTACCGTGGGTGTACTCAGCAGGCCGGCCTCGTGGAACTGCTGCGGGGGTTGTTAGATGGTTTGTAGCCAGCCGGCTGCGTTACCTTGTGCAGTACCGTGTGTAGAACTGCGTGCAGTCCAGCAGTTCTACAAAGTCTGTAGGGGTCAGAGACCCTAGATAGGCAACAGCTGTCGCCCGGTTGTGTGGCCGTGCTGCTGGCCTATATGTGTATACTGCACAGGTTGAGTGGTCATAAAGCCCTCAACACCCTCCTGTCCGCCCAAGGACATCGACACAGCTTACATCAGATCACTGAAGCCGGAGTCACTGGTCAATTTTGTCACTGAAAAGACTGGCAAGAAGCAGAGGAAGATTGTCACAATGTCTTTCTCAGTTTTCAAAGAAGTCAGTGACACCATCCCCACAGCCATCTCTCAGCTACAGAAGCAGTTTGAGGAGGTTTAACAGCAACAGAATCTGCAGCAGAAGATTCTCATCAAATTGATGAAGACTCTGAACAGCTGAGTTGAGAAGAAAAGGCAGTCAATCAATCAGAACTTTGCTTGAATCTTCTAAGAAACGTTTGTCAAGTATGTGACAGCAAATTTGAGTGCAGCATCAATTCTGAAAGAAAGTACTGCTTCAGATATTCATTCACAGTTAAATGCAGTAAAGACAGCTATGAGGAAGCTGACTACCTGAATGAGTGTTGCTCAGAGAGGGAAAAACTCTACCCTCTTTGAGGTTACCCCTGCCAAAACTGCATCTTTTTCAACAGACAGAGTTAGTGGAGTTAGTCTGCAACTCAAAAGCATCAATCAGTCAAGAGACTCCACAGAGGGCACAAAACAGCAGAAGGATTCATGGGTTCTCATCACTTTTCAATCAGAGAAACAGATCACTCAGCTACAGTCATATACTGTGTAACAGACAATTGTTGCAAACATTCAAAGGGTGGAAGATATGGTCAATGTGCTGAAGATGAAGCCCATCAGAATAGATTGAGCAATCACATCAAGCAATAGAGGCATATATGATACTCTGATTATTGAGAAGGCAGTGGCTACTCTCTGTGAAGTTCTTGACACCATAAAAATCCGGCTATCAGAGCAGTGGTACAATTATGCTGTCTCAGAGATTTCAGAATTTATTCAAAACTGGGAAGGAGCAAGAATCCTCACAGACAAGATGATTGAGGGAGAGGTTCTGATTCAGACAAAGATAAAATCAGTGAGCTATCGACCATTGCATCATGGGGTGAATCTCAAAACAGAGAAGATTACATGAATTGTCTTCTTTCTTGCCTCAGTAAAAAACTTCTCACTCTTCAATGTCAGTGAGAGGGTCAAACTGATTGAGAAAAGGCTTTTGACAGTGAGACATAACTCAGAATGTTAGAGGTTCTACTATTCATCAAAGTGTGTATATATATATATATATATATATATATATATTCAGATAGTGGATGACAAGCACTCACTGACTTCACAGATAACATCTCCAATGATCATATAAGAAAGAGAGGCTGAAACCCAGCAATGCTTAATAATCAAGATTCAGTGGTTGAAAACATTGCTATCTGCAGTCAATAGATCCACACTTGCCATCCCACACTACTCAGAGAGATGTGAGACAGACCTCATAAAGAGTGTAAATAAAAAAAATGCTGTTCAGACATTCAAAAAATGATGAAGAAGTCAACCCTCAACAGATCTATATATTTTCTTAGATGAATTAGAATGAAATTTTGACAATAGCAGACAAGTGAGCTATGATTTCATAGTTTATTAGAGAAATAAACAGCTGGTCAGCTTCTCAGCTGCGCTGAGCTCTATATCACATATCTTCAAAACTGAGACAGTTAATGTCTGCCGGGCATTAGAGTATGCTGTGAAGCTTCTATCTTGTATCACAGAGAACAGCAGCAACTTTTAGATCTAACTCTGCTTCAATAATATCTCAGTCATCTGAGACATACAGAGCAGTGCAGCAGCCTTCTCAAAAAGAGTCTACAATTGCTATTATGAGCTCTTCAGACAGCACAATGTCGGCCTGAAATGAGCTTCTGAGCATATGAAGATAAAGGGCAATGAGGAAGCAGATTGCTTGATTAAGTGAGCAGTTTCATCCACTGCAGCCTCAGTCTATGAATTTGAGACCACACCTACAGTCAGTGGGGTCTGCACAGTGGCCAAGCAGCTCAGTTAAGAAACAAGATGAAAGTGATGGAGTGAAGTCTGTGGCAAGCTCTCTGACTGATACTGGGGCTGGAGTTTCAGCAGGCTGACTGTAGAATATCAAGTAAAAGCCTCTTCAGAGCTCATTAAGCCACAGCATGTTTTTCATTGCTGATTTGCACTTCATTTCTCTTATGAGAACTTCTTCTGATATCGCAGATGTTTCCAGCATGCAGATGTGAGACTAATCTGTGTTTGTGAATATAATAAAGGCTCAGAATATTTGATGCTTTGTCAACATTTACAAAGATACCTTCTTCACTGATTCAAAAGATCAACAGTACAGCCACACAACTGAGTGATAGCTGTTGCTTATTTAAAGTCTCTGATCTCTACAGACTTTGTAGAATTGCTGAACTGCATACAGTTCTACACACAGTACTGCACAAGATAACACAGCTGACTGGCTGCATATCATCTGATAACCCCTGCAGCAGTTCCACAAGGCCGGCTTGCTGAGTACACCCACAGTAGCTAGTGCAACTACCAGAGACAACACAGTCTATGCAGATAATATAGATAGCATAACTAGATTCATTTGTTTCAATTAACTGTGATGTAATCAATACAATTTATGTGTCTGACTCAGCTGATATGTTCTTGACTCCCGGCATTGTATCTACACATACTCTGCTTTGTTTTCCTCTTATTTACCCTTGTCTTTATCAGCTTAAATGCTTCTTCTTTCTTTTTTTCTTTGCTTTCTCTGTCATTCTCTGCTCTTTTCCTTTCATAACCTTCTTCAATGCTCTCTCCTCTCTTTTCCCCTGGGTATATGTCAGATCATGTGACTGCAAGATATTGCAGATAACACAGTCTTTTCTTCATTTCTTTCTTTTATTCTTTTCATTTCAGAACACACACTTTTTCTCTTTTTCTTTCATTTATCTTATCTATCTTTCTTCTGATGTTAGAAGCACAGATAGCTTTCTGATCAATTGAGAGAGATATCCCTCTCTGCTCACTATAAAGCCTTACAGGCATGGCAGCAGCAGTCCTCTTAGGGAACCACACTATAGCCCCATCATGAATGGCTATATATTGAATCAGAAGTGAATGCGCAGCTCAAAAAAATCCTTTGCAATGAGCTGAGTCTTCTTAAGAGTTGCCATCTAGATTTTGTTTTCTCTCTCTCTCTGTGTACATAGAAATCTCTTCAGCATAGCACATCTCCATGCCCTTTGGGAAGCTTCTGAAACACGAGTGCTGCCCGTGTTTTCTCCGGGACGTTAAACCTATACATACATACATACATCAGCTAACAAATTCTTCCCATGGTGATAAAATTTGCATATTATGTGTATGTTGATATCAACATTGTTGCATCTTGACATTGAAATGAGTGACAGCTTCAATGATCTTCCCATGGTTATGTTTATTGTAGTAATCAAAATCACTGACATGGAAAGTGATAGCAGCTGTAACAAAATTTTCAAATTCTTTTATGCTTTTATCTCAGAACTTTTCCATATTTCTTTGAAAAAAGTGATTGCTTATACTGCCCCGTGACGGCTCCACAAGGCCCATCGTTTCCCCTCGGATAATCCCATCTATCTCATGACGTCACGCAGGTATCCGAACCGGTTTCCAACCACCCTATGACATCATTCGGATGCAATAGAAGAGGATCCGATTGATGAGATATGAGAATCCTGTTTCTATACGGGGTCAGTGGATTCCTTCTGGCAGATCAATGCAGCGCCACTGCGGAGTTGCTTCGGCTACCCTCGCTCATAGAGTGAGGGGAGGATGGCTGCCCGTTGTCTATATAGAATAGCTAGATGCTGGCTCTCTATTCCAGGAGCCAGCGATTCGTCTTTTATCTTTTGACAATAAGATACCAGAGTTACCACTGTCCTCATACAATATTCTTAGTGTGCCGAGTACCTCTGGTAGTTCAGTATTTGTATAGTATTCTACGAGTTCGCGTTTCAAGCGAGATAATCAAGCCCACCCATAAGGCTTCCCATTATATACCATCCTCCTCTGTGCCGCTGCCGAGTAGCAACCGCCTCGGCGCCGTCACATTACAGTGATCTTGAAGTTCTAATTGTTAAAGTGATATCTGATTACATCTTCCACTGACAGTAGTTATAATGCTTTTCATTAAAATGTTGAATACTTGTAGTATAGATTCTGATGATTTGAAAATGCTTGTGATATTTTCACAATTATAATTCACATTAGTTATATCTCTACCATGGTTCAGATGTGCTTTGAGTGTGGTTTAAATGACTGAGATTGTTTTATTCAATTTTTGTAGTAAAATATTACATCAGTGTTGAAGTTCTCACAATGTTTTCTCAGTCTGTAACTTCTTAATTCTTCTAATCACAGCTATCTTCTCAGTTTCAATTGTATTTAGATTTTTAGAAAAGGTGTCCTTTTCTAAATTATATTTTGAATCTGATTTTATAAAGAAGAATGATGTTTGTTGTACACTTTCAGTGATATAAGTGTATGTTTTACAATTTTCTTCATTAATGATTATTGCTTCTGATTCAACAGTGGCACAAGTACAGTGGATGCTGTGGGTAGAGATCATGACTATTACTTAACAAATTGTCTCTTGAAGATTAAGTGATTAAAAACTGTGGGGGGTGATGACAGTGTGAAAAGTGAATAGTGAAAGATAGTAGATAATGTAGTAGATGATAATAACAATAGTAATTGTAGCTAATCACTAAAAAGAAAAAGAAAGAGAAAAGAAGATGTGTGAAATACATACATTCATATATATATATATATAGAAATAGCAGTAGTGAGAACATAATAGAAAAAGGTAAGAATAAGCAAACATAATATAATAAGGAAACAATAAGCGAGTGCATTACATATGAATGCGTTGGAACACAAAAATTGTTCTCAAATAGAGAATCATAAATAACTCAAGCAACTGCAGATAAAATTGAACATGATTTTAAAGATTATCAATATAAAATAATTCTATCTCTAATTCAAATCTGAGTTGATTTAATTCAGTATTGATGGAGTAATTTGATGAAATGTTGAAAATCTGCTCAAGCAGATGTCAAAACACTATTCATCAAATATCTCCCTCAAAACTTCATCAAATATTTCCAAATTTGCAGCAGTTATTGATGGAGGTAGCAGGAATCAATTGAGGGTACTTGCAATGTCTAATTCGAAGAATTGGGTTCGTTCAAGGTTTTGCTCGCCTTGAATTATTTTGTAATTGTTTTATATAAATTTGAATAACCAGCTATCTTTTTACTGTTATTCAACTTCAGATGCTGACAGTTCTATCTTCAACTTCTTGAATTTTCAAATTCTCTATCTACTATTCAATTAAATTTAAATCTAAATCATCAATGAATTTCTGTGTCACTTATTTAAACTTATATCTGATGTCAGTATAAAAGAAAGAGAGAAAAAGAAAATAAAGAAAGAACTCCTAGATTAAGATATGATTGTACAACATGTAGCCATGTTGCTCTTTGCTTGAAAAGAAGAATGTTGAAAGAAGTTTCATTCTAATAATATTAATTAAAGCTAGATCAAATAGATTACATAAATTACACTAAAACACATCAATACAGTTGATGCCTCATATTATCCAGTAGTTTCCATGTATTTAATACACTAATGTACACACTAAAAAATATGCTAATTGTGTCCTAGCGGCCAGACGAGGGGATATGTGTAAGCAGCGATGTTGGAAATGGCTGCTTATATTTCGGTTGGTCCTTAGGACTCTACGAGGATCAAGCAGTAGGAGATAATACGGTGATATATCGGAGAGGATTCGGATCAAGTAGTTAGATATTGAGGGTGTAGAACGTAGGGGTCAGATTATAACAGAATGATCCGCTGGTCCCTAGAAGGTTGGACCAGCTGCTAGCTATATACACACAGTATCATAAGCAGATCGAACTTGCTATGATGTAGATGGCGTAGTATGATGCAAGTGGCAAGATAATGCCTTGATTTCAAACTTGATATGACGTTGGTGGTGCTATGTTCGGCGATGTCATATCCTGATATGACGTTGGTGGTGTTATGTTCGGCGATGTCATATCTTTAGGGCTATCGCTAATTCCGGCCTAGCACTGGCACCTTAGTGCGGGTTTCTTACAACTGCCCCCCCTGAAAGGGCCGCTGTCCCAGCGGGCCAAAAAATCGTAGGGTAATCGTAGGTAGTTCGCGGTATTAACCGACATCGAATGTTGTTGTCCTGTGAGATTGTGGAGCTGCGCCTGTGGTCGAACCGAACCCAGCCCCCGCCCTCGAAATTCTTGCGATTCTGCAGCGTATTGAGGACGCTCAGAAGGAAATGAATGAAAAAATGGAAAAAATGGTGATGCGGATGGGGGAGATGGCCCAGAATATTGAATGCTTGGAGACGACGTTTTATACAGTATGTATATCCAAAGAGATTTCACTAGATAATCACTAACAAATCGTAGCTTGTAGGAAGGATTGGCAAAATTGAAAGGGAATTTGGAATCATGGAGGAAAATTAAATTGCAGATGGCGTTCTGAGGGGTTCTTTGCTTTTTCCTTCTGATCAGAGTTCGAAATCGTAACGTAGCCTCATTAAACTCCTAAAACCTTGTAGGATAAAAAGGAGAAGAGTGCCACTAAGCTTCAAGAACCCTTTGGGGTTCGAAGCGCAAACGTAGATAAGTAGAAACTCCAAAACCCTTTAGGGAAAAAATAGGAGAACTACTAATGTCGTATTCTAGAACGTTTCTTCTTAACAAGGGGTCGATTTCGATTTACCTTCTCATATTCTTCGAGAAGATTGCGGGAGTTCAAAAGATTCTCAGGAGGTTCCCAGGTGTTCTCAGTATTAGGATATCCTTCCCACTTAACAAGATATTGCTCCTTATTGCGGTGCAATCGTTTATCCAAAATAGCTTCAACAAAATACTCCGTTCTGCCTTCGAGTAGGATACCAGGAGGTTTCTTAGGTTCTTCACCCGGTCGCTGGTAATAAGGTTCTAACAGGGTAACATGGAAGACAGGGTGCATAGATCCAAAGGTTCTCGGAAGATCTAATCGATATGCTTGCGATCCGATGGTGTTCAGAATTGTAAACGGTCCAAACCATTTATCTTCAAGCTTGCGGCATGGTCTAGAAGTTGCTATATTCAGGGAAGATAGGAGAACTGGATCTCCAATGGCAAAGGTTTTATCCTGATGCCTTCTGTTATAGTATTCCGCTTGCTTTTCGAAAGACTTTCGGACAGTAACTTGAAGCTTGCTCTGTATTTCTTGTAATTTCTCAACCCTTGCTGTAGCTAAGGGTTCTAGATCAACAGAAGTTGCAGATTCAGATTCTTTATCAATCACCCCTCTCGGTGGAACAGGATCGTAACCTAGTAGTGCTCGGAACGGTGGCATGCCAATAGATGCCTGGGAAACAGAATTGTAGGCAAATTGTGCCTGCGGAAGCAGATCCACCCAGTTATCCTGGTGGTAGTTCGAGTATGCTCGTAAGTAGTTCTCTAAGGTTTGGTTCTGGCGTTCCGTTTGCCCATCGGTTTGAGGGTGGAATGCCGTACTCAGATTGCGCTTAACTCGTAAATAATAACAGAATGTTGACCAGTAGTGACTGGTAAACAACTTGTCTCTATCAGATATGATAGACGAAGGCGAACCGTAATCGCTTAGAATAGTATCTATGAACAACTCTGCAAAATCAGGAGCAGTAATTGAAGTCATGCAAGGAAAGTACTTAGCTAGCTTAGTATAGCGGTCTAGTATGACCAAAATACTATCATAAGTGATTCCCTTTCGAACTACTGGTGGGTAATCCGACAATGAAATCCATGGCAAGAGAACTGAACGGCCTAGTAGGCACAGGAATTTTGGCAAGTTGCCCGTATGGCTTATGCCTCTTAGCTTTAACATGCTGGCAGATATCACACTCTCTGACGTACGTTTCGACGCCTTTTCGGAGCGTATTCCAGTAATACTTGCGACGTAGAAGCTCTAAGGTTCTGGCAATACCAAAGTGGCCTGCCCAGGGGTCATCATGATGAATTCGCAACAACTCCTGGGTGATTGCTTTGCTAGGGGGAACGTAGATAGCATGATTGCGATGTAGAAGTCCACGATCTTCATCTACTCGCCAGATGATCGAAGGATCTCCGGATGTATCGGAGGCTTCTCTAAGAATCCCAGGCTCCGCGCTATTCTCAACTTCTTGGCTTCGGGCTACAGTAAAGGCGTCCCTCTCCTGCAGTTCCTTAATGAAGTCTAGAAGCCGATTAGTAGGCGGTTCGTGGCCTGTTTCGTCCTCAGCAGCTCTTACCACTGCTAGACGTGGCACGAGAAGTTCATGACCTTCAGTGCCAGTTCCAAAGGAACCTCGGAAACAAGAATACTCTGCAGAACAATCTGAGCTTCCCCGTACCGAAGGCGACTCGGTATCTACTAAGCTGTTCTGACTAGAGCCATGAAGTCCCTGGCGGATCTTTTTCTGTAGTACCAGCAGCATGACAGCTTTGGGTCTACATCCCCAGGGGAAATGACATAGTCTGGACGTCTTGAAGGTGGATCGGCGGGGTTTAGCCGTCCTGGTCGATAGACCACATAGAAATCATAAGCAGATAGCTCTTCCCCCCAATGCGCCTGGCGGTTGTTCAAGCTTTTGTTACAAAGAAAGTATTTCAGATTATCATGGTCGGTTATGACCTGAATTGGGTACGGATTGCCTTGCAGATAGTGCCGCCAGTGGCGAAATGATGCCACTATAGCCAGAAGTTCCAAATCATGGGTGTCATAGTTCCTAGAAGCTCCAGAAAGCTTCTGTGAGAAAAATGCGATGGGCCTCCACTCTTTTCTTCGAGTAGGCACCGAATTACAGATGTTTTGGCTTCGTTCAGATGCTATTTTCATAGCTTCCTGGTAAGTTTCTGGTGGTGATTCAAGGCGTTGAGATAGAATGCCAGCAATACCATCCTTGCTTGCATCCGTTTCGACTTGGGTTTCCTTCCGCGGGTCATAATGGACCAGTAGAACAGCTTGTGCAAATGTTTCTTTCAGGTTTACAAAAGCTTTTCTTGCTGAATCACTAAGTAAGAACTTAGTTTGCTTGTCCTTAGCATTTCGAAGGAGATCCGTAAGAGGTGCGGCTATCCGTGAGAAAGCATATATAAATCTTCGATAGAAGTTTGCAAATCCTATGAAAACTTGAATATCTCGGATATTTTTAGGTTCTGGCCAACTTAGAATGGTTTCGACTCGGTTTCGATCCATGGCTATACCGGTAGGTGATACAATATAGCCAAGGAACTCAACCTCAGTGGTGAAAAAGGTGCATTTGCTTTCCTTAGCATAAAGTCGATATTTCCGTAAACGTTCGAAAATTAATCGGAGGTGTTTCGTATGATCTTCGGTATTTTGGGAATAGATAAGGATGTCATCGAGATAGACAATACAGCAGATATCAACAAGGCCTTTCAACACCTCATTGATATAAGATTGGAATGTAGCAGGGGCATTACAGAGCCCCATAGGCATAACACGGAACTCATAACTGCCGTATCGGGTTCGAAATGCAGTCTTCCATTCATCCCCTTCTGCTATCCGTATGCGATAGTAGGCATCTCGGAGGTCTATCTTAGAGAAGATGATGGCGTTCTGTAATCGATCTAACATTTCTTCAATGCGAGGAATTGGATATCGATCCTTTATAGTGATCTTGTTAAGGCCTCGATAATCTACGCAAAGGCGTAGAGTTCCATCCTTTTTCTTTGCGAATACGATAGGTGCAGCAGCAGGGCTCTTTGTAGGACGAACCCACTGCCGTGACAGCATCTCTTCTAGATATTTGCGTAGGGCATCTAGTTCTGCTATCGAAAGATTGTATAGAGGTCCGTAAGGGGGTTCCTTTCCATCTTGTAATCGAATATGATGTGATATGATGGGGTTCTCATCCAACTTGGCTGCTGCTTCAGCAGAAAAGATGTCCTTAAATTCAGTTAAAAGATCTTGTAGATTTTGAGGTAAGGTAGTCTCGTTAATAGAACATAGTCGTTCCGAAGAAGATTCGGTGTTGCCGTCCCAAAAGTAGAGTGGTGTTGTAGATGTTTCTTGCATAGAACGAATAAATTCTTCTGGTTCTGCTATTTCAATCCTAGTATCTCCGATTCGATGTCGCCATGATAGTGCTTTCCAATCGATCAAAGGATTAACTGTTCTTAACCAAGGAAGACCTAGATAAAGATCCTCATCTGCTAGGTTAACTGAATGGAAACTAAGTTTGCTCTCTCGAGTTTCACCTAGCCCATCGGTGGCTCTTTGAGTAGCATTAACGATGCCATATCGGTATCCTCGTCGTCCGTCAGGATATTGCACTTGAGATGGTGGTCCAATCCGTTTCCATCCTTTTGAAGTGGCGTAAGTGTGAGAGATATAGTTGAAATCTGCTCCAGAATCGACTAGGCATCGAATCGGCTCAGGACCACTAGGGGTGTCTAGTTGGATAGTGATATACATGCGGAATCTACCATCTAGTCACTCCTCATCCTCCTGAGTCTCTGTGATATGAGCTATCACAGGTGTCGGTTTCGGTTTACCAGTGGTTTGAGTTCGTTTTCCTTTCTTAGTACAATCCCTAAGGATATGACCTGTCTCCCCACAGAATAGGCAAAGATTGTTATTCATACGGTGCTGACGTTCTTCTATGGTGAGTTTTCCAGCTGAGGTTAAATTTCGTTGCGCCTTCGAAGGGGAACCATCAGAGTATCGCTTGGTTCCACGCTTATTGTCATTCTCTCTATTCTGTGAAAAGGACTCTTGCTTGTTGTTGCTCCTCCTAGTATGGCCCTTGTAAACGGCTTGAATTCGAGCAACTAACGCAAGTAATTCGGCTTGATTAGTAGGGGGATCATGGTGAGTTTGAATTTGATCCTGTATCGTGGTTGGCAACTTAGCAAAGAATACTGAGCAAATAATTTTTCCGGATCGGTTGCTAGACCATCGCGAATCTCATTAAATCTGGAGGCAAATTGTTGCACTGGCTGTTCCAGTGGGCACTTCAATTCCTCAAAGCGAATCGCTGCCGTAAAGCCACGGTTGCGTACATCCTCCAGATCGTTATGCAGGAATTCCTTAAAGTCCTTCCATGAAAAAGGTTGATTTAACCTTTCGAGCTCTTTCTCTTTAGTAGCCCAAGTGGTTTCGATTGTTTTCCGTAACCAACCCGAAGCATAAACGATCTTGACCTCATCGGTATCATACTGAGTTGGATTCAACTTGTATATACGTTCGAGAGCTCGTATGAATATATTATATTCATGTAGATTACTGCCATAATAGGCAGGTGGATCGGCAAGTCGGATTTCCCGCCGGTTTGCTGAGGCAGATACTGCTGGTGCTGATTCAGCGATCACTGATCGAGGAGTATTCGTAGGTTGTTCGGCCTCAGACATGATGATCAAGATGCTCGGTCCTTGTAAAGGTAAGGGATAGAGCGGATCAAACTGTAAGCAGCGATGTTGGAAATGGCTGCTTATATTTCGGTTGGTCCTTAGGACTCTACGAGGATCAAGCAGTAGGAGATAATACGGTGATATATCGGAGAGGATTCGGATCAAGTAGTTAGATATTGAGGGTGTAGAACGTAGGGGTCAGATTATAACAGAATGATCCGCTGGTCCCTAGAAGGTTGGACCAGCTGCTAGCTATATACACACAGTATCATAAGCAGATCGAACTTGCTATGATGTAGATGGCGTAGTATGATGCAAGTGGCAAGATAATGCCTTGATTTCAAACTTGATATGACGTTGGTGGTGCTATGTTCGGCGATGTCATATCTTTAGGGCTATCGCTAATTCCGGCCTAGCACTGGCACCTTAGTGCGGGTTTCTTACAATATGCCTCAAGCTGCCGACACGCTAATACAACCACTTTGACGTCCCACAGATTCCAATGTTTGCATCGATGAAAATACAAGCTTTGCAGTTTGTTTCCAATCTACGAGACGGATGTCATAACACGGCGTCGTCAAAGCTACAAGAGCCTCCAAAGTGATTTGGAGTACGATCCTGATGAATATCTCTCAGGGGATGAACGTTGGGGCATGGAGTGGCAAGCCTTTGCCAGAAGCTACATTGACTACCTGTACTTCATCGTTGTGCGAGAGACGACCTGCCAATGGATAAAAAATATCTTGGTGCTTGAAGGGCTACCACCTTAAGGATTGATCCTTCTGGTGTAGTGGTAAAACAATGTTTTTACACGATGTCCCAGGAACCATAGGGGCGTTGGAACTGGTATTCAGAGAAATGTGTGGTCGAGCGTACATGCACTGGACGGTTACACCGCTCCTGGACTCAGCCAAACATCCCTGAAAGTTTTCGGAATTCAGGATCCAAGTATCGAGCAGAGCCGTACCTTCAACCTGGAGATATTCCAAACCGCCCAAACGACCAAGGGCCGGCTCCAACTGGCCCATCATTTGCACATGAGTTGGGCAGGCGTTCCTTGGCAACCTGGGATTCAAGCCAGCTCTTGTGGTCAACGACTATGTGGCGCTTTGGGAACAGTCAACCTCCGCCACCAACTTGACAACAAAGAGCAGCAAAAAATCCTTTGAACTGGCAGGGAGCCATGTTCTATCTGGAGATTTAGCCTCGTGGAAAATGGGCTGCGTCTCTTCAGACACAATCCTATGGGTTGATCAAATGATTCTCCATGTCCACCACCGCGGGAACACCAAATTTATCTTGAACACGCCTGAAGAGACTTCAAGTCGATCAACGTCAGACAGTCCCTATACTATTTACCTTTCTAAATTTTCCTCGACTTCGCGAAGCTCAGGGCTCTTCAAACTCAATTTTGTTTCTTTCATTAATTTGGCTTTGCGCCAGCTCCTAGCATGCAAGCAGCCCAGTTAAAAAATAATATTCACAAAAAAAAAAAACACCCCAAATTAGACATTTCCATATTCTGAAGAATCGGCTATCAATTCTTGGCAACCGTTTCCGCCAGGCGGACCAGTTAAATGCTGTTGATTGGTGCCAGATGCCAGATTTTCCCCCAAAAGGATGGACGCAACAAGCCCTGAAAACATGATAGCACTCCTGGCAGAGGATAACATGTCAGCCTAACCATTCAAATGGCAAACGCTTCCCTGTCTTTGTTCATTGGCTGTCTTGGCTCGGTTGTCGAAAGCCAGAATTTCGAAGAGCCTTCTTTATCATTCTGATACCCTGTCTCCGATTTTGCCTTGGGCGGCACTCATCGAACACCAGAAGCTAGCTCGTGCGCATGGACAGGGGGATACAATACATAAAGTCTCATCGATTTCACTGCCCAATTGTATTGACTTATTGCCTCACATTTGTCAGGCATGAAAGAGCCTCGCCTTGCGAATTAACCTTTCAGAGTTTGTGTTTCAAAGTTTCTTTTACTAATGATGCCATCTTCTGGCATCAAGTTGATTGTGTCTGGCTCACTGAGGAAGAATCTGAGTGGACTGATGCTTCATCCAGCTACGCAGCTATCAAATGGGCGGACAAAAGACATCCCGCTACCAACAGCCCGGCGCCTTTCAACAGCACAACAGACTAACACCATTTTAGCGTCTCCTTGCGCCGACTCTCGAATCTCCCGATCTGCTGGATTCGATTCTCGTATTTTCACCATAGCGCCACACAAAATCAGCACTGCAGCTCGCTCTCCAAGCCGTTTCTCCATCATCATCATCATGATTGTTTGGAACCCTTTTGGCTGCAGTAGTGTTCCGATTTCTCTGGAGCTCCCGATTCCAAGAAATTCCGCTCATGTTTGATCAAACACAACTTGTTAGGTGGGCTAATTTCATTTTCCACCAAGTCCTTGAACTACAGAGTAATTCAAATTATGCCATATCTCTCTCTCAAAAACCAATGAAGAATAATATACGGAGTATTCAAGGGTTTGAGCTGCGGCTCCAGCCAATTACTTCATGCAAGCCTTTTCAAGCCACGGAAAGCCAAATTGCAGCAGAGCCTCAGACCCACCTGCAGCTAATTTGAAACTTAGATCTCGTAAACAACCATGAGAGTACTCAAGATCCACCGTGTAAGGATTTTGACACTCGCTCGAGCCGCTCCTCTCTCCTCGGCCTGCGGGCTTTAGCTCGAAAGAGGCAGCGAAGCTCCAATCAGCAATGGTAGAGAGCATGCCACCCACTGCTCTACACCTGGAGCCTCAGAGCAGCCATGCCAAGGCCCCAAATATAAGGAGGCTCACAGCTACTTAGCAACGAGGCGCGGCTCCACCCGAGCACTGTGTGAAACATCTCCAGTGGTTGGGGCCTAGCACTCATTTTTTCAGCTAAATTAAGAACAATTCATGGCGCAAAACCGCCAGCCCGCAGACTCGTTTTTGCGCTCCAAAGATAGCAGAAAAAATCGCTTATTTTTTCCAGCCAGATTTCACATGCCAGAAATCAATAGCGGTAGGCTGTACTCCGTATGGGCGTTTGGATTCGCTTAGCCACAAGTCAACCAACGGCGATGGGGTTGCGATGAACGAAAAAGAAGTAACTAAAGGCGTTGGTCAATTTTGATACGAAAACGGAGTCCAGGAAAAAAAATATTATATATATCCACCAATTCTCCCTTCTCAGCCCCGTTTTCCAATCATACCGTATTCCCTTCTGAACTTGCAATAAACAACCAATCATAAAACTAAACCTCCTCTCCCAATTTCTACCATCAATTCCAAAGCAGCAGCACCACCACAATGTCTCCCGTCACCATGAAGGCGTGGCCACTGGTCGCGACCCTCCTCGTCCTGCTATTCGGCCTCGTCACCTCCGCAACCCAAAACAACGCCGGCGACTTGATTGCGATCACTTCAGTTGAGCGGCGCGCCGGGGGCCTTGAAATCCGCACTCCCAAAGGCGGCAAGGGAGGCGGCGGCAGCTCGTCCGGCGGCGGCGACGACGACGACGACGACGATGATGATGATGATGATGATGAACCTAGCAACCAAGACTTCCAGAACTGCTCGAACGGCGGCAAAACCTGCAGCGAATGCTTCGGCAGCGGTTACATTTCCTGCGTCACCCCGTCGAATGTCTGCTACAACCCTTCGACCCAAACACGCAGCAAGGTCTGCGTCCAACAAGGAAACTCCGGCTCAACACAGCTTGCTGGCTCCCTCGGCCTCGGCGCGCTGGGATTGGCAATTGTGTTGCTGTAGGCTGGGTCGACCGGGCTATCTTCCGTTGGATAGTTGGGAGGTATAGAATTTTCCGTAATAACCACCGTTTTCTTTTTTCCGCATCGCATTACATCACCTCGCTGAAGAATTTGAGGAGCAATTAAGGAGAAGATGATGCGATGCGACGCCAACCGCTTAAAAGTATTCCTCACCTCGTGTTTCGAAATCGATTTACTGTCAAAGAAATATACCCAAGCGCATCGCACCTCGCTCTTCTCCCAACGCTATCCCTGCTCCCTAAACTCGCAGTATTCATGCGTTGTGATGTCTCCCTGATGATATCTATATATACACCCTTCTTCAGCCAGAATATCCTCCACCACCACACAAACGACCAACGCCGAAGCCCTTCAGAGCCCCATCCCGGTTTTCTTTGTTTTTTTTTTTTTTTTTTTTAAGTTCCTATTTTTACAATGGCCTTAATTCAGCTCTAATACCTGCCGTCATTTTATTCTTTGTTTCTTGTTTTAGCTGATTCCCCCTGTTTTTTTTTTCTTTTGAAGCTTAGCGACTGGATTTCGAAATGTGATATGTACACACACACTCATTCCTCTGGCCCCCTTCCCTATTTTCTTCACTCTGAGCACTCGAGTTTCAGGAAAATGGGTAGCGCGGCTGGGCGCCCGAAGAAAATTCTAAGATATATCCCACATATCCTATCCACCATGAATCATCCATCTCTATCTACCTCTATTTTATTCAACGCGGAACGATACCATACCATACAAACTTGCTTTACCTTGCTCTAACGTTAACAAGTAGAAAATGAAATATATATATCCGTAATATACATAATATACATTCACCCTCTCCCATAAGTGTCAATCAAAGAGAATTTTTTGCCGGAATAAAACGTCGCTCTCGTTTATTTCCATAATCAGGGAGGGAGGGGAGGGGTGGTGCTTTGCTTCCCTTTCCCTTTCCCTTTCCCCCACTCTGACCCGATTCAATAATACTCGGTGTTGCGTTCGGCGATGGTGATGGAATACTCACTTATCAGCGCCGATTCGACATCTACCTATTCTTATTATTTTTATTTAATTTAGGCAATGAGAGAGAAGAGAGAAGCGGGTGTTTCGATTTCCTTACCGCGTTTCGTAGCATTTGGTATTTTTGGTATACGAAATATATATATATGAATCACTGTCATTGTGCGACATGTAGTTATTTATTTATATATATATATATATATATATACGTATAGTATATCATACATGAACATATAAACATAAACAAGCCCTTGTATCTAGTAGCCCGTATAAGTAAGTAGACGTGCACGGAACCCGGTAACAGAGTAATAAGGGGTGATGGATTCACAAATAAATAGGGGCGCAGAACGCAAGAAAACACCAAAATAAGCCTGAGGTGGGAGAGAGAGAGAGGGGGGGGGGGGGGGGGGGGTTTAGCCGGAAAATCAAAAAGTTTGGTGGAAAACGGAAAGGGGAAACCAACAACAAGTATTAAAAACCTTACTAATAAAATTGAAAACGGAATGGAAAAATTAGATAACTACATGTATAGAAGAAGGATAGATAGATAAACCCTCCCACCAAACCATTCGCTTGGCCTCCTCCCTCCCGCTCCTCTCTTCCTATTTCCCCCCCGCATGCCTCGACTTCCCCAAGCACAGCCCAAACTCCGCACCCCCAACCCCCTTATCATGGCCCAGCGTCCTCCGCAACCGATTCTCGTGCCGGCCATACGGCTCCCCCGCCTCCTCGCGGGCTAGATCGTTGATCCAGCGCCCGCGGGGCGCCACGGGCCTGCCCTTCGACAGCTCGCTGGCCAGATACAGCCAGGACAGCGCGTTGCCGACGGTGCTGACCTCGTCGCTGACGCTGTCGGCCGCCCAGCTGCTGAGGCGGTAGTACAGCTCGTCGTCCGTCCACAGGGCGAACAGGTGCTGGGCGACGGCGTCGGTGTCGCCGACCTCGACGAGGAAGCCGTTCTTGCCGTCCTGCACCTGCAGCGGGATGCCGCCGGCCAGCGTCGCGATGACCGGCTTCCCCTTGTGCAGCGCCTCGGAGACCTTGACTTCGAAGCCCTCGCGCGTGGAGAGCTGCAGCGCCACGCGCGCCTTGGAGAGGAGCGCGTTGAGGATCTGATCGGACGGCGGGATGTGCATGACGCAGATGGACGGCTTGAGGTGCGGGAGCTTGTCCTCGATGTGCTCGATGACGGCGTCGTAGATGGCCACGCCGTCCGGGTCGTCAACAGAGCCGTGCCCGCAGACCAGCAGTTTCGGGGGTTTCTCGTCCTTGGGGCACTTTTCCGCGAAGAGAACGCGGAATTTCTCGTACGAGTCGAGGACGTCGAAGATGCCCTTTGATGGGTCGAAGCGGGCGATTTGGACAATGTACTCATCTGCGCGTATGTGATTAGTCTGTTTGGTTCTTTAATTTTAATTTTCAACTTTTATTTTATTTTATTTTATTTTATTTTATTTTTTTTTTTTTCCAGAGGGCTCTCTGCTCCGGGCCATACCGTCAGGAAAATCTATGGTTGTCATGCCGATCTCGCGACACTTCGCATTGAAGATACGGCCATAATAGCCAACGTCAAAATCGTCCATGGGCTTATTCAACCCATCGAGCCTGTGTGACATACATCCATCCCATGAAAGAAAGCGTAAGCAGGGCAAGCAGCATATATTGCAAAAAACAAGAAAGGGGGGGGGAGGGAGGGAGGGGAAATCAAAGAAAGAAAGAGAGAAAGGAAGAGAAAAGATAAAAATATAAATAACCCACCAGTCCGTCGACGCCGGCAAATACCCCACCGTCTCCGGCGGCACCATATGCGGCACAAAGCTCGCGACAGGATGGCTGATGAACAGGTCCGCGCACTTGATGCTGTCCCAGAAATAATTCCACGCTTCCGCCTGCGGCGTCGTCGGGTCCGCAATCAGATCACTGCGCATCTGGATGTGGCTGCGGTAGATGACGGGCCGTAGGGGCGTCACTTCCTTGATCAGGGGAATCAGGCCGGGCATCTGCGGGTCGTCGATGACGATGATGTCCGCGCCGCCTTCTGGAGGGGCGCACAGCGGCCCGCCCTTGCCGAGCCAGTAGCGTTTGGCGTTGCCGACTATCCAGTCTGTGAGCGCGGCCTTGTTTTCCTCTGTGAGGCGCTCGTCGGGCTTGGAGACGCCCTGGAAGATGTTGTGGTTTGTCTTTGTGATGCGGAAGACGGCCGGGCGGGGACGGGGGACGTACCTAGGAGAAATGGGCCATCGGATCAGCGATCCATGAAGAGATACAAATGCACAAGATATATATAGATATATACATATAAACTGACCACTTGAAATCCACCCCTAGCGCTTCCGCAAATCGCACCAACGCATGCCTCATCAGCGCGACACCACCGCCCTGCGGCGTGGCGCTGAAAAACGCAACCTTGACCTTGCGTTTCTTCAGGTCCTCCGCGTACCTCAGCACCGAGTTCCACGTCCGCGAGCCAACCGTCAGCTCATAATCCGGCAGCGTCGCCAGCACAGCATGGAAGCCACAATCAACCTCCACACACCCGCGATACCCCACCTGCAGTAGCGGCGCCTTGTTGGGTCCGAAGAAACTATTATGTATTCATTAGCTTCTAGTGGATGGAGTGTGAAAAAGCAAAAATCGACTCATATAGACAGGAGAATCAATCCTCAGAGAGACAAAAAAGAGAGAAGAGAGAAACGAATGCAGCAAAAAAATAGAAATAAAGAAATAAAGAACATACGTAATACACTTCCGCGCCACGGACTCCGCCTGCTCATCCAGCGTCTTCGTATCCCAGTACTCGCGATTAATCCAGCCGACGCTGTGGACGCCCTTGCCGTGCAGGACGAGGGGCACGATGTCGAGCTCGCGCCACAGACGCGGACACAGGTGCGGACAGCGCTCGGCCAGCTCGCGCGGGAGAGCCATACCGACGAACTTCTCCAGGTGCTCGTGCTCGTAGCGGCGCAGCTCGAGCAGGACGAAGTCGGTGATGACGTCTGCGGAGGGGTGGGCGCGCTCGTCGATGGGGAAGCGGTGCTCGGAGAAGTCGAGGAAGTACGTCGTGTCGCGGACCGCAAGGGAGATGACGACTTCGTTGTTGTCGTTGGAGCAGACGGAGATGCCGCCGTAGATTGTCTGGGTTATTGTGTTTGTTAGTGCGAAGCTATGAAATATAGATATAGATATAGATATATACACACCTCCGACGGCGGCCCGGTCCACGACTTCTTCGCAACCCGGTCCTGCAGGTCGCGCTTCTGATACACAGAGGTGCGCCGCTGGAAACGGCGGTCCTGGAACGCAGAGATGATCATATCGACATACGGCTTCAGGCGCGGCGTGTGGCGCTCTGGCAGCGACTCGGCTTCGGTGATGTGCTTCTTTAGGAACATGGTGGGCGGCGGGGGATTCTGAGATGAAGGGGTGAAGGATGAAGGATGAGAGGCGATTTCTGATCGATCTGGATATATATGATGGTTTCGGAGGATGTGTATATACGAAGAGAGATACAGCTTCTCCTCGCAAGCCGGACAAGCTCAAAAACGGGGAAATCGACGTCATACATACATCCGCGCCAACGGCAACGCCAAACCTAGTCCAAAAGTTTAGCCGGCGCATCTATATACACACTTGGGGCGGCAGAACAGGCACAAACTAACAACGAACGACGATAACCATCAACTGGACACACAGCACACGATATCAATCAACCCGCGCGCTGCCATTCCTCCTCCTCCTCCTCCTCCTCCTCCTCCTCCTCCGCCCGCGATCCATGACGTCGCTACGCTGTCATCAAACTCTCCGCACCGACCGCACCGTACCCTGCCATCCATCCATCCACCCGTCCACCCGTCCCTTGCAGCACTGAAGATTTCAATTCCGCGTGCCCGGCTGTGCTGTGTTGTGCTGGGGTTCTTCTATGGTGGTATATTTCATGGGAACTGAAAAACTGAAAGGAGAAGAAGAGGAGGTTGTGTTGGTTTGCTTATTCAGCTCTAACTGGGGTGTTAATTGGTGTCTTGCCTATTTTCGCTTTCTTTCGAAGGAACAAACAATATACAGTGTTAAACAATATATACCAGATACCAGCAGGAAACGGTAGTTGTAGTCGCAGTAGTAGAAGTAGTAGATAAGAGTATGAAGAGAACAAAATAAACGCCGAAGAAGATGCAGACAGGGATTATAAAATAAAGTAATACGTAAACAGTGATTATTAAATAATACAGTTATTAAAAAAAAATTAAACACATGAAGAAAAGAAAGAGAAAGAAAAAAAAAGAAAAATGAAGAAAAAGAAAAAGAAAAATGAAGAAAAAGAAAAAGGCATGTTGGTTGGTTGGTTGATCTGGTTTTTTTTTTTTTTTTTTTTTTGCAACAATTTTTTGTTTTCCCCCCTGTTTTCCAGGGGCAGAAAGGGTTGAAGCTGGTTTGACCAGGTCTGGCTATACATTTTGTCTTTTGCTTCTTCCTCTCTCCCCTGTTCATTCCCCCGTCTAAATTCCCCTTCTATATCTTGCGTTTCCAAGTTCGGGGGGCAACCAGCATCCATCTTTCTTGTCCCTGCATATTCAAAAATTGCCTCCACACAGATACAAGCTGTGAGGGGAGACACACAGAGAGAGATGGAGGGGAAGGGAGAGAGAGGTAGAGAGAGAGAGACCTGTTCCAGCTGATTGACCAAACCCAACCCCCCAACCAAGATGTATGTATATGGTTTGGAAAAGAAAATAGAAAAAGAAAGAAAAGTGAAAGACAAAAAAAAAAAAGTATGAAAAGGAAACAAAAGAAAACCACAAAAAAAATACAAAGATTATCAAATCCTCCCCCCCCCCCAATCCTCCTTTTATTTTTAAGTGCGGGATGATGGTATTTATTTATTTTGCATGTTTTTGGTTGGTGTCTTTGTACTTTTGGATGGAATGGGTTGGATGCGCGGATCATGAGCTCTTCTCGTGTTGTGTGGAGACTCGTTGGAGTGAAACAACTGTAAAGCACGGAGTGCACTTTGGTTAGAATGAAGCCATTGACGTATATACGTAATATTTGTCTAAAACGTTGAAAGCCAAATTGAAATCAAGAGAGATAGATATGCTTACCGAAATCCTCCAATGATCTCTGTTTCTGATTCTTCTTCGGACTCTTCCCGTGCATCATGTTGTCAAAGCCCGCCGAGCCTTGGAGCAGATAATACAGTCCACCAAGGACGCAGAAGCAGCCAAAAGAGAAAACCCAAACACGAACCACGGCGACGATGGACGTCTGCCCACCCACGAACCAACCGAAGATCGTGAACAAGGTGGCGATGATGTCCACGAGCAGGATGGCACCGGACAGTTGCCACGACGGGATCGAGGACCAGAAGGGCCCGTTCGCGCGGGTGATGAAGATGAGCCAGTTCTCGGTCAGAGAGATTTCGAGGAAGAGGACCGGGTCGCGTCGACCGAAGTTCTGGACGATACCGCCGTTCTCGGAACCGACGAGCATGGTTGTGAGGGTGATCCAGGTGCCGATGGCGAGGACGATGCCGAGGAGGACAGACATTCCCCATAGCTTGGGCAGGTTCCACTTGACGGGCGTCTTGGAGAAAGGGGCGTTGTCGTAGGCGATGGCGAGGGTAGCAATGTCAGCGAAGATGGCGATGAAGACGACAAGCTGGAGGTTGAGGGATGTGTTGAGGATGGCGATCCAGAGACCCAGGAAGATTTCTAAGTGGAGGGACAGGGCAATACGGTAGACGACGTAGGCATACATGCGGTGGAAGATCTGACGGGAGGTCTTGAGCGCGTCGATGATGGCAGAGAGACCGGGGGCGAGGAAGACGATGTCGGCGGCGGAGCGGGCGGCGTCGGAGGCACCCTCGACGGCGATACCGGTGTCGGCCTTCTTGAGGGATGGGGCGTCGTTGACACCGTCACCCGTCATGGCGACGAGGTAACCACGCTGTTGCAGGATCTCAACGACGTTGTACTTGTGCTGGGGGAAAACCTCCGCGAAACCATCGGCGGCCTCAACGAAATCGTACACCTCCGAGCCAGGCATGGTTCCGCCGCCGCCGAGACCAAGACGCTCAGCGTTGTAAACATTGGTTCCGAGACCGAGCTGGCGAGAAGTTTCACGGGCGATACCGACCGCGTCACCGGTCAACATCTTGATGGACAAACCGAGCGTCTTGGCCTCATTGATGGTCTTGGCGGTGTCGTGGCGGGGAGGATCCGAGCAGGGCATGATTCCAAGGATTTCCCAGGAACCCTCACCGCGTTTGCGGGCAACACCGAGAGAGCGGAAACCACGGGTAGCGAACTCGGCGACTTTGTTTTTGTAGGCGCTATCGACTTCGTCGGGGATGGGGTGGTCTTCCTCGACGGTCTTGAGGACGAAGAGGGGGGCACCTTTGACGCAGGTAATGCGCTCGCCCTGGGGGGACAGCACGACGGCGCTGACCTTTTTGGAGACGGGGTCGAAGGGATGGAACTCGAGGACCTTGTACTGAGTGAGGACGGACTTGGCGCGGGGGTAGTAGCGGAGAGACTTCAAGAACGCCTTGTCGATGGCATCGATACCCTTCTTCTTGCGGGAGGCAGCCAAACAGGCCGTCAGCATCAGATCCTCGGGGTCAACACCAGAAACGCAGTACGGTTCGGCGAGGGAGAGCTTGTTCTTGGTCAAAGTACCGGTCTTGTCGGAGCAGAGGATCTCCACACCGGCAAGGGACTCGATGGCAGACAGTTTCTGGACAATGGCCTTCTTCTTGGCCAGGTAGGCGGCGCCGACAGCCATGGTGGTGGTCACAACCGCGGGGAGACCGACGGGGACACCGATGATGGTGATGGCCAGGGTGAATTCGAGAATAGTGACAATGGAGTTGGAACGGTAGAAGGAGGAAACCCAGACGACCAGCAGAGTGAGAATGACGAGGATGAGCAAAACAGTGCCAATGCCGTTGAGCACCTCAGTAAAATGGCCAGTACCGGCGGAGGCGGCGTTGACAAGCGCGGCGGCACGGCCGACGAAGGTGTTGTCTCCGGTGGCGGTGATGACCATGAAGGCCTCACCACGCTTGACGGCAGAGGACGCATAGCAGGTATCACCCTTGTGCTTGTCGACGGCCAGCGACTCACCGGTGATGGCGGACTGATCGACCTGCAGGAAGGCCTCCTCGGTGACGATGCGGCCGTCAGCGGGGATGATGGTGCCCTCCTCGACCTGGAGGATATCGCCGGGCACGACCTCGGGGGCCTCGACCTCAGTCAGACGGCCATTGCGGAGCACGACAGCCTTGAGCGCGAGGGTTTTCTTCAATTCGTCGACGATGGAGCCAGCCTGGAATTCCTGGACGAACCCGACACAGGCGTTGAGCAGGAGAAGCGCGCAGATGACACCGAAATCGACCCAGTCCTCGAGACCGGCGGCAAGAATGGCGGCGGCCTGTTTATTTATTTTCAATCAATTAGGTTTACAAGCCAATAATATATATATATATATATATATATATATAACAATAGGAGAATCGCCACTCACCTCCATAACGAACTGGATGGGCCCCACGAAGTAGCTGAGGAACTTCAGGATCAGGTTCTCCTTCTCCTCCTTCATCTGGTTGAGGCCGTACTTCTTGCGGCGCGCGACGACTTCGGCATCGGTCAGACCGTGGCGCGTGTCGGTGGTGAGCAGCTCGTCGGGCACGGGACGGGCACCGCCAGGCTCGCCATCTTCGTCGTCCTCGATATCGATGTGGCCATCCTGGGACTCGAGCTCCTCGATGAGGGCGTCCATGTCCTCGTCCTCATCCTCCTCCTCGGGGAGTGGCGGCTTCTTCTCCTCGTGGGCGGCGGAGGCGGCGGCGGCGGCGGCGCCCGAAGCAGCGGAGTGTGCCATTTTTCTGGTGCTCTGGGTGATATTCGCTGGAATGACGGATGTATTTGAAGGTATGATATCAATTCAACAGGGCAACCGACTTATTTCAGTCTCTTCTGGGACAAACGGCGAGCATGGAGCAGCAGTATTTCCTTCTCTTCTTCTTCTTCTGTTTTGAGGGTAGGGAGGAGAATTGTGGGGGGGTTAATTGACTGGAACGGTCCTCCGAAAACAGATGGCGGAGAGGAGAGAGGAGAGAGGGGAGAGAGAAGAGGATGAGAAGAAGAGGATGAGAAGAAGAGGATGAGAAGAAGAGGATGAGAAGAAGAGACGACGTCGACGACGACGACGACGAAAAAGAAACCAGCAGAAGCGAGGAAAACGGATTGTCGGGGCAGAGGAGAAGAGCAGAGACGAGCGATTATAAGAGGAGAGGGCAAAGGGAAAATTACGGGGAAAGAGCAAAAAAAAACAAAATACAAATACAAATACAGTTCCGGTACCCCACGGCTGCTGACCCAGTTTGTATGCGCAATTTTCCAGGTGGCAGCAGCCAATACCGTGACAGTACCAGCTCGCCAGTACCGGTACCGAGAGCGATACCGGTACCGGTCCCAGCGCTGGCCCAGTGACCACCGTTTGTTTATCCGCGCTGCTGACAACCACCGCGCTTGGCGGCGTGCCATTGGCCAGCGGCGGGCCGTCGGCATAGCAAGGACAGTAACACGACAGTACACGACAGTACACGACAGTACAATACGGTACACGACAGTACAATACGGTACGGTACGAGTACGAGGGATTTTTCTATTTTTCTGCTTTCTCCTGCAGCTGACACATCTCGACATCTCCCCTCTCAACATCCACGGCACATGGTGGTTTGGCTTTGGGTTTTGGTTTTTTGGTTTCTTTTTTTTGGTTTCTTTTTTTCCTTTTTTTCCTTTTTTTCTTTGGTTTTCTTTTCCCTGGAGCCATCTCCCCTTATCGTGATCCGCCACATTCGTTGCATGTCCACTGCCGAGGCACGTGCGCAGCCAGTCACAAAGACACCTCGTTGGTTCCGTTCCCCAGATGCGGGCTGTCCACGGTACATTCTATGTCCTATACATACTATATACTCTATCCTCGTCCTCTCAAAGGACCCTGAGATCGGGCAAGGGTTTGCTTCTCTCTTCCCTGAGATCAGAGAGAAGCTTCTCCGGTGGTGGTGGGCTCGCTGATAACACTTCCTTCTGGGTCTGGGTGGGGACCCAGCGTCGCGGGCGGACCTTGTTTTTGTTGTTGTTGTTGTTGTTGTTGTTTTCCATGGCAGAGATAACATCCTGCACTGGCGTTGTTTATTTGTTGTCTCTGTCTGTGTGTTTACATCGCTGGCAGTATCCGTAACTACAGATATAACTCCCTTCCTCGCTCCCTCCCTCCCTCCCTCTCTCTCTCTTCATTGCCACCAACCCACCAACCCCCAACCG
>NW_001813977.1:2241368-2247652 GCF_000149585.1 Histoplasma mississippiense
GCTTCCTTCGCACGAGTGAGTGAGTATATTCCACCCGCACATCAGCCTGGGGATCAGCCAAGCCCCAGCCCCGTCCCCGTCCCCGTCCCCGCTGATCCCACTCCCCGGATGCCATCGTCAATTCAATCTACCCCCTGCTATGGTTCCTGCCCTACCCACCACGAAAAGTGCGGCCCCTGTCTTGTCCCCGTCCACGTCTGCAATCCAGCAACGGGCTAGCATAAACCATCCATACCTATGTTATTTATAGCCCTTATCCATCGCCCGCCGCCACTGGGGCTCTGTCTGGGCTCTGTCTGGGCTCTGTCTGGGCTCTGGGCTCTGGGCTCTGGGCTCTGGGCTGGTGGCGACGGCGATGGCGATGGCGATGGCGATGGCAAGATTAGATTGCGGCCGGGACCGCGGTTGGCTGGGGGGTGGTTGTGGTTCCTTTTTTCCTTTTCCACAGCAGGCCTTTTCTGACGTCTGGTGTTCGATGTCCTCCGCGGTGGTGCGATGGTGCGATAGTACTATGCTACGATGGCGGTTTACTATTTAACTAAACTAATTAACTACTCCGTACTAGTAGTTATCCGCGAGTTATTTTATAGATATATATAATGTACTGTACTCCGTACATATATACAGTAAGATCCCCCCCGCAACACTAGCATCAACAACCACCCCGATTTCCAATTTCGAAACGGTGGCTATATGTTTGTTATATGTGGGCTGTACCAGAGCGACTACTTGCTGCTGGCTACCCTCTCCGCGCGCGCGCGCAGGCGCACGGGGAGAATGATATGAATGATGAATGAGAATGATTCCAAATCCTGTCTGCCGGTGGGAAATGGCCCAGTGGGCGCGCCAAATCTTATCTAAGTGCCAGTCGCTTTTTTTGTTGTTGTTGTTGTCGATGTCGATGTCGATGTCGATGTCTTGCTTTTAAGCAACTCAGGGGCCATCCATCCGGCAACTCAATCTCGTGATTCGTATGCTGTATCTGTATCTATATCTATCTATATCTACATCTGTAAATGCGCTGAGCATAGCGTGAATTGTAGGTATCATGGGATCGATCCTCTTCCACAACACAAAGTGGAGTGGAGTGGAGCTGAGTGGGAGTGGCTCTGAGCCCAGCTCCACGTGGTCAATCCCATCAGCCATCAGCCATCCAGCAATTATTTGTCACTATACTCCGTAGGCTGCCGTACGTTGATTCTTCTTCGGGAGCGTAGAACACGCCACACCTCTTCAGCCATCAGTCAGGGCGTGCTGTACTCGCTAGCCGAGCAAGAGCAAAAAACGCGAGCTCAGAAGGCCACGAAAGCGAAAGCGAAAGCGAAAGAAACGCAGTGGAAATAAACACCGCCATCCCGCCAGCTGTGCGGTTGTACGGAGTAAAGTTGTCCTCCTCCTCCTCCTCCTCCTCCTCCTCCTCCTCCTCCTTACCTCACACCATCCGCCCACACCACATACCGCACAGCAACAAAGAAGCAGAGAAAACAGAACAAACCTCAATCCCCCCCCTTTTTACCTCCAGGGCGCAGGAGACGTGGCTTCTTGGCCGCCCTGCTGCGCCCCCAGCCGATCCACCGCATCCAGGTACAGCAGGTTACGCTGCGTGGCCGACATCACGGTATATCGCCTTGGCTCGTCCGTTTCCATATTTACTTCTCATGGAGGGAGGATAGGGAGGGGAGGAGGAAGAGGAGGCTTGGCTTGGCCTGGCCTGGCTTGGCTCGGCGGGCTGGCGGGCTGGCGGGCTGGCGGCCAGGAGGGCGGACGGTGTATATAACTCACGGGTTGTCTCTCTCTATAATGTATGTACATATTCTGTACGGGATATCGACATTTCATCACCATCGATCAGTTACCAAATCGATAATATGTGGAGAAACAGCAAGACACGACAAGAAAAATACCAATGATCGGCTGCTAGTGCCGACGATCGACATTTCCGGTGCATCGCCGGCCAATTGCGGTATGGTATCGTCATCATCGGGATTCACCACCACCAGCATCATACAGCAGGGAAAGGAGAGAGGCGTAGACGGTATGCTTGCATTCCGAATCACAATCACAGAACTGACGACGCGGCCCTGGCGCAGACAGCCTGCGCCGACAGCCAGCGCAGAGGCAGACGGTCGCAGAGAGTTGCGACACATCTGCGATCCAACAGCGGCCAGGGGCAGGTCGCCGGCTTGTGCGGCAGCGGATCATGGAATGGCTTCCTCCGCGCGTGCGACGGTGTATCGCTTGGCGGAGTGCTTGGCGAGGGGAATATAGCCGTATAGCCGTATAGCCGTATAGCCGTATAGCCTGTATTTGGAATCACCATACGGGTACATACCGTACTGTCAGTACCTCCTATATAGGTCCCTGTTTTTGTCACTCCGAAGAAAGCCCTAGTTACAGCTGCCACCAACGGTAGTGTATATATATATATATATATATATATATATTATATACTACTAGTGGGTATGCGTATGATCTATCCCTCCAACGAAATGCAAACGGACAAAATGAATGCGCCAGCGACAGTAAGAGGGAAATGTAAGTACTGTACTTGTACATCCCTACATTCGATCCCGTATCCCTGGAAGTAACTAATCAAGTCTCCTCCTGTTGCCAGGCTTGGCGTGGGCGGCTCGTATCCTGGCGATTTGCTTCGATGGCGAGCCAACCAGGAAGATACAATATATATACATGTAATACCTATGTCTACATCACCATCATGAGCCATGGATGTTGACGCCGTGCTGCGTGCTCTGAAGGCCGTCTTCCTCTCCGCCGTCACCTGTCTTCTCCTGCCCATCTACCCCTGCTTCATCGTCAAGTTCGCGGCCGAGAAGGCTGCCGACGAGCGCAGGGCGGAGGGGCTCATGCAGCCCATCGTTGGCCTGACGCTGGCAGAGACCGAGGGCACAGACCGAACAGGGGGAAGAGGAGGAGGAGGAGGAGGCAGAAGAAGAAGAAGAAGAAAACGAAGAAGGCTTTCCATCACCCCCTCCATTCTCGAGGAAGGCCACTCCGGCCATTGCGAAGAGGAGCAGCCGTCCCTCAAGCAGCCACACCAAGGACAGGTTCCTGTCGCCCAGGCTGCCGGTTCCCAGATATCTTCGAGCCCCGTCGTTCTCCCTATCGCTTCCATTCCCACTGCCGTTCGCCACCAAATCCAAATCTCCATCTCCATCTCCATCTACATCCACGTCCACCAACACGCTCCTCCTCAAAAACCAGCACCAGTCCCCTTTCTTCACGCGGCTGCCGCTCGAGATCCGCCTGGCCATATACCACCACGCCCTCGCCTGCCACCGCGTCCACCTCGTCCGAGTGTCCGGCAAAGTGGCCAGTTGCGCGTGTCCCGAGGGCGTCGAGCCGGGGTTCTCCTGCTTCGTGGGCGGGAGGGCCGACTATGCGTGTCTGGCTGCCAGTTTCCGTCGGCCGGTGGTGGCCTATGGCCCGGGGTCGTCGTCGGTGGCTGTCCCGTATGAGCTGGAGGCGGCGCCCGTGGTGTTCGCGGACGGCGCGACGAGGGGCATCGTGGGCGCTCTGGATTTGTTGAGTGTTTGTCGGCGAGTGTATGTATAGTGTCTTTGTTTTTCTTCTTGGCATATACTATCCCACTGGGAGAGCCTTTCTACCCGGATCCAATGCAGAATGCAGTAACTGACACCCAGGAAACAAAAACACAACACAACACAACAAAACAGCTACACCGAGGCAATCACCGTGCTATACAGGCACCTCACGTTCCAGATGGACCTCATCACCCTGCTCGCCCTCTCCATCTCCATCCCAAACCACCACCTGCGGGCGATCACGAAGCTCGAGATCAGCCGGCCCCCGCTCAACTACATAGACTCCTGCTACCACCTCCAATACCTGCCCTCCTTCCGCCGCATCCGCCGGCCGTCCTCCACCAACTCTTCCTCTTCCTCCTCTTCCTCGGTCCTCTTCCCCTTCCCCCTCCCATTCTCCCTCCCATTCCCCCTCCCTCGCAACCCCGCAACCCACCCTCTACAAAATCAACCGCAAACTCACCTCCTTCACCCGCTACCGCGCCGGGGACATCCCGATCTACACGCCCCGCGCCCCCACAGCCTGGGACGAGGCCTGCACGCGCCTCCTCCCGCGCCTGCCGGCCCTGCGCGAGCTGCGCGTCTCGCTCAAGCGGCCACGGACCACCCCGCGCCTCGGCCCGCGCCTCGGCCCGCGCTGCGACGGCTGCGACGGCTGCGGACAGGTGCTGCGCCTGCGCGTCTTTGAGGTGCGGGTCGATTGGGCGGAGGGGTTGGAGGGGCATGGCTGGGCGGAGAAGGGGGCGTGGCCGGTGCGCGGGCGGCGGTTGTCGTCGTCGTCGTCGTCGTCGTCGTCGTCGTCGCCGGGTGAGGAGGAGGCAGAGGCAGAGGTGGAGATGGTGGATATGTGGAGGCCTAGCGCGTTTCTGTTGGAGAGGGGGAGCCGGGCGGAGCTGCTGGCGAGGGGCGGGTGGGAGCCGTGGACGGACTAGCGGTGGGAGTCGTATTTGGCGGAGACAAAGGCGGGGGCGGGGGAGGGCGAGGACAGAGTAGGTGCAGGTGCAGATGGACCAGGGAGACTATGGCAGAATGCGCCGTTTTACGGTGATCCGGTCGTGGGATGAGGGCGATGCGGGGGGATTAGGTGGGATAGAAGCGGTGGGATGAAATGGGAGGGGATGGTTATGGTTATCTCATCCCCTTGATACACACGTACAACACGTCCCCCTTCCAACGAAGCCGGCACCTGATGTTGTAGCCTGTGGAAGTACCCCGCGCTGCCTACAGCTTACATACATATCTACATATCTATATCTACTCTTCAGCCTGTAATTCTGTAATGCCGCATGTATCGACGACATGCCGAATACGTAAATAACTAGCGGCGTCCTGTCCTGTTCCTGTCACGGGGGAGAAAAACAAAACAAACCAAAACAAATGCCGCACCGGATGCGGTTAGCGGCCCAGGCACGCTCGGGAACAACGATCCACGGAGAAAGAAGAAAGAAGAAGAAAGAAGAGAACGAGATGAGAATGAGACAATACAAGTACAATACAAGTACAAGTATAAGACGAGACAGAGACAGAGACAGAGACAAGTCCTCCACCCCTAATCCCATCTCCCCCGCGGCGGCGGCGGGGGCAACACAACGTCCAAACAATGGCTGGCTTATTATTCTGCTTCACCCATCTTTCACAATCTTGGACACATCACGGCTAGTCATTGGTGGTTATTAGTGGTTACTGGTTACTGAGGGGAGGAGATAAGTGTAAGTGTGTGTGTGTCCACAGGGTATGTATTTATTCTACTACATTTTGTTCTGTTGTGTTTCTTTTCTTTTCTACGCCGTGTTATTTATTATCTGGTATTGGGAAACAAGAAACAAGAACAAAGGCAGGGTGCGTGTGCATTGGGGGCCGGTTGTGCGTGGCGGTTCGGCTGTGCGGCAGCAGCGGCAGATGATAGGGTAGCTATGTAAGTATGTATGTATGTGGGATGTACGGAGTACGACGTACGGAGTACGGACTACTCCGTTCGTAATGTAACCCACAACGCCCACTAAGAAAACCATCGCAACCGGGTAATTTTGCGCAGAAAAATGGTAAGGGGGGATAGTACGGATACTGGGATAGGATATTTGATATGGCGTCATGTCGCAGGACGGACACGGGGCTGGCTGTGGGGGAACTCTGCATCACAGCTTGATCACAGCTTGATAGCAGCTTGATAGCAGCTTGATAGCAGCTTCACCAGGTTCATATTGTCACGGCGAACAAACCCCCCACTTGTTCGTCAAGAGGATCGCAAGCGCGGCGCATCTTGGGCATCTTGGGCCAAGCCAGACATCCATTGTTACACGATCCTAGGATGGGGCTGGCTGGTTTGTAACCGGTTAGTTTTAGTTTAGTTGGACTGAGCTATTATGACCTGCAGGAGGAAGGTAAAAGGAACAAAAAAAAAAAAAAAAAAAAAAAGGATACAGCACCCCGCGGAGCTTTGGTTAGGTAGGTAAGAAGTAGGAAGTAGGAAGTAAGTAGTTACTCCGTACTCCGTAGTGAGAAGTAAGTAAGTAGCAGCTACAGCTTCGGGCTTCTGACACGGCCGTTGCGTGGGACGGGACTGTGGCTTGCTTTTGGCGGCTCCCGACGACGGATTGATTGCTCTCTCCACTCAGGCTGTCAAGGCGATGTGATGCTGATGCTGATGCTGGTGCTGGTGTGAGGTTCAACAGTGGTTTTCTTTGTCTGAAACGGGGCTAATCGTCCATTTTCCATTTTACT
>NW_001813977.1:2248555-2266215 GCF_000149585.1 Histoplasma mississippiense
GAGCTTGTATTGATTTAGGCACTTCCTGTTGCCCCCGGGCTTACTCTATTCTGGAAGAAGGGGGGGGGGGGGGGTTTCTCTCCCGCTCGATTCTGTAACTTAAGGGAGACAAAGACAAACGAACGAAATCAAAAAAAGAATCAAAAAAAATTAACTTATACATTTATTATTGACGGAATGTGAAAAAAAGGAGAACGGAGAATGGAGAAGGTGAATTTGCTAACAAGGAGAAGAGAAGAGCGTTCATTACGAATTAGTTAATACAGAAAAACAAGTAGGGAGGTTTTGAGAATAAAAAGAGAGGAAAAGGCCGAGGGGAGGGAGAAGAGAATACAGAGCAACGTCCTGCAGTACCTTGGTCCCTGCTGTGGTAGTTGAGAGAATCGAGAATCGAGAATCGAGAACAGAACAAACACACAAATTTAAAAAGGCTCCCGGCCACGTAGGTATGTCGCAACGGGAAAGGCGAGTGGGTAGTCGGGGAGAAAGGCAGGGAGATTGGAAGATTGAGAGATGAGAATATTAGGATATTATGCGGAAGAACCAGCCAGAAAACACCCGAGAAAAAAACACAAGGTGGAATGAATATAAAATGGTATATGAAATGCAAAGCCGTAAACAACACCACACCAAACCGTACCGTTTTCCTTTTTTTTTTTTCCTTTTTTTTTTTTTTTTTTTTTTTTTTTTTTTAATTTTTAATTTTTCAGCTTTCCATTTTTTACATCCCTTATACCGGCACCATGCTTATCGCTATTACTGTGGAGAGGAAACTCTATCCTTGTCCCTGTCCTGGCCCCGACGGCGTAAATGATGACTCAGTAGCTTGTCCTTGCTGTCCCTGTTGACCCTGTGCGCTGCTGCCCGTACCTGTGCCGGCGCCAGCACCACCCATCATAAATCCAGGTGGGAACATAGGCATCCCCTGAAACGAGAACCCGAAGCCCGGCACCGCGGGCGGGACGCCGATTGCGTTGGCGTTATTGGCGCTTGCAGAGCCGTCGCGGTCGTTTCGATCGCCCATGTTGCTACCGTTGCGTTCACCGTTGCCATTGCTGCCTGGTACTGCTGATGACGATGACATTTGTCCGTGACCGTAGCCGTGGCCGTGTGCGGGGCCATGTGCAGGACCAGGCCCGTGGCCATCGTCCATTGCACCGCGGTTTTGCCGCCGGAAGCGTTCTGGTTCCGGTGCCGTTCGAGTAGATTGGGGACCACGCTTCCCACCTTGGTCGGTGGCCATGCGTCGGCTTATCGCTGTCGGGGTCGTGTTAGTATTGGCTACATTTCCGGTTTCTCCCAGAAGGGAAAGGGGGGAGGGGTGGGCATGTTTTGAATGACTGAAACGTACCTTTCGAAGACACGCCGGCCCCAATCTCAATGTCAGGTTCCTCCACCACCATAAAACTCTCAATTGGTTTTCCACCGGTTCCGCCGTACTCGGCGTTGAGCATCCACTTGCGGTCTGCGTCCGTGAGCCGGTCGATGGGGATTACGCTGATGCCGGTTTGGTAATCGCTGCAGTCTCGAGGGCCGAAACCGACACCCCATCGTGTCTAGTGTGCGGATGTCAGTGGGAGGGGAAAAAATTGAATAAAGTTGGGGAGAGAAAGGAGATGCGGTAGTTGCTGGAACTTACTCGTAATTGCATGTCTCCAGACTTGTATTGCTCCATACCCTCGCGAGCAGTGACGGCATCATGTCTGTTGATCATCTTCACGAATGCATGGCGTTTGTCAATATTTACAATACATGTTTGGACCACGCCGTAACGGCCGAAAAGCGATCTTAAATGAGATTCTGACGAACTGTGTTCGATCATGTTAGTTCGACTGCAGTTCAATATGAGGGGTTTAAAATTTCGAATTATATTTTTGCAGAAAATGAAATAACTCACGTCACACCGCCGACGAATAGGGTTCTGCTGAGGACTGTATATTAAGAAAAAAAAAAAAAGGTCATCAGCCTGATCACAACACTCAGAGTAAAATTATAGTGAAGACATACCTTTGATGTTCCCCTGACCAATTGAATAATCCCACTCCAAGAACTTGGGTCCGGGAGGAGGAAGCGTAGCTTCTTTACGAGGAGGTGTCGGACTTCTACGACGTCTTCCAGGAGGACTGCGCTGGCGATATTCACCAGGCCGTCGTCCACGGGAATCTCGAGTGTCTCGGTTCCTGCCAGGGGAGTCTCCATGGTATTCTCCATAGACAGGGCTGTCGCGACGACGGGGGGGGGAAACTTCGCGACGTCTATCCCACCCAGGCGACCTGGAACGGCGTCGGTAACCCCCTGGCGGTGACCGAACATAGTCTTCTCTGTCATGCTCTCTACTACTCCGATGATCGCGATCTCGATCTCGATCACGTGATAATGAGTCTGGTGCTGGGGTGCTCCAGGTATTTTGACTAGCGGCAGGCTGCTGGGCGAAGGCTGCTAACGCTGTGGCGGGGTTCATATTGACCATGCCGCTACTTGAAGTATTGGAAAGGCTTAGGATTTGCAGCGCTGTGGCCCACTGGTCTTGAGGAATACCCTGCGCAGCCATGAGCTGGAGCAGGCTTAATTGTTGTAATGTCTCTGGAGGCAAAGCGCCTGCCTGTGGCATCAAGGCGGCAAGTGGGTTCTGTTGTGCAGCGGCGGCTACTGCTGCGAGAGGATTTGAAGCAGCAGCAGAAGCCTGGCCCTGGTTTGGGAAAATAGATGGATTCTGAGCCATATTACTCAACCCCGCAAATTGATTTGCAAGATTTCCCGCAGCAGCAGCGGTAGCAAAGGGGTTTACAGCCTGCCCGTTGGGCTGTTGCGCAGCCGGGTCTACAGACGCGGGCATGGCTTGCGGAACTGGGTTTTGCGGATTAAATATACTATGGGGACTAGTTGCGTGGCACGCCTGAGGTTGCTGGGGGTGTTGCTGTACTGTTTTTGCCATATCTGCCAATGCCTTCAAGATGCTAGAAGTATCTGGTGCTGGTGGAGCTGGCTGACCGGAGCCTGCAATAGTAGAAAGTAGTAGTAGTAGCAGGAGCAGCAGACGATGATTGAGCTCCATGCTGGGCTCCAGCTAGGGAGATTAAATTGGGGGCCGGTGATCCATCTGGCGTAGTTGATTGCACGTCTAGAAGAAAAAAATAATATCATACATCAGAAAACTGGTTTTCAACATACCCTACTATGCCCCTTCTCGTTCGTTGTCGACTGTACGTTTTGGTGATATGTGCGATGTTTTAAAAAGAGGATAGGAAAATGACGAGAAGAGGCATTTGTTCTTTTGCGTTCGCTGTTCCTTATTCTGCACTCTAATCCAAGGGGGAAAATAAAGCTTACTTTGAGATACTGGCGCGTTTAGCTGTTCCTTCAAGGAAGCGAGAAGAGCTGCCGGGAAGGTGTATCCACGCTCCCAGATGTCTACCAGCTTTTTGATTTTGTCCTAGAGAGAGAAAACCGGGCATACGTAAGTGGGGATTGTTCAGTCACCGCATGAAATAAAAACAGAAAAGGAAAGAAAAGAAGGAGAGAACAGAAAATGGAGGAAAAGGTGGATAATCGAAACCCAGAAATGTAAGAATGAGACGAGTCTATAGCCAAAGCGGAAGAAAGACGTGGATATAATACCGCGGCTTTCGTGCTAAACGAAGGCAAAAAAATATACGCGGGGGATATTGTTCTATGGGCAACAAAGCGAACGGCCATCCAAAAGCTGATGGGATAATGCCGTTGTGCACGTTGTCTTCTTTATGATATAAATTGCAGCCGGAAATGATTTTCTTTCTGTATCCGGCTGCTGGCTGTTTTGTGTCTAAGAGTACGCGTACCTTTTGATATTCAGGAGCATTGTTTATGATATCAGTCATCAAGACGGGAAGCAATTCAGTCACTCTGTTAACACCAGCTGCAAATGTTCCATCTGGCGCACCGCTACCAACAGTTTGACCGGCTTTCCGGGCTGATTCTACCCACTGTCGAGTTACAGAATCTACGACATAGAGTACGCCCAGTTTGTGTGTTCCCGGGGCCCTTTTGAAGTGGGTATATATTTTTTTGAACGAGGACGGATTCGGACTATAAAGTAGGAAAAATAAATGTTAGATATGGCTTTTCCTTTCCTTTCCTTTTTATTTTTTTTAATTTTTAAACTTTTTCTGGGTTTCTTTCAGCATATAGGGAGTCTAGAGATAAGCCATACCTGTACATTGGCGGCACATAACGAGGTGATAATGCTGATTTTGGAAGCTGATACTCCAGGTGGCTTAAGCGCCAACATGGATTGTAAGTAGCCATCTAACTCCGCTACGGCAGACGACATGGCTTCAGACGAGGAGGGTTGCTTAAAGAGTTGATACCAGTCAAAGGCAAGAAATAACCGCAGAAATATAAACAAGCTGTCGACTTGTCCCGTAATTTTATCCTTTGTTAGAAGAGAAATTTGTATTCCTTTTGATAATGGCCGTGTATAGATAGATGAATACGATGGATGGCAGCGCGGAGAGGATAAGGTTAAGACCGTCCCATGAAGCGGTTTTTTTTTCCCCTCTTAATCTACTGCTGCGAGAGACTTTTTGACGACAACTAGCATACGGCGAGTTCCAGGAAGTGTGGAAAGTGTCTAAGTAGATAAAATATATGACGATGCAGGTGACGTAGATACCTATTGGAACGAGTTGGATGAAAGTCTTGATGACACTGTCGATGTCGTGCGAGCAAGACGGCACTACAAGGACCCAGAAAAAAAAAAAACCTTTGACCTACAGGCCGCGAGTCGAAGGCACGGCGGTGAGTAGCAGGCCAAGAGAGATGAACACGGAGCAGTGAACACGAGTACAGTCGGTGCGGAGAGAGGGAGTAGAGAGGGCAAAGGGCTGTTGAAGAGAGAGGATGGTTTGAGTCTTGACGCGATGAGGTTGGTTGGTGAGGTCCGAAGAAGGTTTGAGGAGAAAAATTCCCTGTTTGAGAAACCGGCGCTAGCGCGATTGGGAAACACGTGATGGGCCGCGTGTGCTGAGTCATCGTGTGACAGCATTGCGCTAGTGACGGAGTACTTTTTTTGGCATCAAAAAATACTTCTAAAAGAGAAGGAAACGGATACTTGTTTTAACTTAAAAGGAATGCTGCCAAAGTGATGTTCTTTATTACGCGCCTTCGTCTTACCGGTCATCCGCTCCTTGATCACAAGACCCGCGGTCATACCTACTCATTTGCCTAGACCGATTGGCTCCTCTCCAATGATCAGATATGCAATCATGGGAGTGAAACTACGCCTTCCTCGGATTCCAATGTAAATGTAGAAAAGAATTGAATGTAGAATACAGTAACCGTAAAACATGGAGATAAAAAATGATTGCGAGGGTGAGGGGGGAGGAAATGAAACGGCAAAAAAAAAAAAAAAAAAATATTTTAAAAATTTAAAAAAAAAAAAACAATTGACACCCAAAAGAACCGTGGACGAATCGCCACAAACCCCGCCCTGCCTTTTCTCTATCCTTTACATTATCTTACAGTTGGGCGCCAACAAGCTTGGCATATGACTCGGTGCTGAAGCTCTTGGGTCGTTCGATGGGCATTCCCAGGGCGCGGTCAATGATCAGCTGTGGGAGCACACCAAGGGCTCGCGAGACACCAAACAACACGGTGTAATACTTGGCTTCTGTTAAGCCGTAGTATTGAAGGAGCACGCCTGAGTGGCTGTCGACGTTGGGATATGGCGATTTGACCTTTAGTTTACGAATTTCGTCAGCATCTCTGGTGGAATAGTGGGAAGCTTTGTAAAAAATGGGGAGCTGCATACCTTGCCGTGCTCGGTCAGAACGCCAGGAGCGATCTTGTAAACTTGGCTGACCAGCTTGAACATGGGATCATCTGGAAGCTTGCGGAGAGCAAACTCACGCTGGCAGGTGTAGCGTGGGTCGGTTTTGCGGAGGACGGCGTGGCCGTAGCCTGGAACAACTTGCCCGGCGTTCAGGGTGGACCACAGATAACCCTTAATGGCCTCGTCGCTGAGATCGTTGCCGATGACTTTCTTCATCTCCATCAGCCAGGTCAGGACTTCTTGGTTGGCTCTGTAGGAAAGATATCGAATCAGTAACCGTTTGTCCATGTCTCGGCATATTTTAGTCACTTACAATCCGTGGAGAGGACCGGCGAGGCCGTTGAGACCCGCTGCAAGAGAGAGCATGGGGGAGCTCAATGCGCTTCCGACCAAGTGGGTTGTGTGTGCGCTGACGTTCCCACCCTCGTGATCAGAGTGGATGGTCAGGTACAAGCGCATCAGCTCGACAAAGTCATTATTATCACCATAGCCGAGCTGGTTGGCCAAGTTGAAGCCGTAATCCTTGTCCTTCTGAATTGGAGCAACCTTTCCATCCTTGAATACGTTGCGGTAGATCTTGGCTGCGATGGTAGGCAGTTTGGCTATCAAGTCCATGGAATCCTCGAAGGTGTACTGCCAGTACTCTTTCTTGTTGATGCCTTTAGCATAGGCCTTGGCGAAGACGGACTCGTGTTCGAGAGCGGTGATAGCGAGGGAGAATTGGGCCATAGGGTGCAGAGTGGAAGGGCAGCGATCGATCAGCTCCTCAATGAATTTTGGCAGATCGGAGCGAGCGGCCCAATCTGCAGAGAGGGCACGGACCTGTTGTTCGCTGGGGACTTCACCAGTTAAGAGCAGCCAGAAAAGACCTGTTGAGCTATTAGCATTAGGTCAACGGAATAGTAATGGAAACGTGTAGCACCTTCTGGTAGAGGCTCCTCTCCCCCGGGAGCCTTTGGAAGCAATTTCTGACATTCCGGAATCTAGAAGGCGAATAAGCAGACGGTCTGGAAGGGAAAAAAATTCGCAATCTTGAAGGGAAAAACACCTACAGTCTTGCCCCGAAAGCGAATTCCCTCCTCGGGATCAAGGACAGAACCCTTTCTCAAGCCATTAGCCTCTTGCTTGCATGCAGCACCCCAATACAAGGATTGATCCATACCTCCCAAACAAGGGATTTGATTCCCCGAGCACCTCCGTATACCTGGCCAAGGGTAACTTCACCAATGACCTTGTCTCCGTAGTCTCTATAACAAGAATAGTCAGGTCAGATCTCTGTACATATACGTATACGCATACGTCTATCCGTATATATTAGGGAAGTTTCATCTCGAACTTTCTCAGCTTCTTGACCTTCTCGATCTCAGCCGGGAGTTTATCGGCGAAGGTATCTTTGAGGGACTGGCAGATGGACACGGGGCGTAGTCAGCGCATAGCTCGAATCATCATGGCAGGTCAATTGGGTTAACAGGAGTTTTGCTAACCTTTGTTTTAGTGGAGGAATAGCATCGCAAGCCAGTGAAGGCCGCAGACTGGACAACGGGATTGGAAGCAAAGGAAGCGCGGAGAGCAGAGCTCCCCAGTCTGAGGGATGAAGCCATGGGAGTTGAAGGGGAGTTGAAGGGAATTACAAATGGGATACCAAAGCAATTGACGAGAGATAGAATATGGAGAATGAGAGGTTCCTATGAATGCACTATGGAAGGGGGAAGAGAGGTTGAGGGAGCATACAAAGGAAATCGAGCAAGAAATGGTGAATTGGTGATGGATACTCTCTTCCCCAAAAAAAAAAAAAAAAAAAAAGGAAAAAAAGGAAAAAAAGAAGAAAAAAACCAACATGGCCGATCACCAAGTCAATACGTATATGTTACGTATACCAAACCACATTACCGCCAAGAAATCCAGCACGCTCGCCAGTTTGACACCAAATCCAACAACACAACCCTGTAACGCAATTACAGTTTCCCCCCAACAACTTTTCTTCCTTAGCCTTGCTATCCGAGTTCCTAGCTTTTTGTTATCTGCCATGAACGTACATAGTACTGTACATGCCAGCCTAACAGTGGCCCAAATATACAAAGCTCCCGGTTTTCCAGGCCAAACTCGGAGAGATTCGCCGTCAAGAAGTCTCGCTGGTCATTCATGTGGATGTTCCTGGGCCGTGGTGAGAACGGTGGAGCGCGGCCGCGGCGGCGGTGCGTGATATCTCAGATAGCTCCATATCCGAGGCATTGATTTCTCGTATATACATAATACACAAGATAACCATGATAATGATGATAGCCACAATGAAATGGTCCCGTGGCGTTTGACTGGCTGGGGCAATACCGACTGCGCTCTCTAGATAATCAATCAACTAACCTTCCAACCACATGCAATAATGCCACCATGCGTCCCTCCTCAACCCTGATGGTGCAGCCCGTCCTATTTCTCCCGAGTATCCCGTCTACTGTTTTTTAACAACACTTTGGCGGCTGCTGCGACCTTCTCGAGGATCCTAGACCTTGCAGAAGAACCAACAGTCAGAAGCGCCAAGATCATCGGTTACACTCTGGGCAAAGTGGGAGGGAGTATGAATCATGCATATATACGGAGTAGATATAGATATATATATCTTGAGGAATAGGATGCTATTTTAAGGATTGATCCTTTTTGGCGTAACTAGTGGCAAAGTCTTCCTACAAGATTGCATGTTTTACAGGGAGCCTATCCTGCTTTGATCGACGGTGAGCCAGGGCAAGTTGTTTCCGGATCTGCGGATATTATGGAGTTCGAAGAGTCGGCTCAAAAACTCGCCTACTACGAGATGAACGTGTGCAAGGTCGCTGTTTTGCTGGATTTTCTTTACAGACAATTGGTCGCTGGCAGAAATACTACTATCTGGTAAGACATTTAAGTACTAGTATTCTGGGGACCCGAAAACCTCGCTGGAGCAACTATTAAATCGTCAACGGACCTTGCAAATGGGGCGCAAGGTGGGATGAGTTTCTGTGGGAATGTTTTGAACATATTGAATGTATTTCCACATCTGTTGATAAACGAACAACGTTGGATATCCTTATGTGACACTGTAGGATAACTATAACCTAGATAACTATCTAGAAAACATGTGATGAGGTAGAATGATGAACAGATGAATTAATCAGATGGAATGCCCACTGTATGCCAAGAAATATATACAAATCTCTTCTCTTCTCTCTCTACCACCATACCGGAAGAACATAGACTTATTATACGACCGGATTATGGTTGTTCCACTGTATCATTCAGTGATAAACTGGCCGGTGGGACCATGAATTACATATTTGATTTGGTTTAGTTTGGTCCCAGTCCATTTCTTGATGTGATTTTAAGTGAGATCAGAATCAGAATGAGAGTGTAAAGAGATTAAAATTTTCAGAAATGAAGTGTAAAAGAAAAATACATTGTAGCACACGAGCTGCAGTGTGCTAAATTATTGCGGAGCTAGTCCCTTCAGCCGTAAATAACGCTCATAAACATCACCTCCAACCTCACCTCTACGATATGAAGCTCTACAAATATAAGAGATCTTAACTCAGCGGCCCCGTAACGTATTCATTTTCTAAAAAAGAAAGAAAGAAAGAAAGAAGGAAAAGGAAAAAAACAACAACTAACTACTCCTTCACCATATCAACCGCTGCCTCTAGGAGGCGCCCGATATTCTTGACTTTGGCCTTTAAGGCCGCGTTCTCCGCCCGCAAATGAGCAATCTCCATATCTTTGAGGTCTATGACCTCGACACTCTCCTCCCGCTCCTTCTGCTTGGCCTTGCTGAGCTGTTTGATTAAGAGGCCCGGCTCCCCTTCATCCTCTGCGGGGCGCTGGCGTTTGCGGCTGGTGGTTTCGGCCTTTACAGCCACAGGCTTCTTCCCCTTCTTCTCCTTCTCCTCCTCCTTCTTCTTCTCCATCTCCTTCTTCTCCTTCTCCTTCTTCTTCTCCTCCTTCCCCTTCCCCTTCTCCTTCCCCTTCCCCTTCCCCTTCCCCTTCCCCTCATCTTCCACTGACGTCTCGCGGTTGCCTAGTTCCATGTTAGTTTCTAACTCTAATGGCTAATGGCTAACTTGATTTAGTTGTAGACCTACTTATATGATAATAGCAATGACTCCCCATGCTGTTATAGTGACAGCTAGCACATGCTTCGCAGCAGCGGCTGGAGAGGCCAACACAAGTTTTGAAAGGGCCTTCGCCCCGGGCGCAGTGGGGGCAGAGGGGGTTTGCAATCTGCCCCCACAACTGCAAAAGAACAGCCTCCTGGTTGACAGAACAGCCCAGGTTAAGAGTCTTACCCTCACAGACATCAGGCTCACGGTGTCATGGCATGTTCATGAGAGCAGTCATCTCTTCTGTCGGCCTAGCTGGCAGGGTTTCTGTCAGAGCTGTCCAGCGTCCAGGGGCCTGTTCTGCAGTCGCAGGGGAGGCGGCAGCGGCAGAGGCGAAGACATAAAAGGAGATGGAGGAGGCGGAGAAGGAGGAGGCGGGAGATGCAGGAGGAGGGTAAGATGGGCTAGCAGCAGCAGCATCCTTCTCTGCAGCCACTTGAGCTTTGGCTCAAGCAACAGCTGCCATGATATTTTGAGCTATCCTATTCATCAGTTTCCTAACACTCATCTAACAGATGAGTGTTTGCATCAAGTCTGTCAACTTCAGAATGCCTCAGCTCTCTTCAACTTACAGAGATTTGTTTTCTTCATCTTGTCTTTGTTCTTTTCTTTGGCCTTTGCAGCCGCAATCTCCACAGCACGGGCACAGGACTGGCGCGTTCGACGAACTTCTTCAGAATTGATGGCCGTAAACATGTCTGATTCAGAGTCTGACTCTGTGATGAAAGGGGGCATGCTGCTGCTGCTGTTGATGTTGCTGTTGCTGTCGCTGTTGTTGCTGCTACTGCTGCTGCTGCTGCTGCTGCTGCTGCTGCTGCTGCTGCTGCTGCTGTTGTTGTTGTTGTTGTTGTTGTTGTTGTTGTTGTTGTTGTTGTTGTTGTTGTGGAGGTGGTGTTATTTGACATTCTACGCCTATGCCTACTACTACTGCTATATTATATTTTTCGGGGGAGCAGGGGTGGGGGGCGAGCAGAGGATAATTGGAATTATTCATTGACATGTAATTCACATCTTACTATTCATTCTATTCTATTGATACTATTGTTATGTGAAATACGGGCCGCAATTCACTATTTAAAGGTCACATGACCGTCCATAAATATATCCACTGTCATGGATTTCCAGCTTTTAAACACTTCAACCCACTCAATTACTTTCTAATTATTCAAATGTTGGCTGTGTATGGATCATCATCACTCTCCTGCACTGATTGAGACGCTGTGGAAGCTTGGGAGGGCTGCGGAGGTTGTGAGAATGATGGTGGAGAGGAATGAATGGGTAGGTCAAAAGTAATGGCCGCAGGGAATGCAAGAAGCTGCAGATAGTCAGTAGAAAGATCAATGAGTTCAGATATGTTACTTACTTATTGAGATCGACAGCATTCTGCATTCAAACATCTCATTTTCATAGTCTGAGACTCCTTACAAAAACAGGTGTAATCAAATGCCTTCTCAAAGAGTAAACCTTTATAGGATCTGACCCGCGATACTGCTACATATGTCAACCCAGATGTGAAATCCTTCTTCATAATGTTGAGAACAGCTTTGTCAAGTGAGAGACCCTGTGATTTATGAACAGTAATGGCATAAGCAATAGTAATTGGGAACTGAGTCCTGCTGCAGGTTATATTTGTGTGAGCAAACTCATGTCGGGACTGGAATATTGGTATGAGTTTGCGGCCATTCTGTTCACAGTAAGCTGGGCCATCATACTTATCAAACTCCGCAAGAATTGCAAAGGGAGCCTCAGTTCAACAGTTAACAGTGGAAGATTGCCAAATGATGTTGTGAATAGTAGCAAGAGCCTCATTAACCAACCCGCGCTCTGTTCAAATGTTGGTTGTAAGCATGATGCGGCAACCTATGAACAGTGGAAGTATTTGATGGAGATTGCCTGCTTCATCAGAGTTTAACTCATCTGTTTTTGGATCATCATTGTCTGCTATAATATTTATGACAGGGTGACCTGAGTCGGAGATTGCCTGCATATTATATCCACGGACAGGTTCTCGTTTAGTGTAGAGCCGAATGGCGTCCGTAAATTCATGAGATTGATGAGGAAGATTGGCTCGGATGCGGCCTGCAAGAAACTTCCAATCATTTATAATACTGACACATTCTCTTCCCGAAGACTATCTAGAACCATGCGGAATTGATTGGATTCTTGATCATTTCCTTCCTGCCGTCGGATAACCGTGAGCTGAATGGTTTGGTTGAACTTATAATAGAGGTTACGACCGTTAATCTCGTCCGGATTCTGAAGTTCTCCACTGTGAAAAAGTGGCTTTTGCAGAACAGAAGGCAGTTGATAAAAGTCATCTGAAAGAATGACACTGAGACCATCAAAAGAAAGATGATGATTGTGAGAATATATTGCTTTGCAGGTCTGGTCGATCCAGCTAAGTTGATATAGATCAACCATGAATTTCTCATCAATGATGAGATATTGAATGTTGCGCATGCCGGCCTGCATCGCCTGAAGAGTTTGAGGATTAAACTCCTCATAACGAGAGGTTTGCTTAATAGGCAGGTGAAAGATGGAATGTAGAGTGCGACCACTAATTGTATGAGCTGCAACCCCTGTTGAAGCTGTGTGGAGAATTGGAGATGGGATATCATTTTCTGCAGCCATGTTTTGCAGGGCTACAGAGAGGACTGTAATAACAAATGTTTTGTCAGTTCCTGCCTTGCCATTCAAATTGATGAGCAGAGGGACCGAATTATCACCAGTTCTGATGTACTCATTGAAATGATTAACGACTGTATCAAACAGCAATCTCTGATCGTGCTCCAGCTGTTGGGGGAGGCAGAGGATTGTAGATCAGTGTCAGCAGGGAACTCCTCTTTCATTTGATTTCAAAACTGTGAGTAAAGATCAGGATGAATGCCAATGTGCGAGGACCAGTTATATTCACAATCGATAGAGCGGTTGCCAATGAAACTGAGGTCATTCAACTCTGTAATGTTGCGGGGATCACCAGGAAGCAGGGCCGCAAGCTCATTAAATGAGTTTTGCAGCTCATCCTTCTCAACATCAACATCCTCAAACTCAGACTCTGGCTCTGAAATGTCATTGTCATAGGCATCATTAGAATGAACATGAGCCTCTTTGCAGTAGTTGAATGCCTCTGCAAATGTATCAAAAGAAGAAGGTAGATCAAGAGTTTTGAGATCATCAACTTCATGAAAGGGATGATGCAAAAGTGGTTTCACCCGCCCGTAATCCTCTGCTTGAGATTGAGGTTTGTAAATAGGAAAGTATATTAATATTCTATAGTTTGCACGGGTTCGTCTGTTGTATCGGTTGGGACGGTGGTTATACTCCTGCAAAAACTCAAAAAAGGTGAGATCTTCTAATTCCTTGGGCCGCTGTTTATATTTTTGCAGATATGATAGACCACGAGTGAGACCTTCTTCTTGAATTGTATATGACTGACGTTGCTGATCTTCAGAGCGGCAGTCAACATTAATAGCTACACAGAAACCAATCTGCAGGGGAAGATCAAGAAGCAGATGGCAAATTTCCTGTGAAGATCAATCTCTTTCTGCAATAAGGCGATTCATAAGCTTCATAACTGTGGAAAGCAGGGGGCGATTCTGATTAGCAGTTCCAAGAACTCTTTTCAAAATATCATGATAGGACTCGGTTTCACTTTCACTTTTTGAGACATATTTGGACAGATAATCAAGTACAGCTTTGCTACCGGTGCAGGAAGCGATGTCTGTATTGGCCAACCAGCTAATTGTAATCAAACGATTGTAGTTATTTAACAAACTGTCATTTCAACAGGGAAAGAGACGGTAATAGCTGCTGCCAGTAGGCTTTCGTAGAGTTGGTTCAGCTTGAGTAGGAATAGAATAGTGAAAGCGACACCGCTCTATGCCAGTACGGCGTTCCTTGCGGATGCAGTATTTAGCACTGCAATGATGGCGTTGAACTCGATTGAGCACTGAAGGTAGGTGGCCAAACGTATTTTGCTGATTGAAAGATGCCAAAGCAATTGCTGAACACTCATCTTCAGGTCGTAAATGACGGCCAGGTTCTGGGTTTTGCGCAGAAATATGGATCCCCCAGTGGTCTGCAAAAGCCTGACGCGCAGTTTCATCAAGCCTGCCAACCTCAGAGTTAATGCTGCCGTTGATCCAGTAGACACCATGACAGTGAGTGGAACCGCGACCCTGCCACTCGTAACGGTCCCACTCATCTACAATGTCAAATTTCTTGGTCAGGACTTCCCGTTTGAAGATAGTAAAACGGAGATGGAACCAATGAGCAACAATGGCAGGGTTGTCACAGATATTTTCGCGGAAGATCTTAATCCGTTCGGAGCTAGTCCCGTTTTTCCAGTTTTCATAGTTGGGAAGTAGCCGCATGAGGTCGTCCCAATGGTAATCAGCAGTGGAGAGGGTAAGAAATAGATGAGGAGATTGCAAATTCTTAACATATTCCTGCAACTGTTGGCGTTTCATTGCCCAGAAAGGGCGGGTGCCACGAAGATTGAATGAGAAGTGAGTAATGGAGTTTAAAACTGCCTCTGATTCAGGTGTGGTTTCTGTAAATGCGGCCCGTAGATCTTCAAAAGAGAGATCTTTGAGAATGGAGTCACTTTTTTGATACCAAAACCGACCACGAACTCCAACCTGTTTATGAAATAGAGTGTTAAAAACAACATAGTGAAAACGGGGGTGTCTGGCAAACTGTTGATCATGAAACTTAAGCAGAAATTTTATATATTCAGCGTACTGAATACTGCGCTGGCGTGGAAGTGTAAACTGAGCTTTTCCATAGGGAAACAGACTTGGGAATGCCCAAGAGAGTAGAGGATGAGTGTTGTTGAACTCGTCAAGGGAAGTGTTGCAGAAGGATGGCATTGTCAACTCGTGTCGCAGAATTTGTGGCTGTTGCAGCTGTGGTTGCAGCTGCAGATCTGGTTCAGGGTTTTGTGCCTGTTCAAATTCCTGGCGAAGCTGCTCCACTTCTTCATTGCAGGCAAGAAGATCAGGCACTGCTGCACACTCAGGGGAATTATTTATATCATCAGAGTTGATCTCTTTATCCAGCTGAGCATCCTCAATATCTTCAATCATTAGCTGATCAGTAACATCCTCATTGACTGGTAATGCCTCTAGAGCCTCCTGGTTAATATCGATGTTGGCATAGCCAGGATGGTTAACTCGAAGAAAAGCTAGCCATTGTTTAACAACAGCCTTTCGGACAGTGAAATCGCGACGGAATTGATGGGAGAGGCGGGGATCAGCAGACGTATTTGAGGGCCGCAAAACAATGATATCAAGGTCTTTGGGCAGCAGCGGAAGACTATTGTAAATGCGGTCAGTGTCTTGAAGGAAGTTGACAACATGACCCTTGTACTTGTATTGCTGGCCGCGAACCTGACGGATTTCCACAAACACATGAACCCGAGCAATAAGCATTTCCTCAACCTGGCTTATAGAAGGAAGATCGGGAACTTGACCAGGGTCCAGATTGTTATCTGCAGAAAAGAAAAACAGTTCATCTGCTTGTCAATTTTTATCAACTGTAATACAGTGAGCGCAGATGTTGTTTTTCAATTTCATGTTAAACCATTGACATCGACAGCGACTGCAGGTCTCCATAACCTCATCTTTGAGAGCTTTGTGAAAGTTTTGAACATATTGCCAGTCAGTTGATGTCAACGCTGGGTCTTTGAGAAGAGTAGAGCTGTTAAGCACTAAAGGGGGGTCTGGGTCCGCAAGATTCTCCATAGCAGATGGAGTGGGGAATTCCAAATGCAAATGTGAACAGAGATCAGTATCAATTGATGAACCACTCATTAAGCTCTCTGAGTAACTGGGAGGTGCATGCCATTGAGAACTGGGTGGAATGAATGGGGAACTGGGGGGACTGGCTGAGTGATAGGACTGGGTCCGTAATGGCACTTGAAAGGTGAAATCATCACTGAGCGGCAGAGGCGGGGCCGCAGTGGATGAGAAACATTCAGCTGTTTCATTGGCATTCTGTAGCTGTCCTTGAGCCCTGTGTAAGAATGACAACGTGGGCGTAGCAGATGGAATCTCGTCATGACGCCGAGCTGCCCGATGACTCCGCTGGATTACACCCTGCTTTTTACAAGCTGCTGCAAGTGAAGGAGGGTCTGACGTGTGTACTCCACGGTAACGGAAGTCAGGCGGCTTCGGTGGTTGAAAGGGGGCTTGCTGGCGGCTCAGAGAAGACCTGGTTGGCTGCAAATATCGAGGTGAAACTACTGGGTGTTGTTGCAGAGGTGGTGGGAGATGAAACTCCAGTTCCCTACTTGCAGAATCACTTCCTTGTGAAGAAGAAGGTTCATCAGAGCCACTGTCGCTTGGAATTCCAGGTGGTTTCGGGGTCAGAAGTATTGGAGTTACTGGTGTTTGCGGCCGTTCTGCGGGCGTCCCAGGGGCAGTGTGAGGAGATTCTGAAAGAAGCTGAGCAGCACTGCTTGAGCGTTTTAGAGTTCTAGAACCAGCAATACGACCACAGCAAGAGCTGCAGGTTGCAACTGTAGTGATTGGAGAGCATCTAGATATAAATTCCTCTAGAGGGAGAGAATTGCGGCAGGTGGAGCAGGTCTTGCTCTCCATTGCAGATTGCGGGCGGCAGACGTATTGAATCAGATAGAAGTGTAAACAGTTGAAAAGCTGGAAAAGGTCTTAAACAGACCAGATATTGATGCGCTGAGAAGGGTTGAGATACAGAACTGCAAGAGAGAGCTCTCTTGATATGATATAGAAATTTCAATGTCATAGCAGAGTTGCTAATGTGATATACTGAAAGAACTGTATGAATCCAGAGCAGCATTCATAAAACAAAGACATTTGCATTCAGTCATTTGACTGTATGAACTGGGGAAAGCTGTATATAGATTCCAATGCAAGATGAAAGAAACCTCTGTGAGTCGTCCACAGACTCTCCTTTGAGAACTGTAAGTCATGATTAGATTCATTATAATTCTTTGAAATGTAGCAAGCAGCAATAAAGAAGCTCAGATTGGCTATTTATACAGATGCAGTAAAAAGAGCCTTGAAATAGAATAGAATGAATGAAGCTATAATTGCTTGTATTTTGCTCAGGCCTTCCTAACGCGGGCGGCCCGTTGCTGCAACGGTTACGGGCGGTCACGTGGCATTACGTGAGCGTAACTTCTCATTGACCAATCAGAGCGCAGGGATTCAGCCAATCAGAGCGCGAGAATGCTTTCCTAATCCGGATGACCGAAAGAGGAAATTTTCTGGCACGAAAAGCCTATATATATTGCTTCACTCGCTACGCTCACTCCGCAATTTCTCCGGGACGTTAAACCTATACATACATACATACATACATACTCCGCAAATTAGATTTAAATTTAATATAATCAGAATGAAATTAACAAATCTTAATATTTTATATAAAATGATTAATTATGAAAAATTAAAATATGATCTGAAATTGATTATGATTTTAATTCAAATTTGATTTTATTTTGATGATTATATAATCCATATACAATTGATAATGATTATTGATAACACTCATAAACTCATTTATATTATATACAATTATGATCAATTTTTTTCTCTACTGAATCATTGAAAGAATATTTTATCACAACACTATTAATAATTTCTTTTCTTTTCTTTTTTTTTTTTTTTTTATATTTAATCATCATCAATTTCTTCATAATTTCTTTTTATAATTGATTATAATGATGATGGTAAATATTTCAATTG
>NW_001813977.1:2266369-2305713 GCF_000149585.1 Histoplasma mississippiense
ACAGATTAACTTCAATATTTCATTATTATATAAAAAATTATCAATTAGAGAATTATGATTTATTGACTCTTTAATTTATATATTATTCTGTTTATATTATTGATAATTGTCGTTAAACCGACTGATGAAACAATGAATTACACATTTGATTTAATTTGATTTGATTCCAGTCCATTTCTTGATGTGATTTTAAATGAGATCAGAATGAGAATGAGAGTGTAAAGAAATTAAAATTTTCAGAAATAAAATGTAAAAAAGTCACATTTAAATCTAATATAATTAAAATAAGATTAACAAATTTTGATATTTCATGTGAAATGATTGATTATGAAAAATTAAAATATGATTTAAAATTGATTATGATTTTAACTCAAGTTTGATCTCATTCTGATGATTATATAATACATCAATTTGATGATATAATTGATGAAAATATTATCTCTATTTTGCTCTTTATCTATTTATCATTATCAATTTTATTTATCAACTGCTGTCAATCAATTTATCTATCATTGTCAATTTACTTATTAATAACAATCAATTTATCTATTTATTGCTGTTAATCAATCTATCTATTACTGTCAATCTATTTATCTATCGCTGTCAATCAATTTATTTATCACTGTTAATCTATTTACTGTGGTGAATCTATCTACTGCTGTCAATATTTATTTATTTACCACTGTCAATTTATTTACTGCAGTGAATCTATCTATCACTGTCAATCAATTTATCTATAATAGACGCAACAGAGATATTTATATTAGAAAATAGCAATATAGCAATAGAAGGTTACAGAACACATCAAAATTAATGAAAATAAATATAATATTAAACATTGCTGATAAAGTGTGAATTACTGCACTTCTTTGTCTTCTATATAAAACTCATTGATATTCATAGATTTTAGAAGATCAGTAACTAATTTTGAATAATAAAGATTGTTATTTTTTTATAATTTTTATGTATATTTCATATTACTTATTAATTATTTTTGTAATTTATTTTTTACAATTCTAATCACTTTAAAGCCTCATCTGAGTGATTTGTTGTTACACACACTTTACAATGAGATTTATAATGTTAACTAAAAACATATAAAATGATTTTTACACATACAAAAATTTTTAAAAATCAATCTGAATTCTTCATTATCTTTATAATTTAAAGATTGTTTGAGCTGTTCAAAACTTCTAAACTTTGCAGCTCTTCTTATACAAAAATAATAATTAATATACTGTAATGCACTCGTTTATTATTTCCTTATTATTATATTATCTTTGTTTATATGTTCGTCTATTCTTACCTCTTTCCATTATACTCTCGCTACCACTATTTCTATATGTATATATATATGGATACATGTATTTCGCACATCTTCTTTCTCTTTCTTTTCCTCTTCAGCGATTAGCTACAACTACAACTACAACTTCAATTTCAACTATACTACTACTATAATTATTATTATCTTCCACTACACTATATACTATCTTCTACTATTCATTCTTCACACTGTCATCACCCCTCACATATACTAATATACATCATTCTTGATAATAGAGGGTGGTGTATGCTGTAGAAGAATAATAAATTGAAAGTATCATATTTTTCTCTATTAAATCCATCTACATTTTTGTGACAGTATGATATTCTGCTATGTACACCCACTTTTGCAGCACACTATTTCTGAAGCATTTGTAGCATAGCATTTATGCATTGCTATGATTGTAAATTCTCTAACTGAAATCAGTAAGATGTTATTTTCACATATTCAAGAATCTTTATCACAATAACATCATCTCATGTAATGCACTCATTTATTATTTCTTTATTATCTTTATTTATATTTTCATCTATTTTTGCCTCTTTCCATTAAACTCTCGCTACTGCTATTTCTATATGTATATATATATAGATGTATGTATTTCACACATCTTCTTTCTCTTTCTTTTCCTTCTTAGCAATTAGCTACAGCTACACTATTATTATTATTACTATAATTACTATTACTATTATCTTTCACTACATTATATATTATCTTCTACTATTCACTCTTCATACTGTTATCACTCCTCACAGTTTCTAATCGCTCAATCTTTAAAAGACAGTCCATTGAATAATAATCATGATCTCTACTCATAGCATCCGCTGTACTTGAGCTACCACTGAATCAGAAGCAATAAGCATCAGTGAAGAAAACTGTGAAATGTGCATCTCTATTATTGAAAGTGTGCAACAAGTATCAATCTTCTCTATAAAATCAAACTTTAAATATAATTCAGAAAGAGACACCTCTTCTGAAAATTTGAATGCAATTGAGACTGAGAAGATAGCTGTGACTAGAAGAATTAAAAAGTTATAAACTGAGAAAAAATTATGAAAACTTTAATATCAATGCAATACTTTACTGTAAAAATTGAATGAAATCATTTCAGTCATTTGAAATACACTCAAAGTGCATCTGAACCATGGTAGAGACATAATTAATGTGAATTGTAATCATGAAAATGCTACAAGCATCCTCAGATCACTGAAATCTACATTATAAACATTTAATATCTTAATGAAAAGCAGTGTGACTACTGTCAGTGGGAGATGTAGTCAGATATCACTTTGACAATTAAAACTTTGAAATTTTAACATGAATGATTACTCTTTTTAAAGAGATGTGAAAAAGTTTTAAAGTAAAAGTATGAAAGAATTTGAAAGCTTTATTATAATTATTATCACTTTCTATATCAGTGATCTTGATTATTACAATAAACACAATCATCAGAAGATCATCGAAGCCATCACTCATTTCAATGTCAAGATGCAACAATATTGATATCAACATATATATAATATATGAATTTTATCACCATGGGAAGAATTTGTTAGCTGGATGTAATGTCAAGTCACTGATTCAGATAAACGTTTTCAAGATGCAGATAGACAATACTGAAAAACAAAGCAATAAAAAGATCAGATAGTTCAAAAATTTACTTCACATTTACAATCAATTAAAGAGTATTTATGATATTCTTATAATGAATATCATCAGAAATCACATCTCTATATGAAAGTTCTATCTTTCATTCATTAAAAATTTAATAAATATGCAATCAAACTGAAAGAGTTAAGCTATGATGCCACTCTTCACAAAATTACAATGGCAGAATCAAATCTGTCAGAAAGATGGAAGAAATTTAAAAAGAAGTCAAATTTCAAAAACTCTATTCAAAGCTTTAACTAAAAAAATCTTAAACAGTATTTTATGACTTTTAAATACTAAGAGAGGCTTGTCTTTTCAAGCAATAAGACAATTATATATTGCTTGTATAACCTCTGTTTCAGACTTTGCAGTTCAAATATGGTGGAAAAATTAAAAGAGTTTTATAGAGAGGTTTCAAAAGCTTTAAAATTCAGCTTTAAAAAAAATATTAGGGGTATTTAAAACCTCTTCAATTAAAGCCATGGAGATTGAAGCCTCTCTACCACCACCACAAATGAGATTTAATAAAATCTGTATGAATTAGGCTCTCAGAATTATGAAGTTATATCCCAATTATTCAATTAGAAAAAGAGTCTCAACTTCTTTTCCAAGTGAATCAACTGGAGTAGATTTGAATTAGAAGTCATATTTTGATTGGAATGAAATAAATTCATCTGATAATTCAACATCTGTGCAAAAAAAGAAGATACCATCTCAGTTATTTAGAATTTGCTCCATGATTAAAGACAGTTTCTTGTAAGCAGCGATGTTGGAAATGGCTGCTTATATTTCGGTTGATCCTTAGGACTCTACGAGGATCAAGCAGTAGGAGATAATACGGTGATATATCGGAGAGGATTCGGATCAAGTAGTTAGATATTGAGGGTGTAGAACGTAGGGGTCAAATTATAACAGAATGATCCGCTGGTCCCTAAAAGGTTGGACCAGCTGCTAGCTATATACACACAGTATCGTAAGCAGATCGAACTTGCTATGATGTAGATGGCGTAGTATAATGCAAGTGGCAAGATAATGCCTTGATTTCAAACTTGATATGACGTTGGTGGTGCTATGTTCGGCGATGTCATATCCTGATATGACGTTGGTGGTGTTATGTTCGGCGATGTCATATCTTTAGGGCTATCGCTAATTCCGGCCTAGCACTGGCACCTTAGTGCGGGTTTCTTACATTTCTCTAGTTTAAATGTGGAGAAAGTGGTCTTTGAAAATCTCTCTCCTTGGAAGAAAGATCTTGTCAGTCTTATTGATTTAAATATTTGTCAACTTTCAAAAGAAGTTCAGACTGAACAACATCTAAGTCTTCTAAAACAAATGAGAAACAAAGCAGTTTTTATATACACTGATAGCTCAAAATGTGAGAAAACAGGTAATCTTAGAGCTGGAATAGCATATTCAGAAAATGATAAAAACTATATTCTGGATTCTTGGTAAAATTGGAAAAGAGTCAGAAGTTTTTAAAATGCTGAATTATTTGCAATTTCAAGAGCTTTCAAATTGGTTGAGATGAAGATTGAATAATGGAAAAGATTTGAGCATATTTGGATATTCTCTGATAGTCAAGCTGAGCTTAAAAGACTTCAAAGTAATAAAATCAGCAGTGGACAGTCAATGCTAGAGCTGATTTTAAAAAGTCTTTAAAATATTCAAAGAAAAATCTCATTCAATTGTTCTATTCATCTTCACTGGGTGCCTGCTCACATGGGTATATATGGCAATGAAATGGCTGATAAAGCTGTAAAAAAAGCAACTGAATTGGAAATCTACTTTCAAAGAATTGTAACATGGGCTTATATTAAGAGAAAAATAAGAGAATCATATTTGCAAAAATGGCAAGATATCTGGTTTGTACAAAAAAAGAGTGTACATTGTTCCAGGTTTGAAACTAAGCCAAAATAGAAAGCTTGCTCAATAAAATATAAAAAGAAACTTTTTGCTACAATAATACAGCTAAAACTTGGACATGGTTATTTTAAATCATATTTAACAAAGATTGGAAATGATTTAAATGATTTATGTTCAGATTGTCAGTTATATGAAAACCCAGAGTATCTTCTTTTACTCTGTACAAAGCATACAGAGTTAAGATTGAGATTGAGAGAGAAGTTTGAATTGACACAGTTAAATTTAAAACTTTTGTTCAATACAAAAACTGGAAATGAATCCTTGATTGAATATTTGAAAGAATCAAATATTGCTACAAGATTTCAATTGAATAGTTTGATCTGATAATGAATTCAATTTTTATTTTTCTTTTTTCTTTTGTTTTTATGTGTTTGCTTTAATTTTTATTTTTGTTTTTATTTTTATTTTGTTACTTTTGCTTTGAAATTTATTTCATTTTGATTACTTTTGATTTTGACTTGTTTCAAAGAGTTTGATTTGTGAATGCTTTCTTTTCTTTTAATAGCTGCTGTTTTTTATACTTTTTATTTCATTTGCTTTAAATTGAATGTATTGATCTATTGTCATTCTTTTAACATTCTTTCTTAAATTGAATAGTTTGAATAGTTGTTTGATTCTGGGCTGGAATTCTGCTATTGCATGTATTAAATTGACTTTGTATATTAGCTTATTCATAAGTTGAAAAATCCTGGAGTATTTCAGGTAGATGTCATAGCCACTGACTGCATACATCTATAATAGAAGAATAATAATAATAATCTGTCATAATTGCAAAATGACAGACACTGACATTTAATTGTCTTCTGATCAAGAAAGTTGATTGATGCAGAAACATGTTATGATACTCATGATAAAAAATTTTTGATTATTGTAACAGCATTTAGGAATTAAAGACATTATTTGAAGAGAAATCAGTATTTAATTCAAATCTGATCTGATCATGTCAATCTGCAGTATTTTATGATGACTAAAGAACTGAACAAATGTCAGATCAAATGAATGAAAGCTTTATTTATTTATGATTTTATATTACTACCTCACTCTGAATCAAAAAATTCAACTGATGAGCTCAGTCATTATGCAGACTACAATGAGATTTATAATGATCAAATTATATTATTTACCCTGCAATAGAAGCTAAAACATGGAGTTAAATTAAATTGAAAAACTAATACTTCTTTTCAAAATAATATTTCTTTTGATGTAGTCTGTGCACAGTTTTCTGAGCAAAATGCTTTTTTTAATAAGTGAAAAATGCTTCATATATCAACATTTTATACATTTTGTGTAAACTCTTCTTCTCTGATGTGTGTTGAGCAATATATGCCTCAGATTGCAGTCAATAAAGCTATTTTTGAGAACTCAGCATATACAGAAATATTTGAATTCTTCATTTCATTTTTGAATAAAACACAGAAAATTGATTTTTTTACTGCTGAGTAAAAAAGAAAGATAAAAAAAAGATATGATTGTTGCTAAAAATATACTATGAACAATTTCTGAGGATGATATATTGTGTGCTGATGATCGCGTGTATGTCTATGTATGTATGTATGTATGTATAGGTTTAACGTCCCGGAGAAAACACGGGCAGCGCCCGTGTTTCAGAAGCCTCCCGAAGGGCATGGAGACGTGCTACACTGGAGAGATTTCTATGTACACAGAGAGAGAGAGAAAACAGAATCCAGGTGGCAACTCTTGAGAAGACTCAGCTCATTGCAAAGGATTTTTTCTGAGCTGCGCATCCACTTCTGGCCCGATGTATGGCCATTCATGGTGGGGCTATAGTGTGGTTCCCTGAGGGGACCGCCGCTGCCGTGCCTGGAAGGCTTTATAGTGAGCAGAGAGGGATACCTCTTTCAGTTGATCAGAAAGCTGTCTGTGCTTCTAACATCAGAAGAAAGACAGATAAGATAAATGAAAGAAAGAGAGGGAAGGTGTGTGTTCTGAAATGAAAAGAATAAAAGAGAGAGGTGAAGGAAAGACTGTGTCATCTGCAACACCTTGCAGTCACGCGACCTGGCACAGACCTGGGGGAAAAGAGAGGGGAGAGCACTGAAGAAGGTTGTGGAAGGAAAAGAGCAGAGAATGACAGAGAGAGCAAAGAAAAGAAGGAAGAAGAAGCAGTTGAGCTGATAGAGACAAGGGCAAATGAGAGGAAAACAAAGCAGAGTACGTGTAGATACAATGCCGGCAGTCAAGAACATATCAGCTGAGTCAGACACATAGACTGTACTGATTACACCACAGCTAATTGAAACAGATGAGCTCAGTTGTGCTATCTGTACTGTCTGCATAGACTGTGTTGTCCCTGGCAGTTGCACTAGCTACCGTGGGTGTACTCAGCAGGCCGGCCTCGTGGAACTGCTGCGGGGGTTGTCAGATGGTGTGCAGCCAGCCGGCTGTGTTACCTTGTGCAGTACTGTGTGTAGAACTGCGTGCAGTCCAGCAGTTCTACAAAGTCTGTAGGGGTCAGAGACTCTAGATAGGCAACAGCTGTCACCCAGTTGTGTGGCTGTGCTGCTGACCTTTTGAATCAGTGAAGAAGGTGCCTCTGTGAGTGTCGACAGAGCATCAAATGTTCTGAGCTCTAGTTGTGTCCACAGACACAGATGAGCCTTGCATCTGCATGCTGGAAACGCCTGTGGTACCAGGAGAAGTCCCCATGAGAGGATCGGAGTGCAAGCCAGTGGTGAAGGGCATGCCGTGGCATGGTGAGCTCCGGAGGGGCCTTCACTTGGTATTCCACAGTCGGCCTGCTGAAACTCCAGCCCCGGTACCAGTCAGAGAGCTTGCCACAGGCTCCACTCCACCACTTTCGCCTTGTCTCTTGACTGAGCTGCTTGGCCACTGTGCGGACCCCACTGACTGTGGGTGTGGCCTCGAGTCCATAGACTGGGGCTGCAGTGGATGAGACTGCCTGCTTAGCCAAGCGGTCTGCTTCCTCATTGCCCTCTATCTTCATATGCTCAGGAGCCCATTTCAGGCCGATATTGTGCTGTCTGAGGAGCTCATGACAGCGGTTGTAGGCCCAGTTTGAGGAGGCTGCTGCACTGCCCCGTATGCCCCAGATGACTGAGGTGTTGTCAAGGCAGAGCCAGATCTGAGAGTTGCTGCTGTCTCCTGTGACACAAGGTAGGAGCTTCACAGCGCACTCTAATGCCCGGCAGGCACCAACTGCTTCAGTGTTGAAGACATGTGACATAGGGCTCAGCGCAGCTGAGAAGCTGGCCAGCTGTTTATTTCTCTGTTAGACTATGAAGTCATAGCTCATCTGTCTGCTGTTGTCATGATTCTATTCTGATCCATCTGAGAAAACATATAGATTCATTGAGGGTTGATTTCTCCATCATTTCTTGAATGTCTGAGCAGCACTCTTTTTATCTACACCCTCTGTGGGGTCTGTCCCGCATTCCTCTAAGTAGTGTGGGATGGCAAGTGTGGGCCTATTGACTGCAGGTAGCAGCACCCCCAACCACTGGATCTTGATCTTTGAGCACTGCTGGGTTCCAGCCCCTCTTCCTTGTGTGATCATTGGAGATGCTATCTGTGAAGTCAGTGGGTGCTTCTCATCCACCACCTGAAGCCTTGTCGCGAATCGCATTTTGACCTCCTCCAGAGCTACCATTGCTGATGGGAGCCCAGCATCCTGATATAGGATGGTGATGGGTGTTGTGTGGAAAACTGGGAGGACCCCTCTGGCTGCCATAGTAAGCACCTTCTCAACTGTCCCCACATGCCATTAGATAGAAGCTAACCTCCCCACTCCTGCCTGTATGTCTTGCTGGCTGTGTGCAGCCGCCGTACCAGGCCTCTGTGCCATAGAGCAATGAGGGAACCACACAGATGGTGACCGCCTTCTGCAGAGCATCTGCTGAGAGCCCATCTCTGATCTTTCCCAGACTCTGGATGTGCTGAGCTACAGCCCTTGCCTTCTTTGCCTGAGTGGAGACATGTGGTCTCCAGATGAGCCTTCTGTCAAAGTGTACACCCAGTCAGTGGAGTGCTGACTTCTGTCCAGCTGAGGCAGTAACAGGGTGAACAGTGAGGTTCTCAGACACAACTACTGCTGATGCCTCATTGTGTCACTTTCTTGTAAGATGGATCATCTCAGTTTCTCTGATGCGAAAGCCATCTTGTTTATCTCCCCCCATCTCAGAATACTCTGTATATTCTGGCTGAGAAGAGTGGCATTGTTGTCAAGTGAGTGGGTCGCCTGTCAGTTGTTCAGATCATTCACATAGTCAAAGTGCAATTCTGAGTTTTGCCACAACAGCTCTGTCAGATACAAAAGGAACAGTATTGATGACAAAGAAGATCTCTGTGGTGTGCCACATTGCATCTGATGTGCTGCTGTGGTGATCCCCTCCAGCTGGACCTGAGCTCTGCATTCAGTGAGGAAACTGTCAATGAGCTGTAGCAGCTCGTGTGGCCACTTCTGCTGCACCATCCACTGAAGCAGCTGCCTGCGCAGCACAGCATCAAAGGCACCCTGCACATCCATTGTGACCATGGACACTTCCTTGTTTTGTGTGAAGGCTGCCTCCACCTCATGAGTGAAAGCAGCTATCAGGTCCATTGCAGACCATCTGAGCAGCGCTCCTTCATGCTGTGGACTGACTATGCCGTGAATGAGTGCCGTGTACGCCAGTCGCCTTGCAATGATGCGTTCCAGCCCTTTGGAGATTACTGAAAGCAGGGCAATGAGCCTCCAGGAGCGGACTGAGCTTCTATCCCTTTTACCCATCTTGAGTATCATTGCCACCTCTGCCAGTTTCCAGGCTCGTGGGAAGTGGCAGAGCCGGAGGCAGCAGTTGTATAGCTGCTGTATAAAGAGGGACACATGCTGCCAGCATGCTTTGAGCATCCACATTGTGATTCCATCCATGCCTGGGGAGGTGCTCTGTACCCCAATGATGTTGCACTCCATCTCCTCCATCTCAATCCGGGGGTTCCAGGGCAGGTTCCCCATGCCGCTCCAGTGCTCATCATTCAGTGGGTCATACTCCAGATCATCAGCTGAGTTGTATCACTTCAGAATTGCTTGTTGAAGTGTCTCAGCTTTGACAGCTGTCTCTTCTATGATCTGATCCTCAATCACCAGAGGGGGTGCTCTGAGGTTGGGCTTCAGCTTATGTCATGCCATCATTCAGTACAGGTCTCTACCATCTCTGGCCTCATTGATCACCTGCCTTCAGTATGCACACTTGGCCTTGCGCACTGTGTCCTTGAACTGGTGCTTCGCGGCCTCTGTCTGGTGAGTGGTGAGCTCTCAGTGCGCTCTTCGGCAGTCTGCTGTCCATCAGGAGGCTGTGGTCCACTCTTGTTGAGCTGGCTTAATGACTGCCTGAGCTGCAGCCAGAAGACTCTGAATGAAGTGCTGAGCCAGATCATCAAGCTGTGCCACATTTCCAACCCCCTCTGGGCAAGGCATGTCCATCATGAGACCTCTGACAAGATCTGCAAAGGGCTCCAGCTGAGAGTCTGTGATCTTGATCCGAGCATCACTCAGCTGTGTTTGAGGTGTTGTTGGCAGCATAGTGATCATAGACTGATGATCTGAGCCGCAGTGTAAATCTTGATGCACTGTAGTGGAAGTAAAGACCACATTGGAGAAGATGAGATCAATCACATGATCTGCTGCATGAGTTGAAACCCCTATCTCTCCCACAAAGTCCATCCCATGTTCACTGACCCATTGGACAAGCTCCCCACCTCGGTGCAGATTCACTGCCCCTGGTTCAAAGGCATCATGCTGTACATTGATATCCCCACCTATCAGACAGCGGGCTGGTGGGCTCAGATTGATCAGATAGTCCATGACTGTGTCTGTCTCAGACTGTCTGTACACATTGAGAATGTGGCAGCCATTTACACTGACTCATAGCAGATCCCTGCTTTGCACAGATCAGTGTTGCTGTGCCCTTGTCTTTGAGCTCTTGCATACATATGTCATGACCCGGGGCCTCTCCTCCTCTCGCTGCTCCGGGTTAGTGTCATCCCAGCAGTCTATAGGCGCAAAGCACTCATACACTGAGTGGTTAGAAGTCTTAATGCCAGGGTGTGTGTATGGCTTCTGTATACAGATCACTTCACAGCCCTGCTTGAAAGCAAGCTGCAGAGCTGCTGTGTGACAAACAGCTGCTCTGACTGTATTTGCTCAGAAGATCTGCAGAGGGTGATTTTTCTGCTGATTGTTTCTGCAGCATCAGCCGCGTCGCTGGTGTTGATGTTCTAGCATGAGGAGTCACTTGGTGAGCTGCTGCTGAAGTTCATCTGCAGAATGAGGTTGAAGGCCTTCAGACCTGCCGTCTGCATGCTGAAGTCAGATTGTACTTTAGCTGCTTGACTGTGCTGCCGCACTGCTGTGCAAGCTGAGTGTCGCCTGGTGCGGGCCATCTGCCAGGTGGCATCCTCCTCACTGATGGAACTCTGAGTAGCCGCCCGCTTGCGGGGTGCTAGCCCAGCGGGCTGTGTTGACTGGGCTGACTGAGTGGTTGGTGTAGGTACCACCACTGTGACCATTGGCGCTGGCTGTGCTGGCGGCGGTTGTCGCTCCTGAGCATCCCTGTGGCACCTGTCGCCAAGGCGGCGAACAGCTGCTAGCTCTTTTTGAGTTAGGCGCCTGAGGGTGCCATTCTCGCGCCTGGGTGCGGCAGGGCAGTGCTGATGCCCAGCTGGGTAGGGTTGGCAGCAGTTGGCACATCTTGGCGCTCTCTTGCACTCCGCGCCTGTTGGCCCCTCATGCTGACTTGTGGGCTCACTGCAGTTGGAGCATCTTGCCAGTTGTGCACACTTTGGTGGGTGGCAGAACCCCTGGCATCCTGGGTTATATCTCACTGCCAAAGGCCTTTTCTCAATCAGCCTGGCCCTCTCACTGGCATTGAAGAGTGAGAAGCCCTTTACCGGGGCAAGGAAGGAGACAATCCATGTAATCTTCCCTGTCTTGGGGTTCACTCCATGACGCGAGGGTCGACAGCTCACTGGCTTTACCTTTGCCTGAGTCAGAACCTCTCCCTCAATCATCTTGTCTGTGGGGATTCTTGCTCCTTCCCAGTCCTGGACAAATTCTGGGACCCCTGGGACAGCATAATTGTACCACCGCTCTGGTAGCCGGATCTCCGTGGCGCCAAGGACTTCACAGAGAGTAGCCACTGCCTTCTCGGTGGTCAGAGTGTTGCATATGCCTCTGTCATTTGATGTGATCGCCCAATCTGTCCTGGTGGGCTCCACCTTCGGCACATTGGCCACATCCCCCACCCCCTGAATGTTTGCAATGATTGCCTGCCGCACAGCATATGGCTGTAGCCGGGCGACCCGTTTCTCTGACTGGAGGGTGATGAGGACTCATGGGTCCTCCTGCTATTTTGTACCCCCTGTGGGGCCTCTTGGCTGACTGGTGCTTTTGGGCTGCAGGCTAGCTCCACTAGCCCTGCCTGCTGGGGAAGCCGCAGTCTTGGCAGGGGTAACCTCAGAGAGGGCAGAGTTTTTCCCCCTCTGAGCAACACCTGCTCAGGTAGTCAGCTCCCTCGCCGCTGTCTTTGCTGCATTTGGCTGCGGATGAGTATCCGGGGCAGCACTTCTTCTCAGAATTGATGCTGCACTCAGATCTGCTGTCACATACTTGACAAATCTCTTACAGAAGATTCAGGCAAAGTTCTGACTGACTGACTGCTTCTCCTTCTCAACCCAGCTGTTCAGAGTCTTTGCCAATCTGATGAGAGTCTTCTGCTGTAAATTCTGTTGCTGCTGAGCCTCCTCAAACTGCTTCTGCAGCCGAGAGGTGGCTGTGGAGATGCTGTCGCTGGCTCCTTTGAGGACTGAGGGAGGCATTGTGACAGTCTTCCTCTGCCTCTTGCCAGCCTTTTCAGTGACAAAATTAGCCGGTGACTCCGGCTCCAGTGGCCTGGTGTAGGCCGTGTCGATGTCCTTGGGCGGACGGGAGGATGTTGAGAGCTCCATGACCACTCAACCTGTGCAGTACACACACGTAGAGAAATCGCAGAGGGCGTGTGATGATATTGAATGGGCTGGGGGGTTAAAATTATACGAAAACAGTTGGAAAAGTGGAAAATTCAAATGTACCCCTACGTTCGTGGGTAGTTGTAAGGATGTTGATTACTCTTGAGAGGAGACACTAGGAGCCTTAACTCATAGATTAGAATAAAAGTAGAATATGAATGATTAGATGACTTGCTGTCACTTTCAAAAGTCTGAGTTATTCTGAAAATGGTGTTGTGAACAGTAGAATGTGGCTGTATACCTGCCACTCTTCACACTGTGCTTATTCAATCGCCCGCGGATAACTTCTGAAGTGTAGCGATGGTGATGGATTTATCACGTCGTCCTTTGAAATGGGCTTTGCCCCCCGTCGCAAGGAAATATGCAAACCAGGCTTTGAATCCTCCATGGTCCAGGAAGACTCATGCTGTGACCGTTGCTTCAGAAGTGCAGGTTTCCAGTAGTCTTTTCTTCAGCCCTTGAAGAGTTCTTTGACACTTCCACTCCTCCTTGAGTTGTTGCTTAAATATCCTGATTGAATTTTTGACTATCTCTTGATTTGAAGTAGAAGTCTTGATGGAATCTGTTGCAATTTCTTCATCAGAAATCTGCTCTATGGCATCTTGCGCCAAAGTGTCGGTGGCTGCGTCAGTAAGAAACAGGTTGGGAGACCACGTCGTCATTTTTTTGGGGGTTCGAGGTAAGTTAGGTTCAAAATATGGAAAGTTACTTTGTTATCTTGCTTGAGGAGTATTTATCTGAGTGGACTCGTCGGTGTCTTTGTCTTGCATGAAGTAAACTAATACTTAACAAGTGGCAAATTTAAGAATTTATCTCGCCTCGCCACCGCACTTGCAGGGATTCAGCTGCTTGGTGATAAGTTCAAGTCGAGGTGTGAAGCAACATCAAATGATTCAAGACACGGAACGATGCAAGTTTTCCGCATTTGAGTCTGGCGCCCCTGGCTGCACTTTGCATATTGGGCTTTGCTGTGTGGCACCTGCGCATCTTCCTGAGGCATCCCGCATACCAACAGCAATATGACGGGTTGGTTTACCTGTATTAATCCTAAATTGGAATAGGCTGACCTTCCTCAAAATAAAATTTCAATCGCGATCGAATAAGAGTTCCTTGCTCAGCGGCTCTATCCGTTCCCACATTTGAGTTTTGCATCAAAGCCAAGCCGGATCAACCGTTTGACCATAATCCTCCCTTTGATTTCTGTTCTCAGCGAGCTACCCTCTACCCGACCCGGTCGATCGTTTTTGCTCGTATGTCGGTTGGAGGTCATGAATCTACAGGGCCAAGTGACGCCATGCAACCAAGCAGTAACGAATTGCTGTGTCCGTGCACCAGTTTGGGATGGCAACGTAATACCCAAATCCAAATTCACACTTGCAAGTGCCTCGGCGCATCATCCTAGAGGATCCGCAGCATACTCTGGATAAGATCACTCAGACAATTAATCATACAGGTCTCGACCTTACGAACTGTAAGTCTCTTAAATTGTCTGTGTACGGATCCAGGATATATTCCCGCTCTCCCCGACCGGCAGTTTTCCTTGGATGGACCCGCCTGTGGCGACGCATCTTGACAATATCCCTGCGATACGCCGAGCGACCTCAAGTTCGCTATCCATCCCTGTAAAAGATGAATACGGGACCTTCATGAGTCACCCATTTAACAAGTAACATAGCAGAACATACCACCCTTGCGACATAAGTGTACTTTATGCCCTTTTCCATGAATCTGTGGGAGATGTTGAAGAGGGTGTTGTGGTCTCTTGGCATTTTTAGTGCAAACAAAATGGGCCAAGCAATTATGTATTTAGTCCGGAGTTAGCTGACATGTGGAATAATTAACCACTGAAGGATGACTCCGCGCCATCCCAACCAAAGCAAATGATGGTGACCCAGGAAGTATCTCAGAAGTGGATCTTACATGCCTAGCCAGCCAGCGACCATCTGCATATCTTGCAACAAATCGCCATCGAATATCTAGATATGGTTAAAAGCGACCGCTCCTCTGCTAGCTAATACACATGCGACTCGAACGATGTCTTTGATAGGGGTCAGTCAACAGTCGCGGTCGAGAGGAAGCAGGAATCGAATCGACTGTTATTCCCCAGCCTACGACACAAACGTCTCAGATAGTCACTTTCCTTGGTCAATTTCGTCGATGACATGTTAGGAACAAGATATGGGTAGAAGTATAGAACTGTTGGATGCTGGTTGGAAATACTTGGGAACAGTTATGACTTTTGCATATTTGTTTGGCATGTCTCATTCCGGACTAGCTTGGCCAACCAGTGTTTCGTAGGCTTGCTCTGCTGTTGATCAGCGAGAGTGGGATGGATTTACGTGATCGTTCTGATAGATCCCGTACTCTAAATGCCGAAGTGTGAGAGGAGACAAGGATAATGGCATATTTGAGTGGGCAGTTGACCACTTCAGGCAGCAGTGCTAATTTTAGTTCGCGCTCCCATCCGCCCTGAGGTGCTAAAAATATATTATCACGTGATCGTCTTAGTGGTTGGCACCAATTCTGGACTCGGGCCGCTACCACCAACCTTTTCGCTGATTGGCTTCCAGCAACCAACGGCTGGCCCTCAGCAGCAATCATTTCTGGATGAGCGCCTGAAATGCATTCTGGGATCCTGTGCAGAAGGTTAATTATAAGAACCTCTGCCCCTTCTGACCTCAATACATACTGGCATGATAAAGGAGCTAAAATTTTATGATTATGACCATATGCCTAGTTCAGTGACCCCCAACCTGTCTCGTAAGCATCAGTATCCTGAGCCCCATCCATCCGACAGGTCGCGATTTCAGAAAAGGCAGAAGCTCAACGCGTCGGCATCAGCATATTGGGATAACCTGTCAAAGATTTGGTTAACCAAAGATGCATTAGAGGAACTGGATCGAAGAAACAGCTGTCTGAAACCACCCCAGAACCATCATAGACCTATCACTCGACGATTTCACACTGAGTTGAAGAAGTGCTGTAATCCTTTTCAGTTTGCTCCGGCCTTTATCCGTGATTGTGCACCTGCTTGTTCAAAGCAGATAAGGAGAGTTTCCAGATTGGGAGGACCTGATCTAACTGACCTTAGAAATGTATGTAACTACAAATCCATGCAAATACATCTTTGCTGATAATATTGCCCAGTATCCTAAACCAGAAACCTTCCTCGAAAAAGCAATGAGCTCAAGGTCCCAGAGTAGAAAGCGACGCGCAGGTTCTCCTCCATCAACAAGTGCAGATACAAAGGGTACCACAAAGTCCACAAGCACCACACCCTATAATCGTAACTTTCAACAGAATCTAATTGATCATGGCGTTTACCCTGACGGATATGAATATCCCGATGGTCGAATACCAGCAATCCCAAAGAACTGGGAGGAGATCAATGAAACATTAACTCGACCCCGACCCTCTCTTTCCCCATCGAAGTTCTCCGATGAACATTTCCGAAAATTCAAACGAGCAGATACCCACGCCTTTAAAGAACAACCGGTCACAACATCAGTGATTCCTATCATCGAAGGTGATGTTGATGATCCCAAATGTGCCGGAGGGGGATACCCGCTTGGAAATCTCGCCCCCTTAACTGATGGTGCACTGGCTCAGGCCAAGCCAGATCACTTCTACGGTGCGCGTCCTGAACAGCTTGATCGCCAGATACGCAATGAACTGAGCGATTATATCATCCCATCAACACAGGATGACCTTCCGATGGTACCGAATTTCTTTTTGGAAGAAAAAGGGCCCGATGGATCCTTGGCTGTGGCTACACGGCAAGCCTGTTATGACGGCGCACTAGGAGCTCGAGGCATGCACGCTCTCCAGTCATACCAACAAGACAGATCAACTTATGACAACAGTGCTTACACCCTTGCATCGACTTATCATGGCGGTCAACTCAAGCTATACACAACTCATCTCACCGAGCCGGAAGGCCCAGGCTGTCGCCCTGAGTATATTATGACCCAGCTCAAGGGCTGGTCGATGACCAGTGACCCGGTAACCTTTCGGCAGGGAGCATCCGCATACCGAAATGCTCGGGACTGGGCAAAGGAAAAGAGGGATGAATTTATTAGAGCAGCAAATGAAATGCACTCAAAGGCTCAATCTCAGCTTCTTCATTCAACCTCTCAGTGTCAGACGGCTTCCGAGGCAGCTCTTACCTTGGACGACTCTGATCTATCGACATTGTCTGACCAACAGAGTATCAAGACACCCAATGGAGCTTCGCAAATACAACCGAAGAAGGGGGAGGAGAGTCTCAGATTCTTAGTAGACAGACCAAGAAGCTGAGAGTTGGCTCTGTTGTTCAAGGTGATACAGCAGGTAATAAGTCTACTAGATGTCCGAATTGATGATAAACAAGGCTCATCATGCACACAGGGAATCCATAACCTGCACCAGGGCAGCTTCCCTTTTGGGGTTGATCAAAGTCACAAGAATAGCGTAATAATGATCGGAGTTTCTTCGCATAACTCTCGAAACTTCCCACCGGGGCGTGGGCCTTTTTAAATCCACATAAATACAATATGTTCTATATTCGTACAGCTTTTTCCCTTCTAGTTCGCCTAAAGCTAGCTCATAACAACCATACCCAGACTAAACTCAGAAAATTTCCTAGAGTATACTATATAGTACTGTAAAAATTATCATATCTTTTGAATGATAAGAATGACCGCATTTAAGAGTAAAATGGCCCCTATACTATTGAGGTATGTAGGGTGACCAGGCTGCGCTTTCGATCGCGGGGCCAAAAAGCGGCAATCTTGCGGTCACTGACCCTGGTTGGAAATATCCAAGGAGGCCCTGCGCCAAGAGAGCGAATCTCCCAGGCAGCGGAAACGGTCATGGGGTCGGTCCAGCGGGCAATGCCATCATCGGTTCGGACAAAATGTTCGAAAATGATTCTTACCTGTCAACCTTTGTCCCTTAGACGCCCAACAGTTGCCACTGTTTTGTCACGCAAACCCAAAAAGCCCAAGCGTAAGGCCAAAATGTTTGATTCCTGTTCCTTGGATTGGCCACTTTTCATGGCGCATCGTGGCCCTTTTTGTATTGATGGCGGTGCCAATATGCACTGTGGCCTTTACAATTTTACAATAAGGAATGGGATATCTACATGGCAAGTGAAGATTCCTCATATCATTTGTACGGAAGGGCAACAATGGAATATCATTAAACATTTATCCAAGGTAAAGATGAGACGAGAAAAGGTTGAATCAATACAAGAACAGGCTGTAGCTAAAATGTAAACCGTGCCTTCATGGAGTGATTCCTCAAGGGTTGTCTCCCACACTGCTTACAGGATCTGTGATTCTGTAACTTCCCCGGTTTAGTGTGGAATGCATTGACCAACTCCTCACATCCAGGGATCAGATTGTGTTCAGGCTGTCAAGAAGGGTTGTAGCCTCTCCATTTCATCAAGTACCATTGCATCCCTTGGTCATCATCCCCTGCCAAGATCTCATCAATCAACCACTCCTCTGTTATCACTCCGCCATTTTCAATCAACATTGATAATGATGGGGTTTGATCTTCAGAGCTGGACTCATCATCACTTCTGACACTGAATGCCAAGCTGCATGTACTTGGTATGTTTTGAGAAATTGAGATTCTATCATCATCGCTCGGATTCTGAATACTATCATCAATGCTGATGAATGTGTCTAACATTCATAAAAACCCACATGAGAATGAAGGAGTGAATGACAGAAACTAAGGAAATTGAAGAATAATATATTTTTATTGTTTTCAGTATTTAAAGCTTGAAATTCAAATCTCACATCATCTCTTTTGCAATTCTGCTTTGACATATTTTTACTTGAGTTGATATTCATTACATCATTGTATCGGAACTGGATAATGTTTGAATATTGACCCAAATATTGAATATCAATGAAATAAATTGAATTGCTTATTATTTGTTATTACTCCGATAATTATATGATAAGTAGGCAGTATTTATAAGGAAGGATATGCTTGATTATACAAGCGGGGCAGTGCTCTAATGCGCAGCGAGGCAATTTCAAAGAAGGTGAAGCAAAATAGGCAACAAGGCAGATTACAGCATGATGTCATCTCTGATCCTTGATATATAAGATATCAGCTCCGACAGTCTTCAACCACTGTCACAAGCTCCTCAGACAGCACAATGTAGGCTTAAAATGATTTTCAGAGCATATGAAGATAGAGAGCAATGAGGAAGTAAACTGTCTGATTAAATGTGCAGTTTCATCAACAGCAGCCCCAGCTTACAGATCTGAGACTACATCCACAGCCAGCAAAATTCACACAATGATCAAACAGCTTAGTCAGAAAACAAAACATAAAGAATGAAGTGAAGTTTATAACAAACTCTTTAACTGATATTAAAGTTGAAGACTCAGCAGATCATCTGTGAAATATCAAATAAAAGTTTCATCAAAGTTCATCATATCATAGCATGTTTTTCATTGTTAACTCACACTCTGCTTTTTATATAGAAACTTTTCTTGATATCACAAACATTTTCAGCATATGAATATGAGAATCATCTATATCTGCAGACTTAAGAAAAGTTCAGAGCATCTGATGTTATATCAACATTTATAAAGACACCTTTCTCACTGATTCAAGAGATCAGCAACAAAATCACACAATCAAATGACAGCTGTTGTCTATCTAAGATCTCTAACTTTCACAGACTTTGTAGAACTGCTGGAATGGATGCAGTTCTACACACAATACTGCATAAAATAATGCAGCTACAGACGACTGGTGTGAGTAACAGAGATGACGCAATTAACACATTTGATGCAATTTATCTAGCCAGTATAATTGATTCAATCAGCACAATTGGTATAGTCAGTTAAATCAATATAATCAGTTCAATTGACTGTTAATTTTTTGTATAAATATGCTCTGCTCTGATTTTCTTCTTCTACTTTCATTTCTATCAGTTTCAACACTTCTTCCCTCTCTTTTCTTTTCTTATCATACCTCTTCTACACCTTGCTGCTATCTTTTCATTTATTTTCATTAATACCTCTGCTTTTCTCTTTTCATTTATCTTAGTCAGCATTTCTCTCTCTCTCTTTTTTGACAGTACATCACTCTGAATCTATGTCAAGTTACAGAACTGTACAGTATCACAGACAGCATTGTTTTTCCATCATTTTCTTCTTTATTTTATTTAAACTTTTTTTATTATTATTATTATTCTTTCATTATAAATGTATACAGTCAGTGACTATGACATCTATCTGAAATACTTCAGATTTTTTCAACTTAAGAATAAGCTAATATACAAAGTCAATTTAATATATGCAATAGTAGAATTCCAGCCCAGAATCAAACAACTATTCAAACTATTTAATTTAAGAAAGAATGTCAAAAAATGACAATAGATCAATACATTCAATTTAAAACAAATGAAATAAAAAGTATAAAAAACATCAGTTATTAAAAGAAAAAAAAATATTTACAAATCAAACTTTTCAAAACAAATCAAAATCAAAAATAATCAAAATGAAACAAATTTCAGAGTAAAAGTAACAAAATAATAATAAAAATAAAAATTAAAGCAAATATATATAAAAAAAAAAAAAAAAAAAAAAAACAAAAATTGAGTTCATTATCAGACCAAGCTATTCAATTAAAATCTTGTAGCAATATTTGATTCTTTTAAATATTCAATCAAGAATTCATTTCCAGTTTTTGTATTGAATAAAAGTTTTAAATTTAACTGTCTCAAATTCAAACTTCTCTCTCAATCTCAATTTTAACTCTGTATGCTTTGTACAAAGTAAAAGAAGATGCTCTGGATTTTTATATAACTAATAATCTGAATATAAATCACTTAAATCATTTCTAATCTTTATTAAATATGATTTAAAATAACCAAGGGTTAAATAGGAGATGGAGAACAGCAGATACAACAATGATAGAAATATCTATAAGAAAAAACTTGCAGATGTTAACAAGACCATGCAAGAAATCTTTAAAACAGTGGCATTTGATGAGTTAAAAATAGCAATTAATAGAAATAATCACATTGAAATGAAGAATCTTCTAAATGCTCTTAAGAAGAGGTTATCCTTTAAAACAGCAGACTATCAGTATGAGATACAGAAGAAGTATCAGAATTTATAAAAAATGTTTAAACAAAATTTCAATTAATGATTGAATACTAAAATTCTGATTGAAACAGAAATCAAACACTCTGATATAGATGGCAACTTCAATATATAGAAGGACTTTTTTCTTATTAACATGTCTATCAATAATTTATACACTGCTATTTGAAAAAGTGAAGTTGAGATAGAAGGTCAGAAGAATTTCTTTTTCATAGATGTGATTAATGATTTCTGTTTTGAATATTGCCAGAAAGAATACAGCAAGTCAGAACTGCTTCTATTCAATCTTGCTATTTTTAATAACAGACAAAAAAAACAATCAAGATTCAAAATTTACATTTATGATTCTAAACATTTCTGAGTCAAATATTATTATTTCAATCCAAGTCAAAAATCAGAAAAATAGAAGAAGAATGAGCAATGATATAAGAGAGTGAATGAAAGATTCAAAAATGAAAATATCAAAAAGAAAATAGATACAGCATTAATTAAAATAGCTGCTTCTAATATTGAGATGATAAAACTGATGTTAAAAGAAATAGTTCTTTTAAAAAAATATGGAGAATCTATCAATCATTCTATCAATTATTCTATCAATCATTTTACTAATTAATCTTCAATCACTTTCAATATCGTACCTGTCGATCGATCTACAAAATATCTAAACATGAATGTTGAGAGTTTTCCTTTCAATTATCACCTCTATCTTTGAAATCTCTAAATATTCACTACTGATGCTGAGTGATATATCTATAATAATCAATCTAGATTTTTAATATACAAATCATCAGAAAAGCAAGTTTACACTGAAGATTTGACAATAAGAGTTATGAAATATGAAACTATTTGAATCTACATGATCAATGCTACAGACAAACAGTTTAGAATAATTTTAAGAAATGCTATATACATTACATTTTCTCATATTAACTTCATTACCTGGAAACTCTGTTATCATATAGATGGAATCTATCTCAATGACAAATCATTCAGATTATGAAGGATTAATGATGATTTGATTTTCACTTGTATAGAAGTATACAGTAGATTGCTGATTACTGAGTATTACAGAATTAATGAAAACATCTTAATGCTTGCTAATAGTACCTCATCTAGCAATTTAGCAGAATCTATTAAAATAACAAAGTCATCAATTACTGCTTCTTTCACTGTGAAGAGCTCTACTGCTTTCTTTAAGATTTGGCATCAACATCTAGAACATTTTTTTATGAGAGCAGTTGAACATCTGTCAAATGATGCTAAAGAGATTTAAATATTAGATATCAAAGATATTGTAAAGAGCAATGATATCAAAGACAAAGAACTTTATGAACTTTGTCATCTTGTCAAAGGAAAAAATCAAATATTTCATCAACATCATATACAATCTAAACTACTTTTTGAACAACCTCATGCAGATATTGTACAAGAACCTTTCTACTGCTACAATAGAGAACTATGATTTATATATTTTATATGTGATTATCTTCATTTCTATATCAGAGTAACAGCCTTGAGAAAATCTGATATAAGGAAAGCTTTTAACAAGGTTTTAAGATGAATTAAACATCAATTTGATTGTGAAATAAAGATCATATGAATTAATAATGAGAGAGTTATCAAAGAATCTAATATCTTTAAAGACTGAGTAATTGAACTGAGTTTAGAAATTGAATACTCTTTGGAATATATCCATGAGCAGAACAGTGCTACTGAACAGATAGATGCTATGATAACCATTAAAGCAAGAACTCTTAGAATAAAATTCTTGTTGCTTCAATCACTGTTTTCAGAGATAGCAACTGCTGCCGTTTACTTGCTGAATAGAGCCTCTATCAAGATAGTAGAATGTGAATCACCATTTTAAGCATTAAAAAAATATCTTCATATAAATCACTATTCTTGTACTCATTTACATATCTATAGATGTCGAGTATACACGAAGATTCCCAATGAGATGCTCAATTGAAATCAATCACAGAAGCTTGATCTCAGAGCTCATATTAAATATTTCATAAAATATGATTTTACAAACAGCTTTAGAATTTGAATTCCTCATTTAGATAAAGTAATAAGAATAAGAAATGTTATATTCAATGAAAATAGGTGATATAATTTAGATGAACCTTATATTAAAAAACAGCTGTGATTATTATTCTTCTTCTTCTTCCTCCGTTATACTCATATGCAAACAGTGCTTATGACGAGTCCTTGTGTAATGTTAAATACAGGCAAGAGTTGGTTATATAGGAGAAATGCTTAGTGTTAAATGATGTCAATAATATAACAGAAATATAGAAAAATTAATGAAAGACAGAATTTGATATTTATGATACAGATTTTCAGCTCAGAAATAATAAGTTAAATCAGATAATAGATTCATCTGAAGATACTTACTTGACAAATTCACATCTCTTTATTTTAGAAGCTGAGAAGTTGACTTTGAACATAATGTTGTTCCCTTGTGAGTTTCAAACTCACATGTCTTGAGTCCCCACGCCAAGGCACTACCTGGTGGCTGCATTACCCATTCAGCCACCGGGGTAAAACAGCTGTGAAATTGAGTTGTTCAAAAGGTTGAGTTTTTGAATATTGATATACAAGAATCAAGAGTTGGCACTTCTCAATAAGAGAATGATTTATACTCAGATATTGATATCTTTCATTCTGATAAGATCCCACCGCGTACAGAAAACATTGATAAAAATAACAAAGATATTAATGAGATGTTGAAAGCGCAATTTATGACAGATGTTCTATCTACATCAAATTCTATCTCTGAATCTGATTCTAATATTGCTATCAAACCTGACTTTTCTATTGATATTTATTCAATATTATCATCTAACAATCAAAAATCTAGAGCGAATGAGATCAGTTCTGACTTCAACAAATTCAATATAATTAAAAGTATGAGAATGCGCAAGGCAACTTATCATATAGCAGTATTGCTAAAGATAATTCAAATCAAATGATCAACACTGTCTTTGCAGAACCTCTATTTAGATCAGAATCTTTCAAAATTCATCAGTTTCAGTTATCCGACTCATTTCAATATTGAAATGATATTAACAACCACCTTCATTGTGATGAATGAATTAATGCTGTCAAATGAAAATGAAACTTTATAACGCAGCAAAATATCTATGAAATTGTTAATAGATCTTCAAAAGATATTTCAATGATTTCATTATATTGATTGTTTATTTACAAGTTTGATGATGATGATTATCTTGTCAAATTCAAACCTTGTATCTGTGTTTGAAGTGATTTACAATCAGTATCTGAGTTAGATATCAAGGCTCACACTCTAGCTGTAAGAATTTTTCATATTTTACTTGCTATTATCAATATCTTTGACCTCAATACTGAGCAATTAGATGGTGTCAATGCTTTTATAAACAGCTTATTTGATGAGCTAGTTTATATTGAACTATCAGATAATTGATGAAAGTTGAAGAAGATATGAAACCTCAGAAAGAACATTTATATTTTACATTTATAACATGTTTTATATGATTTAGAAAGATCACTTCTTCTATAATTTAAAAAACTATCTAATATTCTTAAACAGTTAAACTTCATTTCAATCTCTGAGAATAAATATCTATTCATCAATGAATGGATAATTATATTCTTCTACATTGATGATACTGTTGTGATATCTCAGTCTGATAACAGAGAGGAAAAGAATCAGTTAATGAAAGATTTTAAAAATATATATGAATTCTGATAGATGAGAAATCTTGAATGATTTTTTAATATAAGAATTATTAAGCATCAGAGCTCTAAGAAGTTATGACTCTGTCAAAATATTTATATTAATAAATTGATTGATATTTATCATTTTGCTCATGCTCACAAAGTATCAACATCTCTATCTACCATTCCACTAATATCTTATCAAGAAACCGCATTGTCAGAGAATATTCATTACTATCAACACTGAATCAAATTCTGTATCTACATTGCAGTGATGATTAGATTAGATATCACATATGCAGTTGACAAGCTCACATTTTATATGATCAATTCTTTTAAATATCATTTTGCAGAGATTGATTGTGTTATCATTTATCTGCAAGATTTGAAGAATCTAATAATTGAATATAGTGTATTTGATAATGATGATTTATCAATGAATGTGGTTGAAGCAGTTAGTGATGCCTTCTTCATGAATAATTCAGATAGAAAATCAACAAAAGATTACATCAAACTTTTTCAAAAATTTATTGATTGAAAGTCAAAAAAGTAAAGAATAATAACAACTTCCATCATTGAAGCTGCACTACTAATTATATCACAGATAGATAAAAAGTTAATTTCATGAAAATAATTCTTTAATCATTTGAGATTCAATTCAGAGCACAAGATTTCAATTCAATGCAATAATTGATAAACAGTCGACATTCTTACTAAAGAAAATCCTTCTATCACAATCAAATTACGCCATGTTGATATCTACAGCAACTGGTTGCGAGAACGGATACAATCCGGCGATATCTCAATGTTGAAACTGAATAATGTCCGAATATTGACTCAAATACTGAATATCAAAATAGAATATTGAGTTGCTTATTATTTTTTATTCTTCTGATAATTACATGATAAGTAGACAGTATTTATAAGAAAGAATATGCTTGATTATACAAGCAGAGCAGTGCTTTAATGCACAGCAAGGCAATTTCAAAGAAGATGAAGCAAATAGACAACAAAACAGATTATAGCATGATATCATCTCTGATTCTTGATATACATGATATCAGCTCCGACATACCCCCTTCAGCAGAATCACATTAGTAATGAAGCTGGATAAATTACCAGAATAGAAAAGGATATAGAGAATATGACAATCAGAAAAAAATAAATAAAGAAGATGTATGAAATGAATAAAGAATATATATGAGAATGTTGAATTTCTTCTATTCAAACTCATTGAGTTTTTATATCTTATTTTGTTATTTTAGTGACAAGATCAGTTATATCAACTAATTCTATCTGTTTGATGAATTCTCTTTGCCTCTGTTGCGATAATGGCTTGGTCAACCCGTCCGCTGGCATGCTGCTTGTAGGCGTCCATTGTACCGAGATATGGCCGGAATGTATCCGTTCTCGCAACCAGTTGCCGTAGATATCAACATGGCGTAATTTGGTTGTGATAGAAGGATCTTCCTTAGTAAGAATGCCAATTGTTTGTCGATTATCACATTGGATTGAAATCTTGTGCCCTGGATCGAATCCCAGATGATCAAAGAATCGTTTCCATCAAATTGACTCCTTGCCTGCCTGTGATATAGCTAGTAGTTCAGCTTCAGTGGTGGAAGTTGTTATTATTCTCTGCCTCTTTCACTTCCAATCAACAAATTCTTCAAAAAGTTTGAAGATGTAACCTTCTGTTGATCTTCTATCTGAATTATCCATGAAGGAGGCATCACTAGCTGCTTCAACCACATTCATTGATAAGCCATCATTATCAGATACGCTATATTCAATCGCTAGATTCTTTGAATCTCACAGATAGATGATAACGCGATCAATCTCTGCAGAATGACATTCAGAAGGATTGGTCATATAGATTGTGAGCTTGTCAACTGCATATACAATATTTGGTCTAATTATCACTGCAGTGTAGATACAGAATCTGATTCAGTGTTGATAGTCGTGGGTATCCTCTGGCGATGCGGTTCCTTGATAAGGTGCTAGCGGGATGCTAGATAGAGGTGTTGATGCTTTGTGAGCATGAGCAAGATGATAAGTATCAACCAACTTATCAATATAAGCATCTTGACAGAGCCATAACTTCTTAGAGCTCCGGGCTTTAGTAATTTTCATATTAAGGAACCATTCAAGGTTTCCCATCTGTCAGAATTCATATGTATTTTTAAGATCTTTGATTAACTGATTTTTTTCCTCTTTGTCATCAGAGTGAGATACCACAACAGTATCATCAATGTAGAAAAATATAATTATCCATCCATTGATGAATAGGCATTTATCCTCACAGATTGAAACAAAGTCTAACTGCTTAACAGTATTAGATAGTTCTTTAAGTCATAGAAGAGGTGATCTTCTTAAACCATATAAAGCACATCATAAGCATGGAATATAGATGTTCTTTTTGAGGTTCCATACCCCCTTCAACTTCCATCAATCATCTGATAATTCAATGTAAACTAGCTCATCAAGTGAGCTGTTCACAAAGGCATTGACACCATTCAATTGCTCAGCATCAAGATCAAAGGTGTTGATAATAGCAAGCAAGATATGAAAGATTCTTGCAGCTAGGGTGTGAGCTTTGATATCTAGATCAGATACTGATTGTAAATCACCTCAGACACAGATACGAGCTTTGAACTTGATGAGATAACCATCATCATCAAATTTATAGATGAATACCCATTGTAGTGGAATCACTGGAGTATCTTTCGAAGGTCTATTAACAATTTCATAGGTATTTTGCTGGGTTATAGAGTCCCATTCCCATTTGGCAGCATTAATCCATTCATCGCGATAGAGGCGCTTGTTGACATCATTCCAATGTTGAGATGGATCAGATAACTGAGATCAATGAATTTTGAAAGGTTCTGATCTAGATAGAGGTTCCGCAAAGGCAGCATTGATCATCTGATTTGGATTCTCTTTGGCAAGAGATACTGCTATATGATGGGTTGCCTTGCGCGTTCTCTTACCCTCAATTATATTGAATTCGTTGAAGTCAGAACTGATCTCATTCGCCCTAAGCACTCGATTGTGTGATAATATCGGATGAATATCAATAGAAAGGTCAGGTTCGATAGCAGTGTTAGAATCAGGTTCAGGGGTAGAATCCGGCGTAGATAGAATATCTGCCATAAGTTGCGCCTCCAGCGCCTCATTGATATCTTCATTATCTTTATCAACGTTCTCCGTATGCGGGGGGATCTCATCAGGACGAAAGATATCGATATCTGAGCATAGATTATTCTCTTGTTGAGGAGTGCCAACCCTTGGTTCTTGTACTTCAATATCCAAGAACTCGACCTCTTGAACAACCCAATCTCGCAGCTGTTTTTCGATGTGAGGTTCATCTGGGTTATATCGTCTATTTTCATTGAATATAACATCCCTTGTCCTTATCACCCTATCTAGGTGAGGAATCCAAATCCTAAAGATGTTTGTAGAATCATATCCCACAAGATATCCAATATGAGCTCTGGGATCGAGCTTCTGTGATCGATTTCGATTGAGGATCTCATTGGGGATCTTAGCGTATGCTCGACATCCGTAGGCATGTAAGTGAGCACAAGAATGGTGGTCAATATGAAGATATTCTTCTAGTGCTCGGAGTGGCGATTTCCATCCTAGTATCTTGGTAGAGGTCCTATTCAGTAAGTAAACGGCAGCGGTTGCTATCTCAGGGAACAGTGATTGGGGCAACAAGGATTCTATTCTAAGAGCTCTTGCTATAGTGGTTATGATAGCACCTGCCCGTTCAGCAGCGCCGTTCTGCTCATGGATATATTCCGAGGAGTATTCGATCTCTAGGCCCAGCTCGATTACCCAGTCCTTAAAGATATCAGATTCTTTGATAGCTCTCTCATTGTTGATTCGTATGATCTTTGTTTCACAATCAAATTGGCGTTTAATCCACCTTAAAACCTTGTCGAAAGCTTTCCTTATATCAGATTTTCTCAAGGCTGTTACTGTGATATGGAAACGAAGATAATCACATACAAAATGTATGAGCCATCATTCTCCGTTGTAGCAGTAGGAAGGTCCTTGTACAATATCTGCATGGAGTCGTTCGAAGGGTAGTTTAGATCGTATATGGGGACGGCGAGATATTTGATTCTTTGCTTTGACAAGATGGCAAGGTTCGCAGAGTTCTTTGTCTTCAATATCAATGTTCTTTGCAATATCTTTGATATCTGATATCTGAACCCCTTTGGCATCGATTGGCAGATGTTCAACTGCTCTCATCGAGAGATGTTCTAAGCGTTGATGCCAAATCTTGGAGGAAGCAGTAGAGCTTTTTGAGGTGTATGAAGAGGTAGTTGATGATTTTGATATCTTAGTAGGTTCTGATTGGGAAATTCTCGCAGGTTCTGCTGGTTTGCTAGATGGGGCAATATTAGTGAGCACTAAGGTGTTCTCACTAGTTCTGTGATATTCAGTAACCAGCAATCCGCTGTATACTTCTATGCGAGCAAAGATTGAATTATCGCTAATCCTTCGCAATCTGAATGTTTTGCCATCGAGGTAGATCCCCCCTATATGATAGCAGGGTTTCCAAGCGATCAGGTTGGTGTGAGAGAATGGAATGTATGCAGCATTTCTAAGGATCACTCTGAACTGCTTGCCGAGATTGTTGATCATGTAGATTCAAACAGTTTCATATCCCACAACTCTTGTTGTTGAATCTCCTGTATAAATCTGCTCTTCTGATGGTTCGTATGTTAGGAATCTAGATCGATTATTGCAGATATGTCGCTCAGCACCGGTATTGAATATCCAGGAATCTCGAAGATAGAAGTGTTGATTTGAAGGAGAGCTCTCAACGTTCACATTTAGACATCTTGTTGATCGATCGACAGGCATGATATCAGAAGTGATTGAAGATTGATCAGTAGAATGATTGATAGAATGATCAGTAGATTCTCTGCTTGTCTTTAGAAGAACCATTCCTCTCAGTGTTGATTCTATCATCTCAGTGTTAAAAGCAGCTATCTTGATTATCACTGCATCTATCTTCTTCTTGATATCTTCATTCTTGAGAGCCTCATCCACCTTCTTACATCATTGCTCATTCTCCTTCCATCCTTCAGATCTCTGACTTGAGTTGAGATAATAACATTTGACTCAGAAATGTTTAGAATCACAAACACAGATTCTGGATCTTGATTGTTCTGCTTGCCTGTCATTAAAGATAGCAAGATTGGACACAAGCAGTTCTGGCTTGCTGTATTCCTTCTTGTGATATTCAGAACGGAAGTCATTAACCACATCTGCGAAGAAGAAGTTCTTCTTACCTCCTATCTCAACTTCCCTCTTTTGAATGGCGGCGTACGGATTGTCGATAAATATGTTGATATGGAAGAAGTCCTCTCATATATCAAAGTTGCCATCTATATCAGAGTGTTTGATTTCTGTTTCAATCAGAGTTCAGGCATCTAACCACTGATTTAGATTCAGTTTGAGCACCTTTTGCAAGTTCTGATACTTCTTCCGTATCTCATACGGATGGTCCACTGTTCTAGATGATAACCTCTTCTTAAGAGCAATTAGAAGATTCTTCATATCAATGTGACTATTTTCATTAGTTGTTATTTGTAGCTCACTAAATGCCATTGTTCTGAAGATCTCTTGTCTGATCTTACTAACATCTGCAAGTTTTTCCTTATAGATATTTCTATCATTGTTGTATCTGCTGTTCTCCATCTCCCATTTAACCCTTGCTTCCATGGTGTACTCAATAGGGAACTCTGGGGAAACAGGTTCAGGTATTTCACTCATTCTATTGAGACTTTCCTCATTAATAAGATCCAGTACTTGGAGCTCAGTGGCAAGACCTAGTATCATGTTGTACCATAGATTCCACTTCCTAGGAGAATCCAAGAAGAGTGAGGCTTTTGATGAGGAATTTTCTGCTGACATCTTGGTCGTTGTATATAGATGTAAAACCGATATAGGATCGAATGGATAATCGATATAGAATTGAATGGATATAATCGGTATAGAATACGCCGCTATCTCTCGCCGATATGTAGGTCGATGAGGATCGGATAGATGTAGATATATTGCCGCAATCGTCGCCGATGAGGAGGTCGGTGAGATCGGATAGATAGATATAATCAAATAGATATCTTTCCGATAAGGAGGTCGGTATGGATAGATATCAATATAGTTGAATAGATAGCGATAGGTAGCTAACCCGGGCTCATAACTGTCGGAACTGAATAATGTCCGAATATTGACCCAAATACTGAATATCAAAATAGAATATTGAATTGCTTATTATTTTTTATTCTTCCAATAATTACATGATAAGTAGACAGTATTTATAAGGAAGATATGCTTGATTATACAAGCGAGCAAATAGGCAACAAAGCAGATTATAGCATGATGTCATCTCTGATCCTTGATATACAAGATATCAGCTCCGACACTCAGTGTGATGAATGCCTACAACAAGTATGCCAGTGGACGGGTTGATCAAACCATTATCACAACAGAAGCAAAAAGAATTCATCAAAGAAATAAAATTAATTGATATAACTGATCTTGTCAATAAAATAACAAAATAAGATATAAAAACTCAATGATTATTATTATTATTATTATTATTATTATTATTCTCCCGTTATACTTGTATGCAAGCAGTGCTTATGACGAGTCCTTTTGTAATGTTAAATACAGGCAAGAGTTGGTTATACAGGAGGAATGCTTAGTGTTGAATGACGCCAAGAATATAACAGACACATAGGAAAATTAATGAAAGACAGGATTTGGTACTCGCGATACAGGTTTCCAGCCCAGAAACAATAAGCTAAATCAGGTAGTAGGTCCGCCCGAAGGTACCTACTTGGCAAGTTCACATCCCTTTATTTAGTATTATTACTGTCTACAATTCATCTGCCAGACAGCTTTATTGAATGTGTCAGAAAGCACTCAGAATTTCTTTATTAATAAATTTCAAATTTAAAAAATATTTGAAGACAATTGATAAAAAGCAGTGGAGATTTCTACCATTATTGATGATTACAATTATAATATGAATGGGATTGACCTTGCAAATCAGTATAGAGCTTTTTATGAAACTAATATACTCATTAATCATACTTAATTGACAATTCTATACTAGATTATTGATCATGCTATTATCAATGCTTTTATTCTTCATCAATTGGCTACTACTGACTCTGGTACTGACTCTGACACTAGTACTGTATCTCATATACAGTTTCATCAACAGCTCTATCTTCAACTCTTTGAAATTCTCAAATTCTCTATCCTATATTTAATCAAATTCAGATTTAAATTATCATTGAATTCCCTTGTTATATACTTAAACTTGTGTTTGATGTCAGTATAAAAGAAAGGTAGCACAAAAGAATAAAGAAAGAGCTTCAAGAACAAAATATGGTTATCAAGCATGTAATAATATTCCTCTCTGCTTGAAAAGAGGATGTTGAAAGGAGTTCCATTCTCATGATATTAATTAGGGCTAGATCAAATAGATTACATAAATTACATAAAAATACACTAATACAGCTGATCTCTCATATAAGCCAGTAGTTTTCATGTATTTAATACACTAATGTACACGCTAAAAAATACGCTAATTGTTGCCTCGCGGCCAAACGAGGGGATAGGCTGCCGTACCCACTTTCTCCCCGCCCAACCCCACCCCCCCGAAAGTCTATGTACAAAACCAACGAACATAATCGGTGAATAACTATGCTCTCATCTACAAGTTCCAACGGGTTGGGTTCCCTCAAACATACAATGGAAACATCCTATAAACTTACAATTTGCATGGGTGCGGCATGTATACAACTTACAGTCTAGCCATCCTGGCGGCGGCTTCGCTGATGCAACCCGAGGCAGGTGCTGAGAGTGCACCAGGTCGACGTACCGCAACTCCCCTTCTTCGGCGTCTGGTGATAAGGAGCTGGCCTCGACGGCAGCTGCAAGAACGTCGCTAGAGTAGGGGTCTTGATCCATGACCTCGAACTCTGTCTTCAAGGAACGCTGGACGCTTTCCCCACCAATGTGGGAGAATTTCCGAGGATCCATGGGCAGAGGAATGTCCTCCATCAGCATGAGGTCGGATTTACGACCATTGTCGTTATCATAATCATCTTTGTTGGTCTTCCCATATTGTCAGCTTGCATGTTTTCTTTTCTTCTTCCCCCTTTCTTCTTTCGCTTTCATATGTTTATTATTACTTTCTACTTTGGTTTTTCCATATTTCACTTTCTCTTATCACAAGCTTTCTGTTTTGGGGGTGCTTATAAGAAAAGCAAATATGGAATTCAGTTTACTTACTTGGACTTGATACTCCGCACCAACAGCAACAGTTGCTATGACGAAGCTGAGTATGAAGTGAAGCAAAGAGAAGAATGAACTCCTCATGCTAGGTTTGCACTTGTGACTGAAATATTGCATACTGTCAACATGATATTGTCTCAAAAAAAAAAAAAAAAAAAAAAAAAAAACCATCATAGCACAATAAAAATCACCACTACGCTTACTCGTACCGTTTGACAGGTATGGATCCTGGTCGTATAATCCAAACCAAGCCTCCAACACGACCGTAAGTTGGAATCGCTTTACTAAGTCCTCTCGGCGCGGCATTTAGCACATATTAGAATCCGATGCCGGACAGCTTAATTCCAAAATCAGATTATCGAATTAGGCGTATAGATCTACTTGGATCACCAGCAAGGCTGTCGGACAGAACGAACCGGAAAAGAAACGAAAAAAAGGGGGGGAAACGTGAGGAGAGAATCATTTGAATGAAGTTATCATGAACTACCTCGAGCGGCGGTACTTATATTGACTTGCTAGATGGCGGAATTCATCCGGCCATCCGTTATCAGTGCATCATCCATTAGGCCGGCATGTGACCACTGCAGTCATGTGATTCACATTCACCTCCTTTGTTTACAAAGTAGTGAGACGACAACAACAACAACAACAATAAATTGTTGGCAATCAGATTGATCAACAAAGACAGTTTAAAATTGAATAAGTTACTGCAAGTATCTGTTCAGCCCATTATAATTATAAGCCAACTATAATCTATTTAAATGTGTAAACTGAGTCTAATATTGAACCCCGCCAGGGACAATCTCATTGGCTCAGAGATTAGTACAGGTGGGTTGATTGGTTCATCTGTGCCATCACCATGGGCGTGGCCCCATGGATTACCCTGCTGAGATAAGCCGCCCCGCCCCCTTTTTCTACAATTTGGAATGTCAACTGGCGGCAAGAGAGCAGAAAGGCAAATCTCAACCCGTCCATTGATTCCGGTCAACCCAACACAGGATTCTCAAAACCTGCTAGTACTACGCCTCTCCTTTGAATTTCAATCAACCCCCGTCCTGGGCAGAGCGGCTGTGGAAATCGGGTAGACTGAATAACATACTGCATAGTTCAAGCAACTATCTGTTTCGACTGCTTTGTCAATTTGAATCACTACCGGTGTGTATACGGAAATACGAATATTTGAACGTTTAACTTTAACTAGTAGTTACGCATGGAAGCAACGGGTTGAGGGTCTCGCTACAAATCCAAGGAAGGTCCTTAGAAATCTACGACGATAAATTTATCTCAGATGATACATTGTTATATTGGAAGGGATCCGGATAGAAGGATCAGATATCGAGGCAGCAGAACATACAGATGAGATTACATCATAATGATTCACTGGCTTCTAAAAGTTTGAACCAGCTGCTGGTTATACACGTAGTGTGGTAGGGAGAAGATTGAACCTGATACGATGCTGATGGCGTCATACCGCATTGATCCTGCGATGCCACGTCTTTGGTGGGTAATTACCTGGTGGCCACGCTACGGGTCTCTTACAGTGCCATAAAATGTGGGACGTCTAAGTCATTGTATTAGCATGTCAGCAGCTGAGGCATATATGCGCGGTGCGCTAGTCCGTGATAGATAGCCTAGGGCCAAAACCTCCCCTCGGAGTAGCAGCCGTACAGATATCTATCTAGAGATTCTATTATACATGAAATTGTAAAACCAAATCAAATCAAATCAATCTATTCTTTATATTCTTTTATTCTTCTATTCTACACCCTTTCGGCATCTGTGAGGTTTCAGTTCATGATAGTATTATCAATGTTCAAGAGGTTTTCTGATGATAATGATAATGATGGCGGTGATGGTGATGGTATTCTTAATGACCAATCTCATCATGATGATTCTTATAGAAGATTCTTTGATGGTTCTTGCAAAAGGTTCTTTAATGGTTTTCATAGAGGATTCTTTAATGATTGATTCTTCAGAGAGTTCTTCAGTAGAGGGAAAAGTAATAATAGTAGTTTATATAGTCAGTTTCATTTCATTCTTCTTTTTATTTGATGTTCTTTTGATCTCTTTTTATCAGAGAATCAGGAGTTTTTAGAGGATTTTTATAAGAATCTTTTTCATTTTTCTATTCAAATATTCCATTTATTTTCTTCAGACATTCATCTTGCTTTTGTGAAATATTCATCTTGTTTTTTCAAATATTTTCATCATCATTTTGTATCAAGATATCAGTTGTAGTTGAGCTCAGTAACCTCAGTGATAGATTTGTATTTATCATTGTTAACTGGGGTATTCATTTTCATGATAGCTAGAGTTTTAAAAGACATTCTTTTCTCTATATCAATCAATTTTTAATATCTTTTTTCTGTGATTAAAGCTCTTTTAATCTTCATCAGAATCTCTTCTTACTACTGAGTCTCTAATCTAACAAGCTTCTCACTGAATATAAGATAAGGTCAGGGGTTATATAATGTTGCTGAGTTTGTTCATTAAGTCAAAAAATAGTGCCATTATCAGAGATTAAAATATAACATCAAGAGAAATATCTAGAATGATTAACAATAACTATAGCAGCAGTTTAAAATAAACAATAAGAATATTTAATAAAGCTTACAGATAGAGGTCAAGACTTAATATATACATCATAAAAAAGTATATTTAAAATGAGTTTATAGTTGTACTATATAACTGAATATAAATAAGAATATTTTGAAAGAAGTAAAGAAATCAAAATTGATTGTGAGTATGAAAATAAATTTCTTGATTTTAAAAATAATGAATATGTTTAAATACATTTGAATTCTCATATAAAATATTCTGCTCACTTTGTTTACTTGCTCACTTTGCTCATCAATGATCATGATAAGCACAATAATCAGAATGAGCAGTTATATGATTTTATATTAACATTGATTGTGAATTATTTCATTTCCGTTTTCTTCAATTCTTATTCAATAAGCTTTGATCTGTGCTGTAGATTTATAACATCATTCCCTCCCTTTTTTTATGAGTTGTCTTGGTGAGTGTATAAATAAATGACTGAGTTCTCTCTTATATTCTTTGTGAGTAAGATTCTCCTCTTAAATTATGACATGGCATTTTCTTTCTTTCATTGAGGTTAGTTTGTTGATATCATCATCATTCAAGATTTCATTATCCTCATCCATTGCAATTGCTATTTTGAATTTGACATCACATATCATATTTTTTCTTCACATAAGAAATGTTTGAAGTATGTTTGTTGTGATCATCATTGTGAATGTGAGTTGATTTCTGAAGGAAAGTGGTTGAAACAATTTATAAATTGTGTCAAGAAAAAGATGAAATCTAATATTTAAATAAATGAAAATTCAGTGAGTGAGCTAAGTGCTCATCTGAATGAACTGAATAATTCTTTGTTGAGAATTATTATGAAACTGAAACAGTTAAAATAAAGTGCAGATTTTCTTGAAAATCATCAGTTCAAATTCCTTTAGAAAGATTTGAAAATTTTTAAATTATTGAATAAAAAGAAATTTTCATTTCATTTATTGAAATTGATTCTTCTATTTTTAATGTTGTTGATTACTTCATTTCTTTCAATGATATCATTTTCCTAAATTTTCTTGATTCTTCTGCAGTTTTTGTTGCTGAAACTGCTAAATTACATCCTTCACATTCTTCAAATTTTTCATAGATTCTCAGATATTTTTTGAGACATCATATTTTTTCCATTTTATTAAATAACGTGTCGTAGCTGATATCTCGTATATCAAGGATCAGAGATGACATCATGCTATAATCTGCCTTGTTGCCTATTTTGCTTCACCTTCTTCGAAATTGCCTTGCTGCGCATTAGAGCACTGCCCCGCTTATATAATCAAGCATATCCTTCCTTATAAATACTGCCTACTTATCATGTAATTATCAAAATAATAATCAATTCAATATTCTATTTTTTCTATTTTGATATTCAGTATTTGGGTCAATATTCGGATATTGTCCAGTTCCGACATAATGTTTCTTATTGCTGATCCTCTGTTTTCTCAATATTGTCTCAACTTCATATTTTGATTTTTCAATATTGATTTTTATCTGATATTATTTTGGATCTTCACATGCATTTTTCAGTAATGAAACATGAAAATTTGAATATATTAATATGATGTCCGATAGTTGAAATTTGTAATTAACTGATTCAATTTTCTGTAAAATTTTGAAGAATCTCAATTTTTTAAAGTTTAGTTTATTACTTGATCTTTTGCTTTTAATGATTCATCATAATAAAAACATTTTCTCTTTCTCTTTAGATTGAAATATTTTCTGATGTCTTTTATCATAATATTTTTTAACTTATTTTGCTATAAAATCAATATCTAATATCAGTTATTCATATAATTTATAAAGTAGATTAGTTTTGTCTATTGCTTCATTTATCAAGTTTTTCATAAATAATTCCATTTTTTACACGTCTGATTATCTTCTATAATTGATGAAGAATGATGTGAATTGTGTTGTTACATTTTTTGAATTGTTGTATTCTATCTGTCTCATGAGTAATAATTCAATTTCATTATTTTGTTGATAATTGATATAGCATCTAAAATACTGTTCAATTATCTGATTCAATTTTTCTATTTATTTATTCATTTATGAGTGATAAGCTGTTGATATTTTATTTTTGATTTTTATTTTAGTCATTAAAGTTTGTCAGAATTTTGATGCAAATTTGATGTCTCAATCTGTGATTATCTCTTCTGATATTTCATAATTGATGAATACATTTTATAAAATCATATATATTATTTCTGATATTGATATTATTTTTTTAAACAGTATGAAGTAGATATACATCATCAATCTGTCTGTTATCATTAAAATAGAGTTATAATATATTTTTATTTTAGATTTTCTTGATTTTAACAGCTTGACAATAAAGTCCATTGCTATCAATGTTCATGATTTCTGTAAAACTGATATTGACTGTATCCTTTCATATGATGTGTGTTTATCTGACTTGCTTCATTGACACATATTACAATTTTGTATATATTCTTAAATATTTTGCCACATTTCTGATCAATAATATATTATGATAATTTTTTTCATCATTTTATCAGTTCTATAATGTTCTGCAGTTACTGTGTTGTGATTTTCTTATATTATATCATTTCATAATGCTTTTGAAATGTAAATTGATCTGTTGTGATAGATTATTTCATTATTTTTAATCATTTTTTTAATTTGTTTATCTTTTGCAGTGGCTTTCTTGATCTTTCAAATATTCTCATAATTTATTAATAAAATCTTTATAACTTATATTGCTTGTCAGTTGAATGCTATTCTACCTTCTATATTTCTAATGAATATTGCTTATTTCTGACTTTCTTTTATTATTAAATCTGATTTTCAGCTTAGTGTATTTGCTCAGATATTTTCTTTTTCTTTACAATATTGAATTTTGAAGTTATAAGCTGTTAAAATCTTTGATTATCTTACTTATCTTCTCATTAATTCTTTTATTATTGTAAAATACTGTAAATTGTAATGATTTGATAATATGATGATCTGATGCTTAACTTCTTTCAAGTACACTCTTCCACATGCACTCACTCCCCTGACTACCAGCCCCTCCCTCTCCTCCCTCTCCTTCCCATCCCCTCGCCTCTCTCCACTTCATTTGCACCACCTCATTTTCATCCCCTCATCATCTCCTCACCCTGCCGTATAATCTCCTCTATCTACCCCTTCTGTCAATCCCCTCTACCCCCTCCTGTCACTCCCTTCTATCCTAACAGCGCCTACTATCTGTCCCTCCCTTCTTCCTTTCTTTTGTTACTATACTTTCTCTAATTCCTTTTCCTTTGTTCCCGCTCCCATTGCAAAGAACAGCTCTAGCTGACTTGCCCGGTACCCTGCAGATGAACAGGATAGTTGACACCACTGTGCGCAAGGTTTTTCACCCCCCTGCGCCAAGGCGCAGTAGGGTTTTCCTAGCTAGACATATGGTAGCAGAACCGCATATCCATTGGATGAAGGCGGAGTATAATAAATAATAATAATAAGTACACTCTTCATTTTTTCAATATTATGATTATAATTAACAATTTTTTATCATGCATATTGTAGTCTGCTCCGTTGATATCATTATCTTTGCATAATATATGATGAATCATAATTGTTCTTTTTCATTGTGCTGCTATAGTCCTGCATCTATAATGCAATCTGAAGCATTCATATTCATGATGAATGATTTCTCTAAATCAAAATATATTCATATATTCATATTTTGAAATTGT
>NW_001813977.1:2306741-2329308 GCF_000149585.1 Histoplasma mississippiense
GTGTACTCTATATCACCTGGTTCGAGTTGAGGCGGTTGGCCTCACCGGCTTAAAAGTGCGCTAGAAAACCTCTTACTTTGGTCCAGAGAAACAGCAACACCCTTAAGTTCTGCTCAGCCTGGACAACACTTTAGTCATTTGGGGCATACGGGGCCATGCAGCAACCTTCCTCAAAACTGGGCCTACAACCGCTGCCATGAGCTCCTCAGACAGCACAATGTCGGCCTGAAGTGGGCTCCTGGGCATATGGGGATAGAGGGCAATGAGGAAGCAGACCGCTTGGCTAAGCGGGCAGTCTCATCCACTGCAGCCCCAGCCTATGGTCTCGAGGCCACACCCACAGTCAGTGGGGTCCGCACAGTGGCCAAGCAGCTCAGCCAAGAGGCAAGGCGAAAGTGGTGGAGTGGAGCCTGTGGCAAGCTCTCTGACTGGTACCGGGGCTGGAGTTTGAGCAGGCCGACTGTGGAATACCAAGTGAAGGCCCCTCCTGAGCTCACCATGCCACGGCATGCCCTTCACCGCTGGCTCGCACTCCGCTCCTCTCATGGGGACTTCTCCTGGTACCACAGGCGTTTCCAGCATGCAGATGCGAGGCTCACCTGTGTCTGTGGACACAACAAGAGCCCGGAACATTTGGTGCTCTGTCGACACTCACAGAGGCACTTTCTTCACTGGCCCAAGAGGCCAGCAGCACGGCCACACAACCGGGCGACAGCTGTTGCCTATCTAGGGTCTCTGACCCCTACAGACTTTGTAGAACTGCTGGACTGCACGCAGTTCTACACACGGTACTGCACAAGGTAACGCAGCCGGCTGGCTGCAAACCATCTGACAACCCCCGCAGCAGTTCCACGAGGCCGGCCTGCTGAGTACACCCACGGTAGCTAGTGCAACTGCCAGGGACATCACAGTCTATGCAGACAGTACAGATAGCACAACTAGGCTCATCTGTCTCAATTAGCTGTGGTGTAATCAGTACAGTCCACGTGTCTGACTCAGCTGATATGGTTTTGACTGCCGGCATTGTATCTACGCGTGCTCTGCTTTGTTTTCCTCTCGTTTGCCCTTGTCTCTATCGGCTCAAATGCTTCTTCTTCCTTCTTTTCTTTGCTCTCTCTGTCATTCTCTGCTCTTTTCCTGTCACAACCTTTCTTCAGTGCTCTCTCCTTCATTATTTATCTTGTCTGTCTTTCTTCTGATGTTAGAAGCACAGACAGCTTTCTGATCAACTGAGAGAGGTATCCCTCTCTGCTCACTATAAAGCCTTCCAGGCACGGCAGCGGCGGTCCCCTCAGGGAACCACACTATAGCCCCACCATGAATGGCCATACGTCGGGCTAGAAGTGGATGCGCAGCTCAGAAAAATCCTTTGCAATGAGCTGAGTCTTCTCAAGAGTTGCCACCTGGATTCTGTTTTCTCTCTCTGTGTACATAGAAATCTCTCCAGCGTAGCACGTCTCCATGCCCTTCGGGAGGCTTCTGAAACACGGGCGCTGCCCGTGTTTTCTCCGGGACGTTAAACCTATACATACATACATACATACATACTGGGTGCCTGCTCACATGGGTATATATGGCAATGAAATGGCTGATAAAGCTGCAAAAAAAGCAACTGAATTGGAAATCTGCTTTCAAAGAATTGTAACATGGGCTTATATTAAGAGAAAAATAAGAGAATCATATTTGCAAAAATGGCAAGATATCTGGTTTATACAAAAAAAGAGTGTACATTATTCCAGGTTTGAAACTAAGCCAAAATAGAAAGCTTGCTCAATAAAATATAAAAAGAAACTTTTTGCTACAATAATACAGTTAAAACTTGGACATGGTTATTTTAAATCATATTTAACAAAGATTAGAAATGATTTAAATGATTTATGTTCAGATTGTTAGTTATATGAAAACCCAGAGCATCTTCTTTTACTTTGTACAAAGTATACAGAGTTAATATTGAGATTAAGAGAGAAGTTTGAATTGACACAGCTTAAATTTAATAAACTTTTGTTCAATATAAAAACTGGAAATGAATCCTTGATTGAATATTTGAAAGAATCAAATATTGCTACAAGATTTCAATTAAATAGTTTGATCTGATAATGAATTCAATTTTTGTTTTTCTTTTTTCTTTTGTTTCTATGTATTTGCTTTAATTTTTGTTCTTGTTTTTATTTTTATTTTGTTACTTTTGCTTTGAAATTTATTTCATTTTGATTATTTTTGATTTTGACATGTTTTGATTTGTGAATGCTTCCTTTTCTTTTAATAGCTACTGTTTTTTATACTTTTTATTTCATTTGTTTTAAATTGAATGTATTGAGCTATTGTCATTCTTTTGACATTCTTTCTTAAATTGAATATTTTGAATAGTTGTTTGATTTTGGGCTGGAATTCTGCTATTGCATATATTAAATTGACTTTGTATATTAGCTTATTCTTAAGTTGAAAAATCCTAGAGTATTTCAGGTAGATGTCATAGTCACTGACTGCATACATCTATAATGGAAGAATAATAATAATAATACAAACTTCCATCTTGCTTCAGTACAAAGATAATAGAGTATTTTGTTGATAATATTGACAATTGTATGAATTTATTTTTTATAGAATTATTTTTAATTCGTTTTATACTGTAAATACTGAATTCTTGAGCTTCTGTATGAGTGGTACATTCACATTTCATCTGGCTTATGATACTTTCTCTTCAATTTATATCAGAATTCTGTTTTTATAATCAGAAATATTTCAAAACAATATCATATTCTTCTATTTCAGGAATATTGAATCAAAATATCTTTTTATAATCTCTCATTTTCATAATTATAATATTTGTTTCAATATCAATTTATTCAAAACTTGTCTCTTTAAGTTTCTGTGCCCCGGTGGCTGAATGGGTAATGCAGCCACCAGGCAGCGCCTTGGCGTGAGTACTCAAGGTGCGTGAGTTTGAAACTTACAAGGTAACAACATTATGTTCAAAGTCAACTTCTTAACTTTTAAAATGAGATGTGAATTTGTCAAGTAAATATTTTTAAATGAATTTACTATCTGATTTAATTTATTGTTTCTGCATTGAAAATCTGTATTGTGAGTATCAAATTCTGTCTTTCATTAATTTTTCTATATTGCTGTTATATTGTGGACATCATTCAACATTAAGCATTTCTTCTGTATAATCAACTCTTGCCTGTATTTAACATTACACAAAAACTCATCATAAACACTGCTTGCATACAAGTATAACAGAAGAATAATAATAATCATGTCACTATTTTTATTTCTTATCATTGTTCTTCATTGATAGTGAAATAATATTCAATTTAATCAGATGAAATTTATAATAATCATTTTTTTCTATGAATTTTTATTGTGAATATATAATAATTCTTTTTTCTTAATCTGCATTCATAAAGTTAATTATCAATTTTGATGATTATTTCTATCATTGTTGATAACTCTTTAGATTTTTGAGCTAGTTTTGATATTTTATTTTTAACTTTTTCATATAATTCTTGATAAAATTGTGCTGTTAAAGCTTCACTATCTCAGTTTAAATGTGAATTCAACTGATGATATTCAGATGTATATTATGCAGTTGATTTAATTTATTTGAATCAATATAATTTTTAAATTGTAAAATACTTTTCATTGATATTTTCAAATATTTGTTGCAATTGATTGATAAACTGAGTGTAGCTATTGAATATTTTATTGATTTGTATAATACAATTTTCTTTAATTTCAAGAAATCATAATCTGATTCTGAGTTCAAATCAATTGAATGTTGGTTTTATTAAAAATATTGATGTTGATAAAATTTGCTACGCCCTGCCACACGCAGTGCCACGCCTTCGCTCCATCATACGCGTAGTCACATGACTACGCACAGGGCTTCACCTCCTGCTTGTTTCCGCTTGCACAGCATATCTTAGAGTTACGATGATAAAGAATAAGAATAGCATACCCAAGAGCTTCTTCGTACGGCTTCGCCTTACAAAATTTTATCTGCTATTTTTGTTAATTTTAATGGATTTGCAGTGAGATAGATATTCATTTAACTAAGAAAAACTTTTATCTTTTCCCATTCTTCACTGAATAATGTAGAAGAATTTTATTTAAATTTTTGAATATTAATTATTTATTTCAACTTACCATAACATTCAAATAACTTCTTTACATTATATTTTTTTATCATCAACAATCAATTTTGTCTTGAATGTTGTAGTTAATTTTTCTTTAGAGTTTGAGAATGTATATTTTTAAATTTAATTAATTGTATTAAATTTAATTTCATTTCAATTAACAAGTTGTTTCTTCAAATAAAGATCTTTGTAATTTTGAATTAAAAATGATTAATATTGCTATTGAATCTTTAATTTAGTAAGCTTTTTACTGAATATAAGATAAGATTAAAGTTAATATAATATTATTAAACTTGTTCATTAAATCAGAAAATAGTGTCATTATTATAAATTAAAATATAACATCAAGAAAAATATTTAAAATGATTAACAATAATTACAACAACAATTTAAAATAAACAATAAGAATATTTAATAGAGTTTACAGATAAAGATGAAAATTTAAAATTTGCATTATAAAAAAATATATTTAAAATGAGTTTATAATTATACTATATAACTGCCCCGGTGGCCGAATGGGTAATGCGGCCACCAGGTAGCGCTTTGGTGTGGGGACCCAAGGCGCGTGGGTTTAAAACTCACAAGAGGACAACATTACATTCAGAATCAACTTCTCAGCTTCTAAAATAAAAAAATGTGAACTTGTCAAATAGATATTTTTAGATGAATCTACTATCTGATTTAATTTATTGTTTCTGAGTTGAAAATCTGTATTATGAGTATCAAATTCTATCTTTCATTAATTTTTCTATATTTCTGTTCTATTTTTAATATCATTCAACACTAAGCATTTCTTCTGTATAACTAACTCTTGCCTGTATTTAACATTACACAAGGACTCATCATAAGCACTGCTTACATACGAGTATAACGGAAGAATAATAATAATAATAATACTATATAACTATATATAAATAAAAGTATTTTGAAAGAAATAAAGATTGATTGTGATCAAAAAAATAAGTTTCTTGATTTTAAAAGTAATGAATATGTTTAAATATATTTGAATTCTTATACAAAATATTCTGCTCACTCTGCTTATTGATAATCATGATGAGCATAGTGATCAGAGTCAGCAATTATATGATTTTATATTAACATCAATTGTGAGTTGTTTCATTTTTACATCTTTTCAATTTTTATTCAATAAATCTCAGTCTGTGTTACAGATTTATAACATTTCTACTGATCAGTGTAGCAGTTTGTGAGATGTTAAATGAGCAGTGAAAGATTTAATAAAAAAAAATAAGCAATTCAAACCATAATCTGTGAAATATTTAAATAGTTATATTAACTTATTAGCAGCTGAAGCTAGTTCATGATAGGCAGTCTAAAGCCAATATAAAAATACTTTATTTAGAGCGGTGCGCAGTCAAATTATTCATTATATTGCTATTAAACAATATCATCACAGATATCATCAGATATCATCAATAGATATCATCATTGATATATAGCTGATGTTTATTCTCATAGAGATTGATTGGATATCGAGTAGATAAGTAGGTAGATGGGCAGGTAGTGAGTGCGTTTGACACAGTTACTGTGTCAGCTTTGATACGGCAGGTATGTGATGCGGATTGACAATCTCGGGCCGATGGGAAATCATGAAAGTACGGCAGCCTATAGCGACAAATGTGTCAAATGGGTTTTTTATTATACTAGTGTTACAATGTACACACACCAATCATATTCATTCTATTTGTAATTGAATAGAGCTTGTTGATTATTAGAAAGTGCATTGCTAGATATCATCTTCAATATATATCATCACTGTGATGAGATAGCACTACAATCACTAGATTATCCATAGTGAGAAGCCAACATAATCATTTGTTAAATGGTTATGCTCATAGTGATATGTATACTCATGGGTGTGGTGGTGTGGCCCAGCCCACAGCGGGCATGGCCACTGAACCCGCCACTGATACACTGCAACCAGCAGCCACAGTATAGCATGGAAACCACAGTATATATATATTGACAATGATATCTATCAATTGTATCTAATGATGATATCTCACGATGATATCTAGCGATGATATCTTGCGATGATATCTAGTGATAATATCTCATGATGATATTCAGTGATGATATCTAACAATGATATCTAGTAATGATATCTACAATGATGTAAATTCACTGTTTTAAAATGTACAGTACTTAGAGAATCCAAGGTGTATTGCTTTCTAGTATAAATTTCTATCAGTGTATGTAAGTGGAATTAGGTAATTACAATGGAAAACATCAAAAAAATTCATTTGACACATTAGTCAATATAGGCTGCCGTAGAAGGTCAGCTTCGGGCATACAGTTGAATGTGGTTAATTTGAAATAACCTTCAGTGTGAGCCATAAACCATGTCAACCCCAGCATTAAAACTACATACATTAGTCATGTCTCATACATATCCTCACACATCTTCAAATGCATTGGACACAGTGATTTTATCTCATTTCTCAGAGCTCTCTTTCTTAGCTAATCTAGATTCTAACTCTGAATCACTAATTCTAACTCACAACTACTTTTCAGATGTTGAAGAGTTCTAAATATTGAAGTGTAACGACTGATTAATAATTGATTAAAAATAGATACTGAGAGAGGGTTATAGATTTTACAGGAAGTGAGGGACTGAGCATGGTTTAGTTTTCAGACCCACTCTTTTTGAACCACAACTAACTTTTAGTAGATCATGTTCAACTGTAACCCTGGGATGTTATATGGTTTATCAGTTGTTATTAACTGTGTAGGATGCCAATCTTACCCGTATCCATATCCATCCCCGTCTCCCATCAAAATTCCACACGTATTCATCAATGATCATACAAGGTTAGGTTGATACATACTCCTTGGGTAGTAATCCAAAAAAAAAAAAAAAAAAAAAAAAAAAAAAAAAAAAAAAAAACCCATTTATTCGTCACACAACCATACAATAATGAGGAAAAGAGTATTTTTTTTCAGCGAATATCAACAAATCATTTCCTGGTTTGTTGAGTGGCACAATCACGTGTTTCAACTAGCCCCAACCAACCCATGCACTAGTACATATTTAGACTAGTAATATATCCAACAGGCCTAATTGGGTTTAGCACTGGAACTAGTAACTAAGAGCTATGGCTTACATAATGCATGTAGCCTTTCCGCATTCGGTAATCTACTTCGTCAAGGCTGAAGCAGCTTCGTCTTTTCTTCGTTTTCTTTTATTAGAGGTTCGATCCGTGGTATATCCAAAAAAGAAGCAACAGGAAGAACCAAACGAAGTATAACTTGGTAAAAGTGACTGCTTAACTCCCGTTGCTCCTATTTCATTCCCGCCCCTGGAGTGGCTGTAGCTAACTGTCGGCCTCGCCAGTTTTTTTTTCCCCCTTTTCATCGATCAACCCAGCTCCATCCATTCGACTCGACATCCAGCCGAAAGAACTCGATAATTTGATAAAATATCCCTCTCTCGCTCTCCATTCCCGCCCCGATCATCTCCCTGGTCTAGTACCTTAGAAGCCAAAAAGCAAGGAAACTAGAGCTGTGTGTATTATTTGTCACCACTATATGTGACAAGCCGACATGACTCCACCTCTTGATTTTGATCCCCGTTCACAAGCTTCCCTCTCCAGATCCACAATGCTTTGAGAGAGAAGCTAACAAGACAGTTCGCTTTCCTTTCTTTTCTCCCCTTCCCCTCCGACGAATACGTCCCCTATTCCCTTGGTCAGGGCCCCTTTCAGTGACCCCAACGCATCCAATTGAAACTCCCGCCGACCATGTCTGTTACTCAAATCTCACCCGCGGCGGGCGCGCCGAAACCGCTCGAGAAAAAGCCCATCAAGTTTAGCAATCTGCTACGTGAGTTATACTCTCGAGTTGTTACTGTTACCTATGGAAGAGGACGGAGGTTCATCGCACAGCGGGGCTAGTACGGATTATTAACTCACTGTCTTTATATCTGCAGTTGGTGCTGGTTTGAATATGTTCGAGTAAGTATTCCCCCCTTCCATTTCTTTCCGTTGGCTATTTTGCTAATGACCTCTCCAGGGTTACCACGTTGGGACAGGTAATATTTCCCGACTTTGTCTGTCCCTTGGAAGCTCAGGGATCTGCATTCTAACACCCTGCAGCCTCTGGAAGTGATCAAGACGACCATGGCCGCCAACAGAAGCGATTCTTTCGCCGGTGCTATGCGTCGGATTTGGGGTCGTGGCGGTGTACTTGGCTGTTAGTTTCCTCGAAACCTACCATCGCCATCATCTACTAAACTCATCTGGATATATGTAGACTACCAAGGCCTCATTCCATGGGCCTGGATTGAGGCGTCTACTAAAGGCGCAGTCCTCCTCTTCGTCGCATCCGAAGCCGAATTCTACGCCAAATCATTCGGAGCCAACGACTTCGTCGGCGGCATCAGCGGCGGCATGGCTGGCGGTATCGCCCAGGCCTACGCCACCATGGGCTTTTGCACATGCATGAAAACGGTCGAGATCACCAAACACAAGCTGGCGGCGTCGGGCGTGAAGCCTCCCGGCACCTTTGCGACGTTCATGGACATTTACCGCAAGGAGGGGATCAGGGGCATTAACAAGGGGGTTAATGCGGTGGCGATTCGACAGACGACGAATTGGGGCTCGCGGTTTGGGTTATCGAGGTTGGCGGAGACGACGATCAGGAGGGTTACTGGAAAAGAGGAGAGTGACAAGCTCAGTGGGGTTGAGAAGGTGATTGCGTCGGGGCTTGGTGGCGGATTGTCGGCGTGGAATCAGCCGATCGAGGTTATTCGGGTGGAGATGCAGAGTAAGAAAGATGATCCCAACCGGCCCAAAAATTTGACGGTGGGGAAGACTTTGAAGTATATCTATGGCACCAATGGGCTGAAGGGACTGTATCGTGGCGTTACGCCGCGGATTGGGTTAGGCATTTGGCAGACTATTTGCATGGTTGCCTTGGGTGATATGTACGTGTCGCATACCCTGTTTTCATTCTTCACTCCCTTGCCCTAGTTTTGATTGATGGTGATATTAACAGTTTTCTTCTACACAGGGCCAAGGAGACCGTCGAGAAACTGACTGGTGAACAGGTCACCGCTAAACACTAGAAGGTGGGACCATAAATACATGGACGGCGGCTGGCAAAAATCGTGGATTCGTGTGATATCCTCAAAGTCAAGCTCAGCTCACTTTGACATCCAGCGCGTCTGTATTTTCGCGATATCTTGAGCGTTTGATTATTGTATACACTACTCGTTACCAGCCCGCTTATTTTCCCACTACAGGGATTACTCCCACCATTTTAATATTGCCTATTTCTTGCTTTGTTTTTCTGCCTGAAATTAACACTTGTATACATTTTTTCCCCCCTATCTCTTTTTATTTTTCTGTATCAATCTCAGACATGTTAAGTGCAATATGTATTACCCACAATAATGTTATAGATAGAATCGGTTCGTACTTTCGTTTCTATCTCCTTGATGATAATATGCATATATATATCACGAGATCCAGGTAGTTTCAAAGTAATTGAATTTTCAGTAACCATCCGAATAAAATTGTTCCATCCACAGATATGATATATTTTCATGGTATGAAATCAGCTTCTCTATGTCACATGTATGTATATCTTTATGGTAGGATGCCGATAACTAACTACACATAAAACCTATAACTAAGTCTATTTCGTACGCTGCATGCTGGACTTCTGACTGTGCAGCCCGATTAAACTAAAGTGTCTGTAATGGAAATAATCTTTATATGTCTATCCTTTTCGTTTATAATTTTCTTTCCCTTTCTCTTTTCCCGCCCTCTCTTGCTCGCGAACTAGCTATCACATATATACATGGACGTTAATCTAATAGCGGGTTGAATTTGGCTGAAATACAATTCACCCGATAAAGAAATAAAATTTGAGAGGGAGGTGTGATGTTGGTGTTGGAAGTTTGCACGAAACAAGTGGAAATTTTTAAGGATAAATCTGCGAATAATAATGTAAAAGATAAAATAAAAATAAAATAGAGATAAAAATAAATAAAAACTAAAATAAAGGGAGAGTAAGGTCAGGAGTTGGAGCTAGTTCTTTCTAAGTCGAGGTTGAATGGTTCATAATTTTTGGGGCTAGTTCCTTGTCGAAAATGGAGCTATTGAAAAGGGAAAGCAGAAGATAAATGTGGGTAGATTTTAGGCTTCCCTAGTGTAACAGGATAGAATAAGGGGAAATTGACAATGGTACATTATATTGGCAATGATAACGGCAACAGAAGCAGAAAACACCTTGTGTCTAGACAGTCAAACCGATATCTGTAGCGAAGGGAAGAACATGTAGATCGCCGACTGCGGAAACGGAGGCTTTGCCTGAGAGGAGGGATTTGGCAGCCTGTTTTAATACATTAGCTTTATTCAATAAAGGAAGAAGAACAAAAAACATTGTAGCATTGAAGAGTGAGCCACGGGCGTGACTATACATACCGCAATAACCTGTTGTTCAGTCACTTTCTCGACGCTCTGACCAATCTCAGATAGCTGGACTATATCGACGCCATGGGCCAATCTGGATCCGACATATTCGAGGCCCACTGAGGAGCTATCCCCAGCCTCTAATGCGCGGAACTTTGCGAGGGCCGTTGCTTTTTTGATATCTTCACTGCTGACCTTACCAGCCACTACTTTCTGGATAGTCTCGATAACGCTTTTGCTGGCGGCCGCAACACTGTGTGCTTTTCCAGAGACGGTGACATAGAAGAGACCCGCATCGGAGTACGCAGTATTAGAGGTCGACACGGATACATCAGCGAGTGTCTCAGTGGCCTTGGCGAGTAGGGAGGATCCAGAGGACCATTTGATGGTGGACTGGCCGCCGAGAAGCGCAGAAAGCACGGAGAGCTCCGGTTTGTAGCTAGCACCGCTGCCTGAGATACTGGACCCGGGGAATGCAATCACCATGGCATTGCCAGCCTTGCTTGAAATTCTTTCCTCGCCTCCATAGTACTTTGTTGGTACACTTGCCTTGAGGCTAAATGGTCCGGTTGTGCTCGATGCGGTGGGGACGTCACGGAAAAACTCGCCAACCCATTTGGACAGATCAGCAGTGTTGGAACCACTTGCGACGACGGCAATGGACGGTTTCGAGTATGCACTCTCAGCAAACGCGGCAATTCCTTCCGCTTCAATATACTTTCCGAAGGGAGAAGAGGCCGAAGGAACCAAATTCTCTCCAAGACCGTGGTGGAAAGCAACGCTATGTGCGGAGTCTAATGCGTGAGCAGCTGGGTTCGCTACAAGGCCATTCTGGGAGTATTTGACAAGGTTCATGATGAGCTCATCGAGCTCATGTTCTGGTAAAAAAGACTGTTGTTAGACGACCAGCCTGACAGCGTTCATACCCAAGATTCAAAAAGGATTACTTACGTGAGTAATTAGTTTTTGTTATTACGTCTGCAAGAAGCTCTGTATAGTAAGGAAGATCTTTGCTGAGGAATTTGGCGGAAAGGACAACGTTTTCTCTTGAGTAAGTCGCAGCCAATTCCCCACCAAGCAACTCAGACTCTCTGGTGATGCGCAGCGCTGACCGTTTGGACGTAGACTTATCAATTACACGTGTATATCATCAGCAATCAAGCCGTATATTCTGCCAATAAAAACCATGAATTTATAACGCGAATGTTAGATGGCTGCGCAATTGACTCACTTTGAACGCAAATTTCTCCAGGAGATTGGAGTAGCCGGGGAAAGGTTGGTATCGCGAGCCGGCCTTTGCAACGAGCGACAAAGTGGTGGTAGGTGAGGTAAACTCTCTATTAGCGATCTTCACACCAGAAGCCTCAGCAGACTCGAAGTCGAAGCTCTTGGCTGCAGCCGCAGCCATGCTGCGGCGAGAGGAGGGCTGGGGTTGGGCGATACATTGGTTTCGGAGACAGCGCCGCGCATTCCGGCCGAGAGCAGACCTCGAAAGCATGATCGCACGCACCTGGGAGCAGAGGGGCGTAATGGGTGAGAAGAAGGACGGGACAATTGAGGGCAATTGGCGATGTGAAGCGGAATTCACAGCATTCTCTGTTGAAACTTCGGCGGTTTCGTCGAGATATCCAATAGATATATGATGAGGTTCAAAAAGCGGAAAATGCTGATTAAGCCGGAGGAGCTGATTTAGCGGCTGCTGATTGGCTTCCGTGGCGAAGATTTGGCATTCGGGGCCCGAATTTATCCGATATCATGTGATACTCGTAAGGCCTTAAGAATAATTAACCCGAAGAGGAATAGAGCCGACATTTTTCTGCCGAGAAGCATTTTCAACAGTCACGCATCACCACCACCCACTACCACCTTCAGATATTCAAAAGATATGGAGAGGAAATAGGAAATACATATAGCTCTATCAATTCATCTTTCGCCACAAAGATATCGGCCATCCGTGTGTATACTGTCGATTATCTCGTATCAGTTTCGCCTGCACACCCATGAATGTTCAACGGTGACCTTGGGTCTCTTCTAGAGAAGCCAGCGCTTTCTCTAGAAGGTAGAACGGGCAACACGCATCATGTCTCAAGTGAGCTTCGAACATTGTACCACCCTGCGGATATGTACTATGTGTATGCTGATTGGATTGCTAGTATGCGGCAGAATTGTGCAAGCTGTTGATTACGGACAATTTCGGGGAGCTATATGCTGTATGTTTTTAACTTGTCTTGGACAAACTCGACAAGCAAAGTAGCGGGATTCTAACCTTGTTATTTTCGTTCTTCGCCTAGTTGATATTTTCCTATCTGCTATACCATGGCCGCCAGCCTCTGCCTCGCATTGTCCAGAATACACGTCTGTCCCCCCGACAAGTTCGACACGGCCTAGCTGTGCTTATCCAGCAACGGCTCATCTACCACTATACATCGCTGGACGATGGTATCGCGTACTATGAAGCTAGCTGGATGACTGCATACAATCTGGTACGGTCAGGCAGGATTTTGCAATTGGTGGAAGAGAAGCTCGGGAAATATGTTGCGAAGGTGCTGTCAACAATCCTGTATCATGGCCATGTGAGGATCAGCTATTTGGAAACTCTGCCTGAGCTACGACCTCAAGTCTCAAGTAAAGCGGGGAAACTCGTAGCTGCAAACGGTTTAAATGGAATCCATAGCGATGAGGAAGAGGAGGAGGAGGATGCTCACGTTACGGACCAAGGGGAGCAGGAGGAATATGCATCTGGAAGGCCGGAAAATAGCGTCGATAGCGATTACGGCAAGCGCTCAGCCTCGCAACTTCATCCTGCCCTACGTTCCCTTGCCGCCTACGGATATATTATGCGAGTGCGCGATGCCCATTTTCAGAGCCCGGCAGATCTTGTAGAGGACGCTGAAAGGGCTGTCAGTTCTCGATCTGACGTCCGTGGTCTAAAAGGGAAGAAATTTCAAGAGGCCATCGATGCTGGAGTGGAGACATATATTAAGGAGAAGACGGATGGAACTATTCCCCAAGGGCCACTGGCCGGCGCGCTACCCCGCGGCATTAAGAGACGCGCAGGACAATTGGCAACGAACTCGTCAAGCAAGAGGGTGAAGCTTGAACATCTTCCGGAGGGCGACGAGGATATCGACGACGATGATTTTTACGGTGATGACTATGTAGATGGTGATAACACCTTAATGGACGTGAGTTACGCATCTCTGGAGGGGCTATTTGTATGACTAGAGCGCTAACATAGCGCAGCCCAACATGATCATCAGTGTCAACTATCAAAAGTTCGAAGTGGCATTACGAAATCGACGATTAGCAAGATTGGCTGAACAGTGCACTTCCAGAGTGACATCTCAGGTCTATGAGGCTCTCCTGGGGAGGATTGAGCTTAAAACTCCCGCGTGCCGGAAACAGCCGGAGCGTGTTCCCGAAGGGGAGGAAAACGAGCAGTACTCCGTTGCCATCCCACTACATACCATTTTGGATGACATAGACCCCGACTTAGACCTCTCAGAGTCTATGGCTGGAGTGGACCCGGCCAACCTTCTTTCAAACGGACACATGGGTCTCAACGGAGACGGCAATGGCGATGACGACGATGACGAGAGCACTGGTGCGAGTACAGGTATTTGGAATCGCCGCAGGAACCGCGTCTACGAACTAGAACAACACCTCTCCCTCCTCGCCCAGGAGCCGAATATCTTCTCCACTCGCAGCATGCAGTCCGGCATGATCACCTGGGCCGTTGAATTCCGCCACCTCGCCCGCCGCCTCCGCCACCTCGAAATCGAACGCATCATCGAATCTCGTTTCGGCACAATTGCCGTCCGTGTCATCCGCGTCCTTGCCGCAAAGGGCAAACTGGACGAGAAGCGCCTGCAGGAAATCAGCCTGATGGCGTCCAAGGAACTTCGCCAGGTTCTGGCGCGTATGGAGGCGGCTGGTTTCGTCGATTTGCAGGAGGTCCCCCGCGATGCGCAGCGGCAACCCTCGCGGACGATGTATCTCTGGTTCTTCGATCTAGATCGCGTTGCGAGGATGGTGCTGGAAGATACGTACAAGTGCATGTCGCGCTGTCTGCAGCGGATTGGCGTGGAGAGAAATAAGCTGAAGCTCTTCCTGGAGAAGACGGAACGAACGGATGTTAAGGGAAATGAGGAGAAGTATTTATCGCCTGCTGAGCTGAAGACCTTGAAGGAGTGGCGGGATAAAGAGGCTCTGTTACTGGGGGAAGTAGGGAGGTTGGATGAGTTGGTTTCTGTTTTGAGAGACTATTGATGTTCTCCTGTTAGTTCCGATTATCTTTCGTTTGGCTAAACCTTCTGGAATTGTTCCATTCTGGTCTTCATATCCTTTGCCCTTTTGACATCCTGTATAACGGTTTCTTACCCTTCAATATCTCTTTTGTTGCTACTTCTGGAATGCAAGCAAGCAAAAACAGCATAATAGGGACTAACCCCATGAAAAACGCGATGATTCTTCCTGTTTGAATTGGCAAATTTCTCATTGGGATATGTATTCTATTCGATAACCAACCGCTTTGCAGAGCTATGTATCGCTCCCTGGATATCTCTTGTCAGGTGCCAAAGTCTTGAAGCGATTGCGACACTGCTAGTTGTAAATAAGTATCTTATCACTGAACGCACGGATGAGTTTTATGGCAGCAACATGCTGTGAAAATTGAGCACACATGCGCAGTAGAATCTTTGGGCAAAGGAAGGAGGAAGAGACCATGCCCACATGGTTCCAGGTCACTGGATGGCTGGACGAACTGCGTTATAATCTGCGTAGTGGAATGGGCCATCAGAGGCAGTGGAGATACGGAAAACAGTGATGAACTAGAAGCTGCGGGTGATGATTATTTCCAAGAGCCACCAACTTCTGCAGCAACGAAAAAGGTGTTGAGATACAAGGCTGATAGTTGTCGATTACAAGTTGCTCTTCGAGATTAATCTTTGTGGCACTACAGCCCTTTTGCACCATATAAAAGTCATACTCAAAAGATGCTAATACAAGGGCCTTAAAAATTTAAATCCAAACAAATTCTAAGCTACAAATTAGAGCTACTTCTATCCCTTTGAAAGTCTCAGGTGAGGAGAAAAGACGTTGTGTCAGCCGGGAGTAGAAATTGTGGTCGGTTCAAGATGAATAGGGTTGGCACGTAAAATGGAACTGGACGCATCCGCTTTCACTTTAGGAGTAGGGGGGCTGGTATAACCTAGCACACATGATAGCTAAAAGTCCACTGTTGTAGGTATGCAAGCAACTTTTATTCGGGATCTCCTCGTGTCCAGAACTACAGGGAAGCATGCTGTTTCGATGTTAAGTGTTTGGGTCTCTAAAAGGAAAGCAAGAGCGGACTCATCTCAGGTATCCGGCTCGGTCCCTTCTGGTCGAACCATAGCTGTTTTGTACAAGGCAAATCTTTGTGGGGAGGGTCTCGTCCTAATTCCAGAGTATCCATCTGTCACCAGAGGGCGGACGAGTTTCCTGCTTGTGGAGACTACCACGGGAAATCTACGCCATGGAAAGTGGGGGAGGCCTTTGTTGACGTCGTGCAGAACGAGAACGAATGCTTTTGCAAGCGCTGAGCGTTCCCTGAGGGTCTTGCTGGACGTGGAGGGATATACGTACCAGTATTTATATATATATTCCTGCGTATATTGCAGATGCTTTCCACAACCAATCAGGAGGCCTTGGTGGTCGAACTCGGCTTGGATGTTACATAATCGCACTAAGTTCACGAACTAACCTAACTAAGTTAGGCAACCAGTTTTCCCTCCAAACCCAAACTTCCGCTCTATCTTCCCAACTTCCTCTGCGTTTTTTCGCCCTCACCGCGAACAATCATGGCAAACCCCGCCGCTTACAGCCTTTCAAGGCTTTTCATCAATCCCTCGATTCGGGCACCCGATAGGCCCAGTGGAGATGTGACTCTTTTCTATGATAGCCCCAAAGGCGGGGTCCTGTCCAGTTAATCCATCCCGTTGTGTTGGCGCAGAGGCATTGTTGCTATTAACGTTGCCCCTGCGTTGCCCTGAACGCTCTCCCCAATTCCCCCCATTTTACTGCCAGATATTGCTTTAGAAACTCCGATTAGGATTTCTTCCTAAATTTATAGAATCAGAAAAACTAGAAACAAAACACATTTGAAAAAGTAACATTGCTTTCTTTTCTCCAGTATCCCCCTTGTTACATGACTAATAAGAAGGCTTGGAGATAGATGACCAAAATACTGCTGGGCACACTTGCTACGGAGCTGTTGCTCCACGTATTTCACTCCTGCAGCTCAGTCGCCGATGTTCTGAACCTCTCCTTAACCTGTCGTCGCCTGCATGATGTATTCTCTGCTTCGCAAAAGCTTCCCATACTTGCCAACGCCGTGGAGGCCGAGTTTGGGCCCCTGGAAGATATAATACAACTGGTCACTCAAAATACCAGCCAGCCTACGCATGTATCTCGTGAGGCACCGATATCCCTCGCTTTGATCCAACAAGCTGTCGAAGTTGGCCGCGTGGCCAAGAAATGGGAGGTGATCTATCCAATCAAGAAGTGGAAGGTGGATTTTGAAAATCGTCGAGTTTTGGACACCCATGAATGTTTCGTGCTACGTCGAGCCGCATACCGTCTTTGGCTGTACTCGAGGGCCTTCCACAGCCAATTATTTCCGCGAACCAGTCGCACTCTCCCTTCTGTCGTCCGTGAGCGGGCCGAACTCTTGCACAACTGGCCCACGAACGAACTAGCTGAGATCGAAGATTTTCGATTGGTTATGCGTGAGGTTGTACAGAGCCAGATCTGCCCGAGCAATGAGACGATCCAAAGAAAGTTTCAGAAAAGGTTCCCGGAGAACACACCGACATCAACTCATATCCACCTAAACTGTCGTTCACTGACACCGCCCCCCTTGTTCCCACTCCTCAACTTCCACTCCAAACCAGCACCTACCTTGTCGTCTATCGATAGGAATAATTGCCATTTCCACGCCCTGCAAACATCTCGCGACAATAGCATCAACAGCAACAACATTGTCACCTCGACAGTTAACAAATACGCAACCAAATTCCGCTCCGATCTCTACCACGAGCCCGGAATGGAAGGTTGGGGCGACCAGATTCACCATTACTATGTCGTCGAGGACATGATGAAGCTGGACCCGTCACAGGTTCTATGGTTGAGAGAAAACGCCCCCCTCAAGGAACAGGTAGAAAGCTACGTTCGATCGATGGGCGACTGGTTCGACAATAATGGCGAGACATTCGGGCAAACGCTGGAATGGGTAATGGGTGAACGTGGAGGGGATTATATGGAGTTGCATTTTTCGATTGTTGATGGGGAAGCAGGTATTGCGGCGAAAGTGAAAAGCTGACGGCAATCCTTGTTGATGTAGCATCCATCGTCTTCTCTCTTTATTATCTCCTCTGTTCTTAGCCTTAGATGTAGATATCTATATATCGTTCCGTTTGGTATATTTGGCTTTATTGCTGTCGTCCCCCTTTCTTGCTTTAGTTCGTTTTGTCGTTTGATTTACTTGTTTCGAGGTAGTGTTTGGATTTTGAAGCTCAGTTCCTTCGAATGACAAGATCACATACCCATTAGGCGACGTCGATAGTGCGAACAAACTATTTTTTGCTTTTTGTTTTAAGTCGCTACGTGAAACGCCCCGTCACGGGGCTGGCACAGTGCCTACTTGCAGCTTGAACCTTGGCCCTAACGGCAATTTTTTGGCCAATCTAAAACACTCACTTTGCAGATACCAGTCGAAACGAAGTGGAAAAACAAGTGGGAAAAAAAGGAAACAAAGAACAGAGATTTAGATTATTTGCAAAGAATAATTAGCAGCCATGGAAAGAAGGGGGCAAATCGAAGGGTTAAAATAAAGAACGTGGAATTGCAAGAACAAAAAAAAAATATATAGAATAAACAAAAGGTGGGAAAAGAGTGGGCAAAAAAGAGAATGGAATGTTGGGGGTGAAAAACCAAACCTTTAAAACAAATCAACAATGGGATGAACTTGAAGGCAAACGACAAAACTAAGCCCAACCCGCAAATCCCCCAAACCATTTATCCCATCCCGTGTGGCCAATAAACATTCAATTCCAGAAGCCGGACATCCATCACCAGAACTCCTTTGAGCTCTTCAGGTATCCCTTCCCGTGCTCAAAAAATTTCACCTTTATAACGTCGGCTTTTTTTCTCATCACGTTGCTGTCCTGAGGCCGTAGAATGACAGAAAAGGAGAAGATGATTTGGGAAGCGGCGAAAATAAAATAAGAAAACAAAATATGGGAGAAGTAAATACATGGACACGGCATGGCATGACACAAACAGAAAAAAAGTCAGGTGGTTCTTCAAAGTCAAATCGACCGTGGCGACCAGAGAAAGGAAAATAAAATAGAATAGAATAAAATGCAACCGCCATCCGTCGAGATGAAGACCCCAACGTTATAAAAGCACCGGTTATTCTAAGTCTCGCCACCGCCAGCCTTTCCCGGTAGAAGGCGCTTTCTGCCAGAACAGTAATTCCAGAATGGTTTCTAAAAGGGTCTGCGTTCTTTTCTTTAGCAGCACTTCTGCTTCGCATCTGCATCCTGCGACTTCGTGATCTCTACCACCTTGCGGTCACCGAGAGGGTTCTGTCCTGAGTTACCATTCTCGAGGGCCTTGCTGGAAACGATGCGGTAGATTTCTTTAAGACGCTCCGTTAGTTGTGTTTTGTCTGGTGGGGAAGAGGGAAATATGGAGTTGGTAGAGTAAATAGTAGTTGGGTTACCTGTAAGAATATTTTGAAATGCGAGCTCAACATTCGTGGCGTCAAGGGCGGACGTTTCGATGAAGGACAACTTCCTTGCCTCTGTTTTATGGGTTAGATAACCAGGGGAATAAGACAACCGCCAACTTAGGCTTGGGAGGAAGGAGTGGCATGGGAGGTTAGTGACAGCATACCGGCAAATTCCGCGCCTTGATCAGTTTTAATAGCCCGGACATGTTTTTGATCGATCTTATTTCCGACGAGCATGATGACAATGTTCTTGTCGGCATGTTCCCGTAACTCCTTCAACCATCGCTCGCAGTTTGCGAAAGTCTGTTCTTTAGTCGTATCGTATACAAGAAGGGCACCCACTGCGCCACGGTAATATGCGGACGTAATAGCCCTGTACCGCTCCTGGCCTGCAGTATCCCAAATCTGAGCTTTGATCGTCTTGCCGTCTACCTGAATAGAGCGGGTTGCGAACTCGACACCGATAGTGGACTTCGAATCGAGGTTGAATTCATTCCGGGTGAATCGGCTTAACAGGTTGGATTTCCCGACACCGGAATCTCCGATAAGAACCACTATATGCCCCGAGTAAAGCAAAGATACTGGTCAGTTATACAGAACAATTTTGTGCTTCGTTGATAAGGTGTCAGGACATAGGAAGGAGCCCGGTGGTGGCGTCGTGGTGGAGTGTCGCAAAGCTGGTGAAGACCTTACCTTTGAAAAGGAACTGGAAGTTGCAGAACTGTTAGAGACTATCACACAATCAAATATGGTGGAGGAGGGCAAGAAGAATGACTTACATCATATTCGTCGTTAGCCATTAGGGAGGATGGAGAGGTGGAAGAGTCGAAGTCTCTCTCCACGGGGAACGGGGTTTAATAAGTGTGTGTCGTTTCTGCGTGATTAAAGTGACTTTAGACCACGATGAGCCGGAAGCAGGACGCTGGGGCGATAAAGGAGTACGGTTCGTCTGTCAGTCAATGACCGTCAAGAAGGATCAGTAAGTTGGATGGTGTGTTGACAAGAGAACCAGAAGAAGGCAACGAGATTATCCAATAGATGAAGCTGCGTTGGCTTGAAGTTCGAGTGGCAGAAAAGAAAGGTAACTGGTACCTTACACCCCAGGTATATCTGGTGGTACTTTTGGTATCAGATACATATTTTTTTTTTTTTTCGGGCGGAAACCTGGCTTCTTGCTGATTCAACACTTAGTCAGCCGCTTTGTTCGGTGTCTGACTGACGGCGGAATGAAATTCACTTTCTACAGGGCTCCAATCCAGTAACTGCCGTATTTCACTTTCGTCGGCTCAAGGCCTTTGTCATTTAATTGAGAGCCAATTTCACAGACACTACGGAGGAGTACTTACATCCATAGCCCATCGGAGAAGGGCCGACGCGGTCAAGTCCATGATGTGAATCCTTCCATTCATATGTTTCACTGTTTTGACCTTGGTGTGGCCGGCAAGTGTTTTTTGCTATGACTTCCAAGAGGGCGCAAACTGGAGCTACAAGTGACGAAGACGATAATATTTCGATTACTTCAACTGTTGGCAGTGAGCCACAGTCTGAATATGAAGTGGAATCTATTCTTGCTCAAAAGAGCTTTCCAAATGGTGATGTGTATCTGGTAAAATGGGCTGGCTATCCGTTGGAGAGGGCAACATGGGAGCCGGAGGACTCCTTTTGTGATCCGAATATTTTGCTGGCATGGAAGAGGAAAATCGCATCTGGGGATCATGAGTCGTTAGGTGTGGATGTGGATGATCTGACACGCAGGATTGAGGAAATTGAAAGTGCAAAACTCGACAGGCGTCGCAGGCGTTGGGCAAAGCGCATTCGTCTCGGGATCCCGGCATCCCCTTTGACTGATGGTTCTGATGCCGTTTCTGCTGGCCAGGACAGCGACTCGAACTTTGATGACTTTACCGTTGACGATGATGTTGATGTGGAGGGCGAAGATGAAGAAGAAGTGTGGCAGTCATTGCGGAGGAAACGACAACACTCATCCAGCACCAAAAAAACAACCCCCCGCGCAGGAATGGCTGCTTCTCCTTCGCTGCCCAGTGGCACCCCAAGCAAGCATCAAATTCCGGCTTCAATAGCGCCATCATCAACTGGGTTTCCGAACAAGAGGAAGAAAATCGATACGACTTCGACAACCAGATCTCCTGCAACTAATAATCAATCCACACAGTCTTCAAAACCGACATCGTTATTAGAGCAAAGACAAACTTCAAAGGACTCTCAGAATGCTCCTGCACGCCACCAAACGCGGCCAACTTTAAAGTTACAAACCTCATCCTCCACTAATCCTTCGTCCTCAGAACCTACAAAATCTGCGAAGTTAACTTCGCAGGTCAAAGGGCCCTTGATCCCCACTGGGCCAGCGAACCGAACTGTTCCTGTCCTCACAAAAAAACAAAATGCGTCAAAGCCAAAACTCTTCCGCAATTTATCCTCTAAAAACAGATATGAGAAAACTATGCGGCGGGACGTAATACCAGATATAAAGCAACTGGATTTGAGACCACCAGGCAAATGGATTGCGCCCCAGAATGATAAAACTCCGCTATCTGCATCGCCGTCCCGACTGCATGCACCTCGCAATTCAGAAAGCTTGTTCGTTGATCACAACAGTCCCCACCGTGATGCTAACGATCATTCTCATTCTCAAGGCAGTCCCAGGGTAGATGGGCCAGTTGAGGCGAGAAGCAGTTGCCAGCCAGATCAGCTCCAACTCGCCTCGGTACAATCACCATCAAAATTGATTCATAAAGGCTCTCCTAGTAGTTGCAGTCCGGGAACATCTGTCCTCCCATCGGTATTTTCTCCAAGCAAAGCCAATTCCATAGAATTATATGATAAAGGTCCACCAAAGGGAATGAAAGGAACTGGGACCGGTTTCCAATCACAGGCAAAAGCCGTGGTCCACCTCCGATTTGGACCAACGGGCAAGGAAATAGGCGATGTCAGATTGGGAGGCTTGACAAGAAAAACAGTTCGGCAATTGTTACTCCTTAAATCACAAAACAAGATTGATATGCATTTTAAAGATGTGTGCAACCTTGACGAATACAGACAATTGTGTGACAGAGTAGGTTTCCCATTTCTTGACACAAATCAAAAATATTAGTATTAAATCCTGACTGATTATACAGAGAAAAAACATAAAATACTGCAGCGGCTGGGTACTTGCGTCTGGCAATGCTACCTTTGCAGTGTGACTAGCGAACTACTTGAGG
>NW_001813977.1:2330394-2363339 GCF_000149585.1 Histoplasma mississippiense
TATTAATACCTTAATCATGACAGCCACCTCCAAAGATTGTTCCCACATTGGAGGAATTATTCTGATGACCGAAGACTTCATATTGAAAGAATCAAAAGCGGCCTTAAAAGTTCTAAACTGGTTCGGAAATTTCCTAGGGAGAAAGTTCCCTGGGACTTGGAAGATGTTTCTACGGCCGAACGTGCAGCACTGGCTGTTTGATCTTTGTGGAAGTTGGCCAGACGACACGTGGGTCATCTCGTTCTTTGCTCCCCCTTATCGGTTTTGTTTTTAGAGGCTAATATTGACTTTGGATTGTTTTTTTCCCTTGTCTAGACTGTGGAAGATGTACCAGACGATCAAGAACCTCATTCCAGAATATCCCGTAGGACACTACAACACCTACCGGCGCGAGGGCTCGCCGGAATCATTAGACGGACTCACTGATGATGAGGGGCAGCATCACCCCTTCATCTCAACTCGCATGATACCGGATTACGGCTCACGTCGCGCGGACGACCACCCGAATATCCCCAAAGGACTAACGCAAAAAGAGAGAGATGCCGATCACCTTATCGAATATTTTGCGGGTTATGCGTTGATCAATGCGGAAAGATTTCGACGGTTTGTAGTGTTAACCACATATAAGCCGCAGCCGCGATGGCAAGCGTGGGCCCATGTATGTAACAACCAATATCTCACCGGCAATCCGATTAACAGCACTTGCGTGTGAAAGTGAGCAGGAAATTCAAGCTAACTTAATTCAAACCTCCCTCGGGCCTTTCCCTCCCATAAAAATCAGATCGAAATCATGTGCTACCCAGAATTCAAGCGAGAACTCATGGCATCCCCTACACACAATGCCAGCAATAGCCAAAGTGGTAAAAATAATAAGAGCGGCAAATACGCCCACCATTCCCTTTCCAGCTCCGGGCGTGGCGGTGGTCACGGGCACGACCGCGAGAAGGTCCCAACGACAGCCTCAGAGGCAGGGCCAATAGATGCTTCGTGCGGGAAATAGCAATAATGATACCAGCCCGCGTTACTCCCCCAGTTACATGTGAGAGTACACGGAGCTGGTAAAAATGGTAAAGGGATGAAATTTTAATTGGATGAAATGGAAATGGGATATCATGATGCAGTGCCTGGGTATTCAGTGTTCTAATAAAGGGCCCTCACTTTCTAGATTCTAGGCTGCTGTTTTAATTTATTTGATTTGATTTTTCTGGTTACTAGCGGTTTTTGTGGCATGTGGTGCGCATTACGGGTTTATTTGCTGGGCCTGTCTGTTTATGACATTTTTAATCCCCCTTTTCAATATCTCGAATATACCCATCCCCTTTCGATTCTACGGCGATGTACAGTTTTGTCCTTAAACTTATAATATATCTTGCGTCCGAAATCTTCTTCCTCTATGCCACCATCGACTTATCTTCATTTTTCTCCTTAACGCTCCAATGTGTGGAATTACAACAATGATATGACAGCACATCTATGCCCGTAGTGAGAAAAGGGATCTGTATCTCTCAACTCCGCCGCCATGGGCATCATACACTCGAATTGAAAGCCATAGGTCATGAGCAAAAATCACGACACCTCCTGAGCATGTATATCCACACGTGGTTCTATCCACGTTTTCAGAGATATATTGCCGCCAGGGCGAATCAAGAATAACTCCGGGCTAGTTAGGGGGCAGTCGTAGTCCTACAGAGAGCGCGAGAATCCCTCCTATTTCACATTTGTTAAGGACCAGGGAAGGTGTATTCTCTGAAAATTGATCACGGGGAGAAGAAAATATCCGTATGAACATTGCAAGGAAGACATTCGTAGGAAGCAAGCAATATGGGAATAAGAGTAGAAGCAGCTATAATGACGATGCGGAAAGCAATTAGAAACCAACATTGGGCTGGCTGTGTGTTGGACCTTTCAACCCATCCAGCTGACTGCCTACATTCAACGGAATAAAGTTGCATTGATTGATTGAAATACAACAAGCCAAATTTACCTACACCCGTTGACAATTTCACAGTTAATTACCAAATTAGAGTGAGGAAACCAGAGATGTCATCAGCGCAGCATTCCAATGGATAGTCTAGTTATGCAAGTAACTAGCTACTGTGCATGTTGAATTATGCTGAGCGCAAAGAAATGCAACTTAGTCGTGGGAGTGCAAAAATAAGGATGGTAAACCAAGGGTAAGGAACGCAACCCGTGAACCGTGAAGGTTTAAATGTGAAAGCGAAAGAGAACGATAGAGAAAGAAACGAACGGAAAACGAAACATTTGTCATGAACACATAAAACAACACGCCGATTATCCCATCGGAAGACGTAAAGTAAAATAATCATGAGGGGACGGAAGGATTCTGAAAGGGAAAGAAATGGGAGAAACATATATAGTGAGAAAATCACTCAAACAAAGCTCTCAGAGAAATTTTGAATGGGCGATCAATGAGGGATAAAATTAAACCACCAAGGGGACAAAGAGCATATGTATGCAACCCTTCGTACTGAGGAATGATGGCTGGTTTGAGTCCCTTTTCAAATAAGAAGAGACAAAAGGGGCCCTCCGATCTGAACATGGAATTCCACCCTGTCTTGTAGCAAAGAACCTAAGATCTTAGAGAGCAGCAGTGATGTCTTCCCATAACATAACCAACCCTTATAGAAAGGTATGTATCGTGCCGCCGTCCGTCATGAAAACCCCCCAACAGCGGTATCCGTTCTAGCACGCAGCCTCCACTGCTCAAAACTATTGTCGTTATTCTTATTATCCCCGGGGCCCTCCTTTTGTTTCCTTATCCTCTCCTCCCACTCGCCTTCTTCCGCGGCGATCATCGCATGGAACTTGCCACCCTGACCACGGGCGAGGTATATGGCTTTCTCCTCCCGTGCAGCAACGGCCTCGGTAATGAGGACAAATTTCACACTGGAGCCTGGTGCCTCGAACATGGCGTCGCCTAGGATCATCTCCATTTCCGTACGCAGCCCGCGTGCGCCCGTCGCCATTGACATGGCGTTACTCGCTATTTTGTGACGTGCTGGCGTTGTGAATCGGAGTTCTATACCCGACAATGAGAAGAGTGTGGTGTATTGGGCGAGTAATGAGTTGCGCGGTTCTGTTAGGATGCGGAGCAGGAGGTGGTGGGTGAGCTGAGAAAGAGCTGTGATTACGGGAATGCGGCCAACAAGCTCTGGGATGAAGCCGTAGGTTTGGAGGTCGACGGGCGTAAGGAGGTCAAGCGGGTTAAAGTACGTCGGTTCTTCGACAGGCGAACCTGACCCAGACGGTAACGGCGCAGGGGTAAAGAAAGGGAGATGCTTCTTATATAGGGCTTCCTCCTCAGAGCCGGGAAGGATTGGAATGGGTGCTGTAGAAGCTGCATGTGACGAATTGTGGGAACTAAACGAGTTTGATGATGCCCGTATAGGTTGGCCGAACCCAATGGAGCCACGCGATATCCGATCCATGATCATTTTGTTCAGGCCTACGAACGCACCCGAGAAAATGAAAAGGATGTTGTCTGTCCGCACATTGTAAACTTCAGGCTTGCCAGGGACTCCTGGTGGCGTTGAAGAGAATGACGATCCTCCAAAATTGCTACCGGTGGTGCTTGGGCTGGAATTGTGCGATCCACTGGAACGGGAAGCATTTCGCTCTGGTTTGGCTTGAATCTGAACAGTTGTGCCTTCAATGATCTTTAGCAAAGCTTGTTGGACTCCTTCGCCGCTCACATCTTTCCCGTGGCTAACTTTTGCAGCAGCGAGCTTGTCGACCTCGTCAAGGCAGATGATGCCCCATTCTGCCTGGGCTACATCGTAATTGGCAGCAGCTAGTAATCTATGGACGCATACATCCGCGTCCTCTCCAATATACCCGGCTTGTGTAAATGGAGTGCAGTCAGATATGCTGAACGGTACGGACAGTACACGAGCTAAGGTTTTGGCCATCAGAGTCTTGCCTACGCCAGATGGGCCAAGCAGTAGGATATTAGACTTCTCGAGCGTCAAAGGAGATGAGTCGATGGGGAGTGGTCCTGATCGCGCTATGTCATCATTGGTAGTTCTTTGGGTATGAATGGTCCGTTGCTGACCTGGAAATTCAGCTAGAGAGCCGAAGCAAAAAGGAAAGTGAGTTAGCAGCAAGTTCAGATCTGTCTACCAATTGCCATCTGACAGGAAGTACGTAGAATGCAAGCTACATACTCTCTATGGGATGTCCCTCCACAGATTCACGACGTGCTTGTTGTGCCTTCAATTCCTCTTTCTCTTCCTCCTGCCTCTGCAACTCCTGCACCCGTTGATAGTGATTGTAAACAGCCACACTCAACACCTTCTTAGCTCTATCCTGACCAACCACAAATTGATCCAGATGTTGTTTGAGTATTTTAGGGGTCAAGCGTGGTGAACCAAAGGAGGGTGCGGAGCCCAATGGGCCGGAAGTGGGGAGGCCCGGCTCATAGCTGCCAGTGAAAGGCTGGTTGGTGAAATCAGAGCGGTGGAATTGAGAAGGAGAAGAGCAACGGGGTGAGGTAAAGATATGACGGCGTATGGAGTAGAGGGCTAGATAGGATAGCTGGACCCGCCGACGGACGGGGGAACTTGTCGTTGTCCAGTCGAGCGGCCGAAGCGGGGATCTGAAGGGGCGGAGAAAGCTCATCCAGCTAGCTTGAGCTGGGGAAGCGGTGGGGTGAGTCGAAGATAAGAATAATTGAGGACTGACACACGGATGCCAGGAATAGAGAATACAGTAGATCAGCAAGATAGCAGAACAGAGCAGAGCAGACCGGACAGTAGAGGAGGCGAAGAGTTGGAGACGTTGAAGTTGGAGATGTTGCTTAGTTTGCCGCTTTATGCCTTCCCCACCAACTTTATGTAAGCCCTCAGAGCTCCGCAGTCCCTAAGGATTGGTTAGGGTAGAATGATTCTTAAGGATTAAGAACAAGGATTGACAATCTGATTGCTATGCTAGAGCTAATTACAATTTTTCATCAACTGTTTCTTATTCATTCTCTTCAAAAAAAAATAAAAGAAGATCAAAAGAAAAACAAAGGGAATCCTCTTTCTTAAAAGAAAGGAAAAAAAACAAACAGAATCTTAAAAGAAAAGAAATAATAAAAGTAGATAAATAAAAAAATTGTCAAGAAAGAGAAGAAACATCTATTCTGTTCATTCTCATCCCACAACAAAAGAATTCAATTACTAAATGAATTTCATTTAATATTTAGGTAGACAGTTTATTTGAAGATTGCAGATTTTAAACTGTTCTCATCATAACTTCAATCTTCTCTATTTCAATGATTCAATAACTCAAAAAATGTAAATGTGTTCTCAGATAATATTGTCAAATCAATTTTGTCTTTGAAAAAGATCTTGCTGAATTTCTTTTAATTGTTATTGAAATTCAGATGATCATATATTTCCATTCACAAATCATTCATAATCTTTGATATTAATATTTTAATATGTATGTATGTATGTATGTATTGATTTAGCGTCCCAGAGAAGACACAGGCAATGCCTGCACTTCAAAAGCCTCCCGAAGGGCATGGGGACGTGCTACGCTGAAGAAATCTCTATATACACAGTAATGATAGACACAGTATCCAGATAGCAACTCTTGAGAAGACTCAGTCTATATAGACTGTATATCTACTTCTGGCCCGACGTATGGCCATTCATTGTAGAGATAATCAAAGCACACAAGTGCTATGGCAAGGCAATTGCTCGCAGAGAGCAGCGGCAGAGCGATTACTCACAGAGAGCAAAGATCAAGGCCTGAAGGCCAATGAATGCTGAGTTCACTGAGAATCAGACACTCATAACAACCGCTCTGCTCTTGGCCATCATCATAAATGATGTTACCAGGCTGCACCACGAGGAGGTGGCAGAGTCGGACTTCGCAGCCCAGATCTTAATACAGAAGACTGTGAGATGATTATAAACTCTTTAAAAAAATAAAGTTTCTGTAAAAGAATTGACTGTATATAATCAAGTATACTATATTTGAATTCATTTAATTGCAGTTGGCTATTGTATGTATAAATATGATTAAGAAGAGAATTGATGGAATTGTAAAATCTTAAAGATTTTATAATGTTGTTATATGTCTTCTATTGTTTTGAGGGATTGTATATGATCAGATGATCAATAATCAGTATTTTGATTTTTTATATTTCATCATCATTTATTATTATTATTATTATTCTTCTTATTCTTCCATTATAGATGTATGCAGTCAGTGACTATGACATCTACCTGAAATACTCCAGGATTTTTCAACTTAAGAATAAGTTAATATACAAAGTCAATTTAATACATGCAATAGCAGAATTCCAGCCTAGAATCAAACAACTATTCAAACTATTCAATTTAAGAAAGAATGTCAAAAGAATGACAACAGATCAAAACATTCAATTTAAAACAAATGAAATAAAAAGTATAAAAAACAGCAGCTATTAAAAGAAAAGAAAGTATTCACAAATCAAAACAAGTCAAAATCAAAAATAATCAAAATGAAATAAATTTTAAAGCAAAAATAACAAAATAAAAATAAAAACAAGAACAAAAATTAAAGCAAATACATAGAAACAAAAGAAAAAAGAAAAAGAAAAATTGAATTCATTATCAGATCAAACTATTTAATTGAAATCTTGTAGCAATATTTGATTCTTTTAAATATTCAATCAAGAATTCATTTCCAGTTTTTATATTGAACAAAAGTTTCAAATTTAACTGTGTCAATTCAAACTTCTCTCTCAATCTCAATCTTAACTGTGTATGCTTTGTACAAAGTAAAAGAAGATGCTCTGAGTTTTCATATAACTGACAATCTGAACATAAATCACTTAAATCATTTCTAATCTTTGTTAAATATGATTTAAAATAACCATGTCCAAGTTTTAGATGCATTATTGTAGCAAAAAGTTTCTTTTTACATTTTATTGAGCAAGCTTTCCATTTTGGCTTAGTTTCAAACCTGGAATAATGTACACTCTTTTTTTGTAAAAACAAGATATCTTGCCATGTTTGCAAACATGATTCTTTTATTTTTCTCTTAATAAAAGCTTATGTAAAATGAATTTCTGATGTTAGATATTAAATTCAGAGATATTCTCTGTTTCTGCATCTGAATTTGTTTTTCTTTTCCTTTTCAGTCCTCTTTCTTTTTGAGCTCTTTCAATGAAAGCAAACTCTCAGGCTTTTGAAATGAATATACAATCAGCAATAATAGAAAGTATAGTAAAAAGAATTTTTTAAATTAAAAGAGTGTCATGAAATCACTACTACTCTTTTTTTAAAGTAAGAAGATTAGCAGATAATAAAAATGAAAAATGTTTGATGAAGAATTATAACATGAGAAGTTAAAGTTGGGACCACAATAACAAAAAACAAGATGGCAATGAATTCAAAATTGAAAGAAATATCGTCTATTCTGCTAAAAGAGAAAGGAAGTATTATATGAGATAAAAGTAAAAATGAATAAATTGTGTGAAAAAAGAAAGAAGAAATAAATATCATTGTCATTGATTTCTATTCTAACTAAACTTTTACTGAAAGTGTTGTAAAAATTAACTTCAACAGTCTGTCTTCTTTTGAAATTGAAGTATTGAATGACTATATCTTTCTCTGTTCGGATCTCATCATCAATATTGTTTGAATTGAGATATGAAGTTTTTGATGTGAAAGTCTTGAGATGATTTAGATGAATTTTAAATGAGAATCTTTCACTTTAAAAATATGTGATTCAGTATAAATGCTTTTATTCACTGATTTTTTTTTTTTTTTTTTTTTTTCAATGATAAAAAGTTTTTTTCAATACTTCTGAAGCTTTGCTCTTTCATTTTCTTTTAACATTACTAGATTTTTTGATTTCGAAGAATGAATATTCATTCTCATCTTCATTCTCTTTTTTTGTTAATATTTCTTAAACAACTTTTTCAATCTCAGCTTTATATGATATAAAAGCTGTAGTCTCTAAAATTTTAGCAAGATTGAAATCTCTAAGTTTTTCAAGATGTTCTTTAGAGAACAAGAATCTTGCTAACTGAGTAGACTTTATAATGAATTTGAAAATGTCATTCTTTACTGAGTCAAGATTAATATCATCAATGGTTTTCAGAGCTATCTCTGTAGATGAGAAATTAAAATAATCAATTATTCTCTTTCAAAGTATCTTTAAAACATCTAAGAGAGCGATATTCTATTGTTGCATAAAGTTGTTTGATATCTTCATTCAAATCTATTACAGTTAATGATTGGAGTTTTCAATCTTCTAGGTAAATTTGAATGATTCAGTCTGACAGTATGTTATAGTAATATCATAAGCTTTCACTCAATCATTGAATATATAGCTTAAAAATAGAGATACAAAGTCTATGTAAAATTCAATTACATTCAAATGTGAAAAAATCTAAATTATTCTTTTTAAACAGATAATAACATACTCAGATAGTTGTCTGAGTAATGTAAAAGCAATACAAAAGAAAAAGAAGTAGTTGATAATATTCAAAATATAATAATGGTTGAAACATATTTCTGAAAGTGAACTCACAAAGTTCATGCTGAGGATCTGAAAAAGTGTAGCTAAAACTATAGAGTTGGAGAGAATTTTTGAAAAATAGATTGTGTAAATTACATACTTTAAGCAATCTTTCATTTAGTTTTTAATATCTTGTGCTAATCTAGACTATCAAATTCAATGAATTAATCTAATTGCAGTCACTTTTACGTCTCAATAATTTTTTTGATTATAAATTTATATTAATAATTGATGAACTTTGCCTTCTGAAATATAGAGAAGGTTATTATTATTATTATTATTATTATTATTATTTATTATACTCCGCCTTCATCCAATGGATATGCGGTTCTGCTACCATATGTCTAGCTAGGAAAACCCCACTGCGCCTTGGCGCAGGGGGGTGAAAAACCTTGCGCACAGCGGTGTTAACTATCCTGTTCATCTGCAGGGTACCGGGCAAGTCAGCTAGAGCTGTTCCTTGCAATGGGAGCGGGAACAAAGGAAAAGGAATTAGAGAAAGTAGAGTAACAAAAGAAAGGAAGAAGGGAGGGACAGATAGTAGGCGCTGTTAGGATAGAAGGGAGTGACAGGAGGGGGTAGAGGGGATTGACAGAAGGGGTAGATAGAGGAGATTATACGGCAGGGTGAGGAGATGATGAGGGGATGAAAATGAGGTGGTGCAAATGAGGTGGAGAGAGGCGAGGGGATGGGGAGGAGAGGGAGGAGAGGGAGGGGCTAAGTAGTCAGGGGAGTGAGTGCATGTGGGATTCAGGGGATTCTGGGGGTCCAAGGCAGCTCAGGGCCTTATGGTACATAGTGTGTCAGCTCGCGTGCTAATGTGAACTGGCCTAGAATCCCGCTCTCCATCCACCAGTTTGACAGGAGATGCAGGCCTTCCTTGGTGTCTAGCAGCATCCTCTTGTCTAGCCTGCCATTTCTTATAAGGCCCTGACGCTGCTGCTCCCAGCGTTCGCAGTGTATCAGAACATGTTCGACTGTGTCCCATTCATACCCACAGGGGCACCGTGGGGTGGGGAATTCAGGTACCTTACACCGGTTTAGGAAAGCTGCCAGTCCGGTTTTCCCTGACCTCAATTGGATGATGATAGTGCTGCGAGCCTTGCGCAGGCCGGTGTGCCACTTCAGAATTTTCTTGTCTGGGGGCCGGCCATGCCGCTCCCCCCAGGGGGGCTCACGTCTTTTCCACCTCTGCACCCACCTCCAGAGCTGCTCGCGCTTCAGCCAGTGATTATATGAGGCTTGGTCCAGGTTGGCTCGTTGTTCCGGTGTCATCTCTGCTGTAGCTCTCTCCTTAGCACCCTGAATCCATTGCTGTTCCCAGTCCACTGGCAGGGCTGCCGGGTGAACCACAGCTCCCATGTGTCTCTGTGCCCCCCTTGTCACCCCCCGGTGCCGAAGCCTGGTCCTTATGGCTGCACACGCATTCTCAATTTGTTGCGCCATTCCTGAGGCCTTCATCCTGTTGACCGCCTTTGCCACTAGCCCATCCAGGTGGATGTCTAAGGGTACTGTGTGGGTTTCCGCTTCCAGTGTGCTTGTTGGGGTTCTTTTGTATGCCCCTGCCACTATTCTGAGGCAGGAGTTCTGCACTGTGGTCAGCTTGAGGGCCAGTCCTGACTTAGCTGGACCCGTGCCCCCCTGCCCCTGTGGCTGGTGCCATGCTATTGCTCCATAGGTCAGGGCCGGCCTGATGACCATGTTATACACCATTCTCGCTTGTTGTAGTGGGAGCCCCCATGTGGATTGGGTGGTTTGGGACAGTGCTCTGACTTGAGTCTTCATCTTGCCTGCCACCGCGTCCAGGTGGCCCTTCCATCTCAGCCTAGAGTCTAACCATACACCCAATACCCTCATCACCTGTTTCGGTTGTATAGTTTGTCCTGGTAGTCTCAGCTCAGCCTGTAGGTTGAATTGGTTGCGCGCCCGTGTGAAGTGCATTAGCTCATACTTCTGGGGGGCAAAGACCGCCCCGTGCCGTGCTGCCCACTCCTCGCATGCCCGATGCATGCGCAGGAGCTCCCTGCAGTTGTCCTCAGTGGACTGGCCATAGGCCATCACGTTGACATCGTCCACAAAGGCTATGCACACCACCGGGCGCCCCGGTCTTGAGCAGATGCGCACCAGTTCCTCATTGTAGAATAGGAATAGTATAGGTGATAGGGGTGACCCCTGCGGGATGCCTGCTGGGATGTCAAAGGTGTCTGATTCCTGGCCCTCAAAGGCAATTGTGGATTTCCTGTTGGTCATGAAGGACGCAACCCATCCCACCAGGTCCCTGGGGATGCCCAGTCGCCGGAGGATGTGAACCATTCGCTCCCGCAGCACCTTGTCATAGGCCCCTGTCATGTCTAGGGAGAGTACCGATGCCACCTGTCCTGGGTGCTGCCACACTGTCCTTATCTGGGCTAGAAGTTGTGCTATGGCTGTTTCAGTGGACCTGCCCCTTCTTGCCCCCATTTGCTGTGAGGGTAGCAGGTTGTGGTCCTCCGCGATCTTCCGCAGGCGTTTTGCAGTTGCTGCCTCCACAATCTTCCCTATTGTGTCCAGCAAGGCAATGGGTCTCCACGCTCCTGCAGTCTGGTAGTCAGCCTTCCCTGGCTTGCGCAAGGCCACTGTCTTGGCTTCCTTAAACGTGTCTGGGTAAGTCTCCCAATGCCAGCATGCATTGGTGAGAGCTGTTATGGCCTCCACAAATGTTCTGCCCAGCATCTTAAGGAACTCGTTGGTGATCCCACTCCTCCCTGGTGCCTTCCTGTTTGGCAGTCTCTGGATCAGGCTTTCCATGTCCTCCACACTGATGGTGTCATTTGACGCTTCCCTTTCAGCTTGCAGCAGCTCCATATTGGTGTCACTTAAGTCGGCGGGCTCTGGCTGTGGGAAGAACCGTTGTCGTAATGCCTCAGCCTTCCCCTCAAAAGAGGTTTCTACCGTCGCGTCAGCCCCTTCCCCTGTTCTCAGGGGGGGGACAGTAGGTGCCTGTGGGGGCAAATGGCTTCTTTCCTTGCCCTATTTTGCTAGTCCCCACATCAATCTGGGGTCATCACGGGTCCTGTCAACCAGATCTCTGAAGTTTGCTGTCTTAGCCAAGTGGATTTCTCTGTTGCGCCTGCAGCGTGCCCTGAGCCGCTCCATTTCTGGGAGCTGGGACCTCCTAGCTTGCTTGTACTCCTCCACTGCCTTGGCCACCCTCGGTGACCACCATGTCTTGGATTTTAACCCAGCCTTACTTACGGTGGCGTGTTTGTCCGCTAATGTCCCTACAAATCCTACCAGGTAGTCTGCATACTCCTTGACTGCTTGCCTGGAGTCCAGGCTTTGTGGCACATATAGCTTTTGGCAGTCCCTTGCTACCTCCTCAGGCTCCGCATTCTTCCAGTTTCGTCTCTCAGCCTCCTTTGGGATGGGTGTGAGTTCCAGTGTTGTTTCTATGGGCTTATGGTCAGATCCTTTGCATGCCTCCTCCGCTATTGCACACCTCCTGAGCTTGTCGTGCAGGAGTGGTGATAGAAAGGTGAGGTCTATAGTCGTTCCTGGGCTGCCTCTGTCCTGCCATGTGGTAGCCCCTACAGGTGTGGCAAGCTGGAGACCCAGCCTATCCACCTGTGCTATTAGCTGCCATGCCATGCGGAAGTTTCTCTCCACTCTCACCCCTCCCCACCTCTCATGGTGGACATTAAGATCTCCTAATATGACCAGCTCTGCATCTGTGCCCATTCCGGCTACCTCCTGCAGCTGGCCTATGGGGGATTCCTCCGGTTCACTGCTGTAGCCCCCTGGAGGAGGTGCATACACATTGACTATTTGCACCTTACCCAGGTCGGTGGTGATTGTCAGCACTGCAATGTATTCTGAGTGGTAGTGGCACTCCCATGTGTGTTCCACGAGCCTTTTGTTGACCAGAAAGCATACTCTTGGGTGTGTTTCCGGGTGATATGCTGGCCAGAAGCCGCAGCTTCTGGGGCAGTGTGTTGCTAGCATGTGGGGATTCCGGCTGGGCTCTTGTACTGCAATTACGTCGTATTTGTCTTCTGTTGCAGGGTCTGCCAATAACGCACCCATAACTCTCGCAGAGTTGTGCACGTTATATTGTAGGAGGTTTAGTGTGTCCCTCATTGTTGCGTGGGGGCTGGGGTCTGCGTGTAGTCCATTAGGTCCTCCTGTAGCTGAGACCCAGGTTGTGAGCTCTGTGGTGCTATAAAGGCACTTAGAGCTCCTCTCTGGGCTTCGCCTGCTTGCAGAATCCCCTTGGGTCGGCCTGGTCCTCTTCTTTGGCCCTCTGGTTCCCCAGTGGGTAACCTTTTATTTCCTCTGGTTTGCACCACCTGCCACCCATCTTGTGCTTTTGGCTCCATAAACCTACGGGGTCTTTCCATGTATGCTGTACGGGCCCTGCTTGATGCCCTCTCCCTCTCAGGGCACTTAGAGACCCAGGCTGGGTGTGTTCCCCTACAATTTGCGCACCTCGGTTGTTCCCCAGCTTTTCGTGCTGGGCATTCCTTGTCGTCATGTTCTTTTGCCGCGCAGAACCCGCACCTTTTGGCCTGCCTGCAGAATCTGGCCGTATGCCCATACTCATGGCAGTTAAAGCACCGGGTGACCTGCGCTTCCCGGTGGAAGATTTCAACGTCACAAAATATGCTGTCTATTATCAATCCATTGTCTACTAGTAGGTTGGCTTGCTGAGGCGAGGTGACGCTGAGTACAAGAGACCCAACCTTTGCCTGCAAGCTGGCATTCCGTCGTAGAGACAGTCTCTCAATTTGTACCCCTCTTCGGAGTCCTTCATTCTGTGCGTAAATTGCCTTGATGGCTTGCTGTTCCTCCTTCCAGTTGGTGTTGCCCATTGGGACTCCCTTAACCATGACTGGGTACAGGGTGTGCTTTGCCTTCGCCTTTTGTCCCAAGACTTCCAGCCATGTGCTGCTCTTAGTCAAGGCCTCCCTGGTCTCCCTCGCATCGGTTGTCAGGATGATGTCTCCACTGGGGAGACATCTTGCTGCAAGCACCTTTCCCTTTGTCACATCCACAATTCTGGCGTTGACGGCTGCCACAATCGCTGGGGGGGTGGCCTCCTCAGCTGGGAGGGCTTCGCAGTCCCGGCGTAGGACAGTAATCTCGCGGAGGGTTCGGTTAGGCACTGGTTTTTCTGGAATTCCCTGTCCTGCGACCTTGGCCCATGATGACAGTTTGGCTTCTTTCACTCCTTCGGGTTGGCGTTGTGCGCGTGTCGCCACGGTCGCGTCTTCCACCTTGGCCAGCATCACCTCCCCCAGTTTGACCTTCAACTCCCTCACCAACCTGGCTGCCTCCTCCACTACCTCCTTCCCTTTGCCGTTGATGGCAGGATCTTCGCTCCCATTGCAAAGAACATTGCTCAACTGTGTCAATATTGCTCCACATGTGGTGGGCTGCTGCCTCTTGTCAGAGTTTTCTTCTCGCGGGCGTCCGTCAGCGCGTCCCACGATTTCCTCCATCACAACCATGGCACCAGCACCACCTCAACTGGGGATTGCTGGGTGTCGTGAGATTCCCTGCGATCAGGGCTATCGTTCGCTATCGTTTTCAGTGTATTTATATAAAAGTAAAGACCTTCAGTATCTCAGTAGTATTTTGATGATTAATTCCAGAAGAATATCGATTCAGCTGTTAAAAAGATTATTATTATTATTATTCTTCCGTTATACTCGTATGCAAGCAGTGCTTATGACGAGTCCTTTCTATAGAGAAGGTTCAAATCTATTCTTTTATTTTTTTTGTAAAGAAAATCATTTTGAAGTTTGAAATCTAGAACATTAATTGAAGATGTTTTAAACTTTTTTAAAAAAATTGATAATTGTTCTGGAATCAAACTAAAGTTCTATATACTTGATTTCAGTTGAGAATTATCTCATGTGGAACGGCTGGGAAATTTTGATAAGTGAAGGTAATAGTATCAGATAAAAGAGATGAAGTTTTCTTTGTATAAATTCAGAAATAATTTTCAAATTCTTTTTTTTCATTCTTTCATATTCACAAAAACTCTTTCTCTTCAACTTTCTTCAGCAAATGTTGTATAAGAGATGTGTTAATGCAATGTTCATTAAAAATGATTCTGTTTAAAGCATTCACTACTCTATTATTATGATGAGTTAGTATCTGTTAATAATTAACTTATACAATCAACTTTTTTTTTTGCATTTATTTATTTCTGTTATTGCATTCTGCATTAATATAATCTCTAATAATTCTTTTATGTAATCTCTTTTGCCTTACACTCTGTGCTTGTGTAATGTTAATGATTCTTTCATGTAATTTTTAATGTTCTTCTGCTTCATGCTCAGCTTCACACTTCACTGTGGAGTGGCTTTTAATATTCTTCCATTTCAATCTCTTCTCTATAAGAGCCCCGGTGGCCGAATGAATAATGCGGCCACCAGGTAGCGCCTTGGCGTGGGGACTCAAGATGTGTGGGTTTGAAACTCATAAGAGGACAATATTACATCTGAAACCAACTTCTCAGCTTTTAATATAAAGGGATGTGAACTTGTCAAGTAGATATCTTGAAGTGAATTTACTATCTGATTTAGCTTATTGTTTCTGAGATGAAAATCTGTATCATAAATATCAAATCCAGTCTTTCATTAATTTTTCTATGTTTTTGTTATATTTTTGACATCATTCAATATTAACCATTCCTCATGTATAACCAACTCTTGCCTATATTTAACATTACATAAGGACTCGTCATAAGCACTGTTTGCATACAAGTATAACGGAAGAATAATAATAATAATAATCATTGTGAAGACAGAAGAAGCATATTTTTACAACATTTTTATCAATTGAAATTATTTTAATTCTGATATTGTAAATATGTAATACTGTTTATAAAACTTGTAAAGATTAATTTAGATATAGATATGTTTAAAATCTGCTGTGAAATAGATTTTATATTGAGAATCTGTTAAATAATTATCAATGCAATCTGTCAATTTCATATGAGTTTTCTGAGAAAGTTTTATATACACAATGATAATTGAATGTCAATATCAATTCATCATTAGAACTGTTATTTGTTTTCTTCAGAATAAAGATTATTCTGACATTTTATAAAAACAATTCTTCCTTCACAGCTATCATTGATTTATAGATTTTCTCTTCAAATTTTTTTTGATAAACTTTCTCATTCATCATTTATGAAAGAAGAAGTAATGTTTTTGAGATTTAACTGAATGAGGTTTTATTCCAGACTGAAGACTAGCTTTATGAATGATTAAATCAATACAAAATAGATTGTTTGAAGACTCTTCATCTAAATGATGTTAATGATATAAAAGTTTAATAATTGTCAGTTTCAGTTAAATGAGTAATACAGAATCAAGAATAATCTGACTCTTTATCAATCAAATTTCAAGAATCTTTTCAGATTATTATTATTATTATTATTATTCTTCAGTTATACTCATATGCAAGCAGTGCTTATGACGAGTCCTTGTGTAATGTTAAATACAGGCAAGAGTTGGTTACACAGGAGGAATGCTTAATGTTGAATGACATCAAAAATATAATAAAAATATAGAATAATTAATGAAAGACAGGATTTAATACTCACAATACAGATTTTCAGCTTAGAAATAATAAGTTAAATCAGATAGTAGATTCATCTGAAGATATCTACTTACCAAGTTCACATTTCTTTATTTTAGAAGCTGAGAAGTTAAATCTTTTCAAAGAAAGAGCATTTCTTCAATTCTTTTTATAAAAGTTTAAATGATCTTCTCAATGTTGGGAATTTATAAAAAGAGCAAGTGTAGATAGTTGATGATTTTTGATCACTGACAATAATTGATGATATTGATGCTGTAACATCTGATAGTAATATCATCAGATTTTTTGATAAAAATAGTTTAAGCAGTTTGAGGTTATGCTCAGAATCTTTTAAAAATTCTTTTCAGAGAAATTAGATTCATTCTTTTTTTCAGAGAAATTCTCATAATTTTTCTTTTTATAATTCTCATTGTCACTCTGAACTGATTCTTCATATGTGAAAGATTCATAACTAACTTCTTTTCCTTTTTTTTCAGATAAAAGATGTGTGAGGGTAATACAAGAATTTTTATTTCTTTCACATATATTAAATTCAATTTTTGAATTATGATTCTTTGTTTTTTTTTTTTTTTTTTTTTTTTTTTTTTTTTTTTTGAAAACTCTCAATGATAAGTACTCCTCTTCTGATGTTCATACAGACATTGATGTCAAACAATCAGAGGATTCTCAAAAGTAGATCATTGAAGATTATTGAAATGTTTTTAGATGAAAATGTCATAAAACAATGAACTTTTCTTCAGATCTATTTCACTGCAATGTCAAATTCCACTCAGAAATGAAGCAAAAATTCAACTTTAGTTGCTGTTTTCATAGACATTCCATGATAATCAATGTCAGATAAAGATCTTTTAAAAATTCAGTAAGTTTTCAAAAAAACTTCTGTAATTAAATTTAGCTTTGATTTTTGATCAGTTTGAATAATAGATTTGAAAAGATCTATAATCTTGATTTTCACTTTAATTTGAGCAGAGATTCCGAAAGCTTTATTTTCTGATTTCAACTGTGATAGAAGCTTGATATTAGCGTCTATAATGAGAGTGATTGTTTAATTGAAAACAGTGATCATTTAAACAGTTGAAGCCTTCTCTGTATTTTTCTGCTTCTAACAGAATATACTCATCATCAATGTAAAGATCTGCCACATCAATAGGCAGTCCCGAGCACTGGTTTTCTGAACAATTGGCACCCGCACTTTAAACGCCTTGCTGCCCTCCTGGCGACCTGACATTAACACTCACTCGGCGCTCCGTGCTTGACATTTCCCACACCGTCCGCCCGGACGTGTCCACGTGGTGCTACTTCTCCTCCTATGAATATGGGTTGCCGATCTTAGGCACTATACACGGTGGCGATCTTACCCGGGTCCCTCTTTGGCAGTTTGCCTGATTACACCCCCAGGGCATTCCGCTAGTAATACTTATCTTTCGTTCACGGGCAGGACCCGAGCAAGGAAACGGACTGGTCCAAGTCGCCCCGCTGGAGCAAGGCGAGGAAGTTGCTGAGTAGGTAGGACTGGAGCTCGAGGCTTATTCCGGACACCTTGTAGGAATGATGCTTATGAGTACATCCTCGAGAATGTGAGAAATTTCCATATTTAGGATTTCTTGAGTTATGTAGGCTACAAGCATGAACGGGTTATGATTGGATATGCATGATTACTGTTAATATAGGGTGTGTATAAGGAATACATAAGAGAAACCAGGCTAGGTTTTCTATTTTCGAAGTTTTGATCACTCTCGCCGGTTGCGAGGGCATCGAATTGGCGAATCTCACCATTATATTTTTAAGATATCCAGAGACTGAAAAAAAGGGTGTGTCTCCATCCCTAGGCACTGATGCAACCCTTTTGGCAGTACTTGAGGACACGGTGATATCGCCGATTTGCTCCAGTAGCAGACATAAACATGGTCGTAAAGCCGAGAGGAGGGACCTAGATAGGGATGACCAGCGCCGGACCAGCTACTCCCCTGGAGGCCCTCACTGCGGAGAATCCTGGGTTGCTGAACTATACTCATCTCTTCATATACCCCCCGAAGAGGATAGCGACTCGGGAAGAGGGGTCAGCACGAATACAAATGAGTTTCAAAGGTTCTCTCGCCGTCCCCGTCCCCGTAACCCCCCATGACTTCAGCGTTTTAAAGGTTCGCATCTCCTTCGGTAAGCCCCGAGCCCGGGAGAAAAGGGCCTCCACGGCGTGAAGACATGAAGAGGGAGGCTACCGAGCAAGATGTTGCCAGAGGAGAGATGCAAGGGGGCATCGGAACCTCCGAGAAATGGCCCCCATCGACTCCATTCAGGATTGATACCCCCATCACCGAATAAGCCTGGGCAAACTTCCAAGCTGACGCCTTATGGAGACATCGAGGTAGCTTCGTGATCACGGTCCGAACAGGATTCCCCGAAACTTGTCTGTCCTTAACGCCGCCACCAGTCGGCCCTAATCATCCCGCAGTTTCGACATCGTCTTGCTGACTGCATGCGGGTAGCCGAGCGGAGCATTGGATAAATCAACATCAAAATAGATCAAAACTACCTATCAAAGCTCAGCAACGCAGGGAACGACGAAGCTTAATAAGTAGTGGATGGGAGTGACAGTGGTCTCTGATATAATTACTAGTAACTACGGACTACGGAGTCTCACCCCGCGCCTGTTATTGCTGTTATTGTCGTTGTTGCGATATGTCTGCGTCCTGTAAGGTTCAACTACAGCCTCGAACCCTTGGAATTCTCCCTGGCGTTTCTAGCAAAGGCTAGATCGGTGCCAGAATGATCGAGGGCGTATTCTTGTGCACTGACTGTCTGACTTCGTCCTGGGTCTCTTCGAGTCTCCACCGATCACGCCATTTTGCCCGTTGCTTCGTAGTCAAACTAATCAATCAATCAATCAATCAATCAATTGATTCGCCTTTGTGCTTTTTTTTTTTTTTTTTTTTTTTTTTTTTTTTTTTTTTGAAAATTTATCTTTTTTTTTTCTTCTCGCCTTCTGCTCCCCGCAATCGAGGAAATAAATAAATATATGAGAGCGGCGGAATCCTCTTCTGTTCTCCTTCATTCATCTCCCTCCCCCTCTGCTGGAAAATCGCCGTCTCCCTTCGAATTAAATAGGCCTCTAACTATATACCCTTACCCAACATATCCCTGGCTGCTCATATCGTTCCATCGTATTGTCATATATTGCCCTATTTCCAACATGGCTGGCGACGAAATCTCCCAGCGCTTTGAGACGCTGCAATTGCATGCTGGGTAAGCAACATCAGCACTTATGTATATTTACTGTCCCGACGTCGCTAACGAATGCCCGAATCCAGTTATGATCCAGATCCGGCCACCAATTCGCGAGCTGTTCCCATTTATGCTACCACTGTTGGTCTCTCTCAGAAAACCCAAACCCCCCACCCCTCCCTTCATTGCACCGTCCGTCACTCACTAACTTGCGGTGAAGTCCTTCACTTTCAATGATTCCGCCCATGGTGCTCGACTCTTCGGCCTCAAGGAATTTGGCAATATCTACTCCCGTCTTGCGAATGTGCGTTATATCCATACCTTGGCTCTTCACCAGTGCATAATGATAATGACAATGAATAATAACGAGAACAGCCCACGGTCGAAGCCTTCGAGAAGCGCGTAGCTGCCCTAGAGGGTGGCGTGGCTGCAGTGGCCGCCTCCTCCGGCCAATCCGCCCAGTTCATGACCATTGCTGCCCTCGCTGCCGCCGGCGACAACATCGTTTCCACCACCAATCTCTACGGAGGGACCTATAACCAGTTCAAGATCTTCCTGCCGCGCCTTGGTATCACTACCAGGTTTGTCACGGGCGACGACCCCGATGAGTTGGCGTCGAAGATCGACGATAAGACCAAGGCCATCTACTTAGAGACGATTGGGAATCCGAGATACAACGTGCCTGACTTTGAGCGGATTGCGAAGGTTGCGCATGAGAAGGGGGTACCGTTGGTGGTATGTCTACAATGATCTATGGATCGATCGAAGAGATAGAAAGATAAAAAGGGGGAGGGCAAAAAAAAGAAAAGAAAAAGAAACCTCCATCCATGGATCCTCTGATTAGATAAGCTAACCCAGCAAACCAAATAGGTGGACAACACCTTCGGCGCAGGCGGATTCTTCACGCGCCCCATCGAGCACGGTGCCGACATCGTCGTGCACAGCGCTACGAAATGGATTGGCGGCCACGGCACCACCATCGCCGGCGTCGTCGTCGACAGCGGCAAGTTCGACTGGGGCAAACACGCCAAGCGGTTCCCGCAGTTCACCGAGCCATCCCCCGGCTACCACGGCCTGAAACTGTGGGAAGCTTTCGGCGCCGCCGCCTTCGCTACCAGCGTGCGCATCGACGTGCTCCGTGATCTCGGCAGCGCGCTGAATCCGTTTGCCGCGCAGCAGTTGCTGCTGGGGCTGGAGACCTTGTCGCTCCGCTGCGAGCGGCATGCGAGCAATGCAATGGCGATGGCCAGGTGGCTGGAGAAGAATGAGAATGTCTCGTGGGTGTCGTATCCGGGATTGGAGAGCCATCCCAGCCATGAGACGGCGAAAAAGTACCTGAAGCGTGGGTTCGGAGGCGTGCTGTCGTTTGGTGTCAAGGGCGGTGCCAAGGCCGGCAGCCAGGTCGTCGACGGGTTTGAATTCATTTCAAACCTTGCCAAGTGCGTATCTCTAAACGTAACAGGATACCTCTCGAATAGAACATGATCGACTAACATACTCAATTCTTTGTTATAAACCCAATACAGTGTCGGTGACTGCAAATCCCTAGCCATCCACCCATGGTCAACGACGCATGAGCAACTCAGCGAGGAGGAGCGCATCGCGTCCGGCGTGACGGAGGACGCCATCCGCTTCTCTGTCGGAACCGAGCATATTGATGATATCATTGCGGATTTCGAGCAGTCATTTGCAGCCAGCAGCGCGCTGAGCGGCAAGGCCGATAAAAAATGATAGGCTTACGCCAGTAGCTCTGGCCCTGACTGTACCCACAGGTAGACTGGTTATCCTACTTTGAATGAAAAACAGATAAAGTTGGACTGGTAAAGGGGTTCCGGTGTAGGGCTTCGGGAGCCTCTATATATCGTTCGGGTCTATATTCTTAGAGAGGTTTTAAACTGCAATTCAGGCTATAGGCAGGTAGTAAATAATCAACTACTACCTACGATGATATGAAATGAAATGAAATGAATAGTTCTTCTTTCTCGTTTTCCTCTTTCCTTTACCTTTTGCGTTCCCTTTTCCTTCTCCTTTACTTTATAGCTTCTTTCACCCTTTGCCCTTTTTCGTATCTTTTCTTTCTCGTTTTCTGGGCCATTGGCTCGGCCAAAAGCGACAATTTCATGTCGCCAAACACCACCAGGGAATACAGGAGAGAGCTTGACACCCCTACACCATAATGGACATCCAATGCCATGTTCTTCTAGATGAAAACAAGATGCGCCAACCACACAGTGCTCAGGATAAAAGCCAGAACGATAGGGTTCTCGAGCTGGAGGGAGTTACGATGAGTGTCGGACGATTTTCGAGATTGTTCGCGCAAGCTGTTGGCCAGGCCGGACAAGACGTCCACGACAAGCGCTCCTAGGACTTCGGCTCCTTTCATCCAACGGCGTTTTACTCCGTCTCTTCCCAGCGTGGGAGTACAGAGGGCTAGCGGCAAGCGGGTGACCTGTTTGTGAACGACCGCAGGCATGTATTCATTCCTCACCAAGACTGGTGACAACCGGGCTGAAGTTTTTGATGATGTTGAACATACCTCCACTTAAGTTCTGGGGCTTCAGCGGAGCCGAATGTCGGGAAAAAGGAAATAAAAGCCACACAGCCGCACTCTGCCAATGGAATCCAGCACCGAATGTCTGGACAGCCCGTTCCGAATATCGACAGATTTTCTTGGTCTGTGAGACTCCTCATTGATCTCGAAGTATATCTATAGTATACCGCGATGTAAGTTGCAGCTCCAGATCTATTCCCTACATGATAACGCCCCCTATAAGCGTCAATCCAATCCACGGACGGCACGCAACTCCCTAGTCAAGGTAACGAGTCTCATCACGAATCATTGGGGTGTGGACCAAGTCACGACAAAACCCTCCCACCCCCCGGCCCTGTATCCAGGCGAAATCGGCCGAATATCAAGGCAAATATGCTGGCTCCGTTGGATTCCTGATGGGATCCGCGCATACAGTCGATATAACAATTCCTCACCAACCATTGACGTGCAGGGCGTAACTTGGGTGGTTGGATTCGCAGTTTCAATAGTACCTAGGTGTACCGTATCATGGGGAAATGCCTTCCATGGTTTAGCACTATTCTAATCGGGTTTAACGCAACGTCGCCGCTTTCTGAACTATATAAATCCCCTCCCCCCGCCGCTCGAACATCCTCTCTCTCCATCATCTCTATTTTCCCTTTCTTTCCTCATAATTCTCTTATCTCATGTGTGCCGTGCTCATCCCCTCTTTCCTCTTGAGCCCCACTGCTAGTGTCACCTGACCCGGCTGTGCCGCAGCTGAAACTGTTCTCGACATGATGATCATGTCCAATTTCCCTTCATCCCAGATGCAATTTCGCCTCACTCTACTGTCAAGTTACTCTAAAACCATGCATAGACTGAGGCCCGCTACTGAGATATCTAGTCTGCTCAGAACTGTGGCTGGCTGAGATTTTCTGTTCATTTTGTTGATCTCATTTTCTTGTCACATACATAACAAGCTAATGCTCTAGATTCTATATTTGATGTTTTGAGATTCTGCACATCTATTCTATCAATATTGCCAATCCCATCCATTCTGTCTGTGTCTTGATGTTTGTTATTATTCTTAATCTCTCCCTTCTGCAATCAGTCAGCAAACCCGATGTTTCTCATCTGTGGTGCACGCCGGTGATGAGTGGCCTCTACTTATTGAAATGATATGCCAATGAAAAAAATGCCTCTGCATGGCAGAAACAGTATCTGCTTTGCTGCATCACAGACCATTACACATCAGGCTCTGATCAGAGTGCAAGATCTGAAAGGTCTGGTTGATTGCAAGGGTGACATGTCCAGACAAAGAAAAAAATCTCCCCGACAATTCAAGCCTCACAGTGTGGCCGATGCATGACGTGGACATGATCCAAACTGCTCCAGTGCAAGTGAATTCTCAGTCACACTATTTTCTCTCTTGACCAGCAGCAAGATACCGAGCCGACAAAGATAGATGTCCACTGGAAAAAGGGCTTCAGCCTCAGCCTCCTGGGAGCTCAAATCGACCAGGAGAGAAAGGGGCGATGCGACAGTGATGCGACGTCCGAGTTTCCCCATTTTCCCGATCCGCACTTCGATGATTTAACGGATGGTCGCATGACAATTATCTAGCACCCCGTCAGTCAGTGCTACAGTTTAGGAAATAAAAAGCGAGAGGGGTTACAATCTTCCCTTGCTTTCTGCGTGGACGGCGGCTGGCGTTGCATGGTGATATGTGACACTCATTTTCCTGCCTTGTTTTACGAGGATTTGGCCGACCTCCCCTCCGTGGCGCCAACGTTCCTGCACCATGGCGATTTCTTCCTGCAGGGACAATGTGGTGGAAGCGAGCAGGTAGAATGGCACCAGCAGGATTTCTCTCATTCGCCGTGTTGAGATCGTCGTAAACATAAAAAGGTGCCAAATTCCCGACCAAAATTGTCGCTACAAAAAATATCAGAGCACGAGCACAGCAAGCGCACCCCAGATCCCATCATTGCAAGCAGCGATTCCAACTCAGACAATGACACCCTCTCTGCCGGAACATGCTGCGGCACGCGAGATTCCAAGTAGGTACAACGGCCCTGAGTTGTCGGTACAAAATCTATCAAAATCTGATCAGTATTCGAACAAGAATCCTTGGCAGCGAGCTTCTATGATCCCCAGAGGTCGCCTAGATCAAGTCCCCCGACTATGAACCAACTTCTGTCACAATTTGTCCGCCCGAGCCTTCCTCACTTGGCCGACGGTGAACCTGGATCATCACCGGACAACCTGATTGATCTGGATGATAGACCGGATGAAGAACACGACACGGAATTTCTCAGTGAAGATCGAGAATCATCACCCCTTGGAGGCGACGCCGAGCGTGAGTGCGATAGTGAAACTGGTGATGGAAGGAGCAGGGAGGCAACATCAATTCGGGACTTGGAAGGGGAGCCGCAGACGCAGCCACAGTCAGGATCACAGTCAACAGAATCCCCTCAGCCAGTATCAGAGCCAGAGCCAAAGGCAGTCATTGCATGCGAATGTGAATTTCCCTGATAGCTGTGGGCTGCAGAGGGCATATATTAATGGATACAGGAGGCCTCAGCTGTGTTGACAGTGACAAGGAGAATGTTGAACCATTGCCACCACAGTTCATTTCCGGTGCACTGCCAAATAACATCTCCGAGGACGGACCCTCAAAAGAAACCCATGTCAGAGTCGGCGACTCTTTCACACCCCACCTTGAGCCAGACACAAGCAGCCCCCATATCCTGCTACATTGTGAGGCTAGGGAAGAGCATCTTGAATTTCTCCTGTGGGCGCCCATATGGCAGTCGGAGGATGAGATTGCGAAGGTCCATCCGGATCAGCTCAAGCGATACAAGAAGAGGTTGAGCATCAGGCCTGTAAGAAGAGCCTCTCAGGCGAGAAAGTGAGCATAGTCCTCTTTTTCAGAGTCTAGAAGATCATCACATCAGAAAAAGATGCAGCCAGTGCTAAGTATAGATTCTGTCAAATGGGAGTCAGTGAATTACTTTTATTTCATTGTTATCTTGTATGCTTGTTTTGCTGCTATATCTGACTAACTTGAGATTAGAGGATCTGAAAGATGAGGTCTTGTATTTATCTGACTTGTATTGTTGAGTGATTAGAATCTGCCCAGCCAACACTGAACGCTATATATATGATAGTCATATTGGATTACATCAAGTACAAAAATTCTAGTGGAGCACTGGTGACCTGATTCGGTCGCTAGTCAAAATGTCCAATTCCACCCGGTTGGGCAGCTGATTCACTGCCTTTCTTCCTTCAGTTGCTCTGACTTCCTGCATAAACAACTTGTAAACACTGAAGAGGTTTGTTCAGACTGACAATGTTTTGTAGCTGTGCCAGCTTCTGAAGAATGCCTGCCACACTAGAAAGGATTACATTATAACTTTCTAATAATTTTGCATTTTTATTCCCATGTTTGCTTCCCATTCATCACATAAAATTAGCATACCAACAAGCACAATCACTGTAATATATAACAGAATTCTAAGTCCAGATCATTTGATGTAAAGTTTCATGAATATCCATCATATTCCATTCATTCTGTTCTCTATGCTTTGTTGTTATCCCCCCTATAATTTCTTTAATGGTGAGTAAGTCAACATGGGTGTGTATATAGGAAATAATTTCTTTGATATCTACAATTTTCCCAACCGGAACAGTTATTATTGACTTTTCGTCAGGAGGAGCGGATATCATGAGATTATTTGATATAGGAATGAGGCTCATGGGGCCCTTAGCTCAAAACCGAGTGTGATCATCTATTCTCAAAATTTTTGGATTTTGAGAGCTGCCATACAGATCAGTTTCATATTTACTCATTTAAAATAATATCACACTCACATCTGCCTTACCTGCATGTAGTATTGTTTTAATCTTCGAAGCATCCAGAGGCTCCATGCTTTCCTTCAGAGTAATCAGGTGTCGCTCGCCATTCAGTGACTTTATCCGCATGTTGTTTTAAATAATTAAGTTCGCCTTCGCATTCTGGAGGCGAGGGGGTTCTTCTTTGTTTCGGTCGGCATGTTGTTTGGAAGTGATCATTAAGCTGGATTACATAACGAACTACTACTCTGCATCATGCATAAATGCGTCATTTTGAGATGTCCCACATGCCCCGCCAAATTTTTCTCCTCTATTTTTTTCGTTTTTAATTCCAGTCCTACCGCCGCAAACTCATCTATCCCTTGTTACAGATGTGAGTATCGCTCATAGTGTGGGATGAAATGATTTAAGCACACTATCTTGCAAATGCTGGTCATATCCACCACTCCTCTTACATGAAACGGTGATTTTGGCTCTGCGTTCTTGGTTATCATCATTCTAGATGGAGAGCGCCTTTGGGAGGTGGGTGATCTGTGGCAATCTTGACGTGGTCAGGGTCTAACGCTCTTGGATGTCTTTCTTCGCCCTTATTCACCTTCACCGTTGGTGCCAATAAGAAGGAATTAACCGTGCATTCTTCTGCGTTGGCAGGGCTTTCTCAAAGCCTGAATACTCTTATAAACGGTAAAATGAAAGAGGCAAAAACTGGACACGCTGTCTGGTCAGAGGTCGATGTAGACACATTCGCTCGGTTATGTGAATATGTGTATTTACGAAACTACACACCGCCGTCATATCGCCTGATCGATGGCGTCTCCTCCCACAAAGGTCACAGAAACCGCGAAGGAAAAGAAGAAACGCAATAACCGTCGCTCGAATGTGAACTGGGACGAACCTCCAGAATTAGAATCTGCATCCGAAGACGACGCCTGCAATGATCCGGAAACTCCATACAAGGAGAGAAGCATCTGGAGTGGACATTTGCGCGATGCTTTTGTAAGGAGCCTTGTCGTTCCGAGCCCGCAAAGTGGCGACTTGGGCTGTACTTTCACACCACCTGAAAATACCGGACCCTGGGAGGACTTCACCCCTGTGTTTCTCGAACAGGCCCGACTGTACGTGCTGGCCGACAAATATGGCATAGACTCGTTGTGCCAGCTGGTCCTTTCCAAATTGCATCAAACGCTGAGAACCTTCAAGCTGAATGACACTGGAGTGAGTGGTATTGTTGACTTTGTTCAATTTGTCTACTTGAACACACCACCAAATCAAGGCAGTAGAGTCGATGCTATGAGAAATTTCACAACATGTTATGTTGTTTCTGTTCTTGGTCAAATTGGTGAGAATGAATGTTTTCTGGAACTTTTAGAAGAAGGTGGTCCTTTTGTCTGTGATTTCTGGCACATTATTTGAAGTGTTAAGGAAAGCTCTAGTGTATGCTCTGGTGTATGAGATGAATGCGGTTCTAGGGTCTTGTGATGTTTATGATATATGGATGTCAGACCACCTAAAAAGGATCCAGTCTGTCATTGATGAGATCCCTCATGGAGTACATTCTGGTGCCTCATAGTCCCCATCATTTTTAGATGAGGATGGCAGCCAATCAAGTCAAGCTAGCTTTGTAAGCCTCAGCAAAAGTTATCTGGAGAAGGATATGTGCTCTCTATCAATCATGTCATCACCACTCTCTATTAGTACTCTCCTCCGTGTCTCTCTCACTCTTCTGCCTGCCTTCGTTCCGCTTCCGCTCTACGGTGAACTGTTATCGGCCATTAGAGAGGGATAAAAGAGTTATATCAAAAAGCGAAATGGGTACGCGGAATTTAGTGGCATAGAGATCGGCGATAATCCTGTAGTGGTGGAGAACAAGAGAACCGAAATAATGCCAGTCATCTTGCCCAAAATAACGCGGATCAACGTTTGCCTGTCAGACGAAACGGCGACCCCATCAATGCTTAAAATCATGGTTAGTAAGCAGGTTGGTAGTAACCAGCGACCGGGAAAATAGGACTAGTATGCGAGAGTCTATTCGGTAACGGACATGTTTCTCATGGAAGACTTGAAGGCCAAAGCATTGGTTGAATTCGAGTCGAAATTGACGAAATTTTGGCTTGAGTGAATTATTCCTCGAATGTATTCAGGACGTTTATGACACGGCCGCCCCGGTGCCTCCTGGGGGTGAAAAGTGCTGTGGTTCAAACTGCTACGAAGCACCTGGAGTACCTCTGGCAAAAAAAGCTGTTTCCATTTTCCGGGAAAATGGCGAATTTGCAGTGGATATGATTGAAAAACAAGTTCTGCTGGCAGGTATCTGGTGAGGGAGTATTCCGTCTTGTCGCTGGGTGCAGGTGTGATCACTGTGCTGATCCGGAAGCATAGTGGCGCGTCCTTCTGGTCCCGGTTCTTTGTTTCGGAGGGCGAAGGTGGTGTGGGGTTGGGGGGTTGTCTCCTGAGGGTATCAATCGCCTGGTTTTGTCTGTATTTACATACGTACACCTCCTCTTCCAAGGTCGGCCAATTCCCACCCGCTATTCAAGGTGGGGGGAGATCACATGTCAAAACTATTTCAGTTTATAGTCTACCAATATCTAGGAAGAGTGAAGAAGATCATAACATAAGACAACAAGAGTGAAAATGAAGGGTCCCTGAAGCAAGGGAAAATATGTAAATCGCAGCCGGAAGCGCCATGCTGGACCATGTTTCCCGCGTGACATCTTAGGAGCACGGGCTGGACAAGATGGGGGAAATTAAATAAGAACATCAGTAACTAACTAAGCCTTTTTACGATTACACAAAGAAGTTGTTGGGCACTAGTTGCCCAGGCGGCCCTCCACCGCACGTGATTACCCCTATATATAGTTAGCTAGCGATCGCACAATGAGAAGATCAACCATCCCACAGGTTATGGCCCGGATTGCAGATTTTTAAGAAAAACAGACGTTTTGATTAGAATACGCTGCGACTGATGTTATATTGGATGAGTTAAACATTATTCCCCTGAAAAGAGAGCTCTTTGCCTATAAAAGTGGTGTAATTGACGGAATTGCTGTCGAGACTGCTGCAGAGATTTCATTACTATCTTGAAGGGATCAAAAACTTATTTATTTATTTTCATTCAGAACCTCCCTAAGTCAGATTGATTATGAGTGGTTCTCGATTACCTGCGACCCCAATATCAGGACGTAAGAAGACACTACGTTCGCAATCAAGGGTCCCCCAATCCTTCCCCCCTATTACTGAGCAAGAATCCGGCTCAGAAGCGGAGGGTGATCAAACTGAATACGCGATGGCAGAGGAAGATATGACAACCTCTGGCTCAGCACACGATACTGGCAAGATGCCAGAACGCGAGGAATCCGAGGATGGCACGCCCAGTCCTATGCCGATACCTACGCCGAATCCTAACGGCATGGTGACCATGGCAGCAGCAGATCTCATTGCACTCTGCGAGCGACTGATATCAGCACGCGCGCGGCCACCTCCTCCACCTCCTCCACCACCTCCACCTCCTCCGAACCCTATACCAGAAGAAGATCCGAACATGCTGGCTCGCGAATACCAGAAGGAAGCGCAGGCCTCGTTGAACACAAAGTCCGTCACCACGTTCGATGGCACCAACTACCAGACGTGGAAGATGGCGTTCTTGTCGGATGCAGAAGTGATCGGTGGTGCAGATATTCTTAATAAGAACCAACAGGAACCACCTGAAGGTTTATCATCGCTCGATCAGCGATATTGGGTGATACGTTCAAAACTTCTCTTCCGTCGCATGTTGCAATCCCTAGTAGGTTCTGTCCGTTTGACCATGGGATCCATTCAACCCGACAACGCGGCGGCCCTATGGAACAAGGTAAGCGCAGTATACGCGATATCCCTAGGGGAAGAAAGGATTAACATCCTTAAAGAATTTACCCACTTGCATGTCAAGGACGGTGATTACCTGGCATACGTACGCCGATATCAATACCTGTCTGCTCGCATGCGACAACTAACGGAGGACCGTGGTGAGAACTACCTCCATGATTTCTTTATTATCGGCCTCCGAGATTATCAGAGGACCTATGTTAAATCACGCCTCGATACGTTCTACGGGACGGGTCAGGGTCCGATTGTCAACCTAGATATCAACGATCTCACAAAACAAATTGCTCACCGGATGAGTAAATCAGAGGATACTGGACGCCCTAAAGCTCCAAAGGCCAACGCGGCCACCAATGATAATGACAACACAACTTCCGCCGCAACCGCAAAGTGCGGATACTGCAAGGTCCCAGGGCATATAAAGGCTAATTGCTATCATCTGAACCCTGACAAAGCGCCCGAGTGGTGGAGGAAAGAGAATAAGGATAATAAGGGCACTGACAACACTGAAGGTGCCAAAAAGAAGGGAAAGGATAAGAAGAAGGACAAGGATGACGACCAACCTACTGGCACCAGAGCGCCAGATCTCCTTGCATCGCAACCTAATGCCAACGCAGCAATTGCTTTATCTACGTCGTCCGCTACAACATCCAAACCTTGGTATCTCGACACCTGCGCAAGCTTCAATATGACGGGTGAAAGGCACTCGTTGGTGCGCGCAAAGTCGTTCGAAGGTGATTTAGAAATTACTACCGCGGACGGTGGCGTAGGACGGGTTGAGGAGATAGGTGATATCCTTCTAGAATCAGAAGGGGGGGATATCTCAGTGGGTTACGTCCACTGGATCCCCAATCTAACAGTCAACCTTCTATCCTTTGCGAAGCTAGAAGATCAAGGCTTCAGATACCAACTATCAGATACCACCCCTTCCTATTTTACAATAAGGGCCCCGAACGGTGCCAACTTCACCGCTGTTCGCACGTCCAAAGAATCGGTCTACAAGATAATAGAACGAGAATCTCAAATAGACGTCCATCACCCGTCCCAGGCCGTCCATTTTATGGCCAAATCTTACAATTACGGGGACGCAATGTCGACAATCGCGGGGAAACCTAACGATCAACCTAGCGATCGCAACCCCCTGACAAGAACACTCATGGAATGGCACGTCACACTAGGGCATATCCACGCTGGCGCGATCATTGCACTAGCGAAGGACCCATCATCCGGCATCCGCATCAAAGGATCTAAAACAGGCTTCTTCTGCGATAGCTGCGTCAAAGCAGGCATGACACGCAAGTTCTCGCAAACTCCCATGCCACGAGCGTTGCGAGCAATGCAACGTGTTCATATCGACCTTGCTGGCGGTGGTCGTACGCTGGATGATATGTCCGATTACCCTATCGAATCTCGTCAAGGGACCAAATATTATATGCTCATCACCGATGACGCCACCCGCTACAGGTGGATCTATTTTTTACATACCAAGGACCAAGCTGTCGAAATTTACGCTCACTGGGTCCAATTCATGAAAAATCTCGGCTTCACGCCACCGGCGCTAGTTAGGACTGATATCGATGGTGTCTTTCGATATAACAAGATGACAACAATGATGACCAAAGATGGCACTATCTGGGAACCTACTACGCCCCAGTCTCCCCACCAAGATGGTGTTTCTGAGAGAGGAATCCGTACGATAATGACACGCGCAAGGGCAGTGCTTTTAGGCATGAATATACCGAAGAAGTTCTGGGCAGACGTTCTCGAAACGGTGGTTGCAATTACCAACAACACACCAACATCTACCACCCTGTATAATGAGAAATACTGGCCTACCAACAACGCCGACGAAGCACCTGCGCGATGCCCCTATACGGTCCCATTCTCAGCACTAACCAACGCCCCGCCCCAACTTCGCCATTTTAGGGAGCTAGGTGTTGATGTTTACGCGCACCTTCATGGATCTCAAAAACCTACTGACAAGCTGTCCGCTAGGGCAGAAATTTTTAAACTTATAGGATTCCGTGGTAACTCAATCTACCGCCTCTGGAGTCCTACAACTGATAAAATAATTGTCACCAGTGATGTCGTTTTCCCTGCAAAGGAACCTACAACCTCGCAGGATGACACTAACCACACGACACCCGAACCTGCAAGTCCAGCGACTTATCTCGTTGATGATACTACCGTTCCTGAATTAGCTGACGCTGAATGGGTAAGACCAGCGAAAGCGTTCGCCACCTACGTTCCTTCTCCCCTCACCGGTTCCGTTCCGAAAGGATATAAGGATGCCGTTGGTAGACCTGGGGGGGTTGGCGAATATTGGCAGAAATCGATGGAACGCGAGATTGCAGATTTGGAACGAAGGAACACTTGGACAATGATCCCACGTTCTGACGTCCCTTCTGGTGAGCCAGTGGCCCCCGGCCGCTGGGTTTATGTCGAAAAAGATCGCCCCCAGGATCCCAACGCGGATCCTGATGGTATATTACGAAAATCTCGATGGGTAGTGTGCGGTAATTGGTTAAAGAAAAGCGCACGCGAAGAAACATACGCGCCCGTCGTTAATGACGCTACTAATCGCATGATGTTCGCGATAGCAGCGAAGCGAGGTTGGACCTTGCGCCAGGTCGATATAGTGATGGCCTACCTACACGGCCGACTTGGTAAAACGATTTATATGCGGCAACCTACCGGATTTGAGGTGGGGACTCCACACGCGATGGTTTGCGCTGTCGGAGGCTCCCTATACGGATTGGACCCTGCTGCTAAGATTTGGTACGATTTCCTTACGGCATTACTCCGCGAGAATGGCTTCAAACCTAGCCCCTACGACCCTGCTCTATGGCGCCACACGTCCCGCAATCACCTTTATATGACAATCTACGTGGACGACCTTCATATTATAGCAGAGGATCCGGCAGATGCCGATTGGCTAGTTGACACCCTCGCCAATAAATTAGAAATAAAGGATTTAAAAGAACCTTCAAAATACTTAGGCATGGAGGTTGAACGTCGCCCTGATGGTGCTATAAAATTGACATTGAGACGCTATATCGATCGTTTAGTGCAAGATTTCCGCCTAGATGACGCCGTCCCTGTCCCTACGCCAATACTTGAAGGGTTGAAGATAGACGATACCCCTGTGTCAGAACGAGAAGGAGGGTTCACCAAAAAGCGATACCAACACGGAGTAGGGTGCTTGCAGTATCTGGCAGTCAAATTACGCCCAGATATTGCGCGAGCAGCATCCCTACTAGCGCAGAAGAATACTGCGCCTACACCTAAGGCGTGGAGGGCTCTCCTCCGCGTAATACAATATCTAAAAGGAACGAGCGACCTTGGCATCTTATACGAAGGCCCCAAGAACGAGATCGATGAATTC
>NW_001813978.1:0-4641 GCF_000149585.1 Histoplasma mississippiense
CACCGTGTTCGACTTCCAACGGGTTGATGGGTTACGTATAAGGTTCGGGTCCAATGGGTTAATGCGCTCCTTGGACCGTAAGAGAGAGACATCCAACGGGTTTGGGTCCAGCGTGTTCAACTCCCAACGGGTTAATGCGCTTCTGGGACGGGTTTGACGTCCAACGGGTTTGACGTCCCACGGGTTGGGTCCAGCGTGTTCAACTCCCAACGGGTTAATGCGCTCCTGGGACGGGTTCGACGTCCAACGGGTTAATGAGCTCCTGGGACGGGTTCGACGTCCAACCGGGGTTAATGCGCTCCTGGGACGGGGTTTGACGTCCAACGGGTTGGGTCCCAGCGTGTTCGACTTCCAACGGGTTGATGGGTTCATCCAACGGGTTCGGGGTCCAATGGGTAAATGGGCTCCTTGGACGGGTATGACGTCCAACGGGTTTGGGTCCAGCGTGTTCAACTCCCAACGGGTTAATGCGCTCCTGGGACGGGATTGAAGTCCAACGGGTTTGACGTTCAACGGGATTGTGTCCAGCGTGTTCGACTTCCTCATCCAACGGGTTCGACGTCCAACGGGTTTAGGTCCAGCGTGTTCAACTCCCAACGGGTTAATGCGCTCCTGGGACGGGTTTGACGTCCAACGGGTTGGGTCCAACGGGTTGATGGGTTCATCCAACGGGTTGATGGGTTCATCCAACGGGTTCGGGTCCAATGGGTTAATGCGCTCCTTGGACGGGTTCGACATCCAACGGGTTTGGGTCCAGCGTGTTCGACTTCCAACGGGTTGATGCGCTCATCCAACGGCTTCGACGTCCAACGGGTTTGACGTCCAACGGGTTTGACGTCCAACGGCTTGGGTCCAGCGTGTTCGACTAATGTTTGGTTTTCTGTGTTTAAAATCACTCCAGAATGAACCCTTTCAGTTTATTTATATATTTTGCTATTTTTATTTACTTTGTTGATCTCATTCTGTACCTGCATATGGTTTTGTGATGACATCCAACCCTGACTGAGACATGGAGTCCAGCTGTGTTGGGTCTGTCAGTGCTTGTACATGCTCCGTATAGTTCCTCCAACATACTGACATTCAGATTGCCGCCAACACATGTAGCCATTGTGGATGAGCGGCTCATGTATTGGTTTGTTCAATTCTGTGGATAATATCAACTGGCTGAGATCATGCGCGATATGATCCCACTGTTGAATTATCTGCTTGATACTCTGTGTGGCTGTATACTTTAACTGATGAGTTGAACCCTTCAAATGCCGTTCAATTTCTGTTGGCCATACTGCATACTTGCATTGACGGCATATGATGATGGGGTATGATTCACACTGAATGAATAATTGATGTTCCATGTTAATGAAGTCAGTGTATTCTTGAGTTGATATATATATATATATATATATATTCTCTGAAAATGAAGTATAAACACACTTCACTCGACAATGTTAATTTGCTCTAAATTTAAGTTTTGTAATGCTTCTAAGCAATTGCAGATCAATACTTAAATGTATGATGTTAATTTCTGTCTGATTGTTATTTCGCTGATCTGTGACCGTTTTGATGATGGTAGTTGCCCTGGGGCGAAATATATATATTTAATATTGATAACTCTGCAAAACAACTTATCTACCTTAATGTTGTAATAATATGATTTTCTGATGAAATTATGTCTTGAAATTAAATATCATACTCTGTATATATAATATAACTGGCTCCTGAAGTTTAAGGTCTGGTTGTGATGAGTTGTCTATGAAAATATAATATTATACATTTTATAACGGAGGTGAAAGGCTGATTTGTATTGAAATTTATAAAGATGACAGCTAGCTGCTGAAGTTGGAAATCTGGTCATAATGAATTGCATGAGAAAAATATATATCTTTTATCATTTATAGCTCTATGTTGTCATCTATTTCTACTGTTACATATGATGGCTGCTGTTTTTGAGCTTTTCTGCTAACGCTCTTTTCCATGTTCCGTGCCCGCTTTCGCACCCCTGGGCCTGGGTTAAACCCCAGGAATTCATGCCACTCCCGGCTGACAGCCTGGTACCGCACACGCCGTGCCTCAATGTGGCCTGGTGCCTCCTGCAGCCCCCGCGCATATACTGTACCTGCAGCCCAGGATCCATGGCCTGCCTGCTGGTCTACTGCCGCATCATCTGCCTCATATTCCCGCTTGAACCCTCCACAGGACAGGTGCATACGCGAGATGGCAATGGCGGCATGCCGCCAAGTGATTACATTGAGCTTGGTCTGGAGGTGTGTCTTTGCCTCGCGCTGAAGCACCACCCGCAGCCGGCTGCTGTCCCACGGTCCATGCCCCCGCGGCCAGAGAAATGGTGACCGCAGCCCCCCTTGGCTATCACTGTCTCCATATGCAAGCCGCTGGACCGCCCGCGCGAAAGGTAGAATCAGCCAGAGGTAGTACACCACCGGCTCGGACTGGAGCACTCTCGGGAGGCGGTGGGCAACAGGGTTCCTGAGTGCGGTCAAACACCGGCTCCAGCTGGTCCTGCATCATCGCAGCCACTGCGGCCTCCCGGAGACCTGCCGTCGCGGCCGAGGGATGGTTGCGGTGCCGCTTAGCCAGGTGGGTGAGGACATTTGCAACAGCAACAGCAAATCCACATGGGCGGCAGATCCACAGGCGGTGGGACCTATTATAAATAAAGAGATCCATTCTCACAGTAAATCTCTCATCAAAGTTGGCTGTCTGTCAATATTTGAAAGAGTATATTTAAAAGAGGTCAGTCAGAGATCAGAAGAAAGAGCAAAACATAAGAGAGAGAAAGAAAAAAAAAAAGAGAGAGAGAGAGAGAGTGAGCAGCCAGCAATCATGCACGAATGCGTCAATATATAAATGCATTAATGTGGAGACGCGTGGATGTGCGAGCAGGCCAGGCCAATAAGGCCAATAAAAACTGACAAGATAAGAAGAGATGAGATATGAGAAGGGAAGAGGGAGCTCGACTGTGACCGGGCCCCACTGCGGGCACGCGGAGGCGGGAGCGGGAGCACGCACGGGCGGCCAATCAGGGACGGAGAAAATCGGACGGGGGCGCGTCGGACCACGCACTATGTAGAACTTGGATAGTTTAACCCTAACCCTATAACCTTCAACGGGCATGTCCAGCGGGTTTGACTTTTAAATGGTTTCATCCCACTGGTTTGGGTCCAACGGGTTGACGGGTTCGTTCAACCGGTTCGACCCCTGAACACCCCTCACTCTAACGCTGACTCTGACCACCTCATCCTCCCCCCCAGCCTCTACCCTCACTCTTTGTAACCCTAACCCTGGCCCATTATTGTATGGGATAATGCTCTTTAAAACTCCAATATTTTTGAACCCCCCCCTCTACCTTCTGATATAATCGTCCAGCGTGCTCGACTTCCAACAGGTTGATGGGTTCATCCAACGGGTTCGGGTCCAATGGGTGAATGGGCTCCTTGGACGGGTTTGACGTCCAACGGCTTTGGGTCCAGCGTGTTCGACTAATGTTTGTTTTTCTGTGCTTAAAATCACTCCAGAATGAAGCCTTTCATTTTTTTTATATATTTTGCTATTTTAATTTACTTTGTTGATCTTGCACCGCTTTGCACCGCTCCGTTGCCTGGGGTGAAAATATAGATATTTAGTTGGGTCTGGTTGGGTTGATGGCTTACCCCATCAAACATCGCACCTCAACTCATTGACTTTGACACCACAATGTAACCCCTTCCCGGCGGAATTATCGCTTTTGATTTGGATATGTTGTATTTCATATCCACTACGGCCTACATGCAAAGTTTGAAGTCAATTGACTCCGTGGTTGATTAGACGTTCAACGTCTGAAACCAAATGGAATGTACGTCCAATCTGCCCTGCTCTGATTGGTCGGTTTTCTAACCCTGAATGGAATGGACGTCCATTCCCACCCCCACCTGTTGGATAGGGATATCGCGTATACTGCGCTTACCTTGTTCCATAGGGCCGCCGCGTTGTCGGGTTGAATGGATCCCATGGTCAAACGGACAGAACCTACTAGGGATTGCAACATGCGACGGAAGAGAAGTTTTGAACGTATCACCCAATATCGCTGATCGAGCGATGATAAACCTTCAGGTGGTTCCTGTTGGTTCTTATTGAGAATATCTGCACCACCGATCACTTCTGCATCCGACAAGAACGCCATCTTCCACGTCTGGTAGTTGGTGCCATCGAACGTGGTGACGGACTTTGTGTTCAACGAGGCCTGCGCTTCCTTCTGGTATTCGCGAGCCAGCATGTTCGGATCTTCTTCTGGTATAGGGTTCGGAGGAGGTGGAGGTGGTGGAGGAGGTGGAGGAGGTGGCGGCGCGCGTGCTGATATCAGTCGCTCGCAGAGTGCAATGAGATCTGCTGCTGCCATGGTCACCATGCCGTTAGGATTCGGCGTAGGTATCGGCATAGGACTGGGCGTGCCATCCTCAGATTCCTCGCGTTCTGGCATCTTGCCAGTATCGCGTGCTGAGCCAGAGGTTGTCATATCTTCCTCTGCCATCGCGTATTCAGTTTGATCACCCTCCGCTTCTGAGCCGGATTCTTGCTCAGTAATAGGGGGGAAGGATTGGGGGACCGTTGATTGCGAACGTAGTGTCTTCTTACGTCCTGATATGGGGT
>NW_001813978.1:5107-6841 GCF_000149585.1 Histoplasma mississippiense
TACATGCAATGTTTGAAGTAATGAGGTGGCTGGCTGCCGCAGAAGAGAAGAGAAGAGAGATCTCGACTGCGACCGCGCCACTGCGGGCACGCGGAGGCGGGAGCGGGAGCACGCACGGGCGGCCAATCAGGGACGGAGAAAATCGGACGGGGGCGCGTCGGACCACGCACTATGTATAACTTGGATAGTTTAACCCTAACCCTATAACCTTCAACGGGCATGTCCAGCGGGTTTGACTTTTAAATGGTTTCATCCCACTGGTTTGGGTCCAACGGGTTAACGGGTTCGTTCAACGGGTTCGACCCCTGAACACCCCTCACTCTAACCCTGACTCTGACCACCTCATCCTCCCCCCCAGCCTCTACCCTCACTCTTTGTAACCCTAACCCTGGCCCATTATTGTATGGGATAATGCTCTTTAAAACTCCCATATTTTTGAAACCCCCCCTCTACCTTCTGATATAATCGTCCAGCGTGCTCGACTTCCAACAGGTTGATGGGATCATCCAACGGGTTCGGGTCCAATGGGTGAATGGGCTCCTTGGACGGGTTTGACGTCCAACGGGTTTGGGTCCAGCGTGTTCGACTAATGTTTGTTTTTCTGTGCTTAAAATCACTCCAGAATGAAGCCTTTCAGTTTTTTTATATATTTTGCTATTTTAATTTACTTTGTTGATCCTGCACCGCTTTGCACCGCTCCGTTGCCTGGGTGAAAATATAGATATTTAGTTGGGTCTGGTTGGGTTGATGGCTTACCCCATCAAACATCGCACCTCAACTCATTGACTTTGACACCACAATGTAACCCCTTCCCGGCGGAATTATCGCTTTTGATTTGGATATGTTGTATTTCATATCCACTACGGCCTACATGCAAAGTTTGAAGTCAATTGACTCAGTGGTTGATTAGTTTAGTTGCCCTGATTCTTTTCTTGTTGTTTTATCATTTATAATTATTATAGATGATTAAATAGCAAATCAATTATACTAAAAGCCTGATCCTTGCTTGCTTGCTACCGCCTGAAGCACAATACCCTGTAAACCACTTCAATAGAGGGGGCGATAGGAGAGGTTGATAGGGAGGGGGTTATAGGGGGCATATAGGGGGTTATAAGGGGGGTGATAGGAGGAGGGTGAAGGGATCATAAGAATTATATAGATAGAGATTAGTGTAGGTTGAATTATCATTCATGGCAGCATTAACCACTGGATGTGGTAGGTATTGCAGTTAAGCCCTGCTATATGCAGGCTCCATTGTAGATTGTTCTTCCCCAGGTGGTGTAGTATAATAAAGACTACTAGAAGTAAAAACTCTAATTGAAGTATTTGTTTCAACTGGGGCCAGTTGGAGCTATATAGAACATTAATGATGAGGAAGAAGAGAAGAAGGAAAAAATACCAATCAATAAAGACAATATGAAATTTATTTGGGACCTAATAACATTCATCAGAGGAGTACTAAAATCAAATAAGATGCAGACTATTAAGAACAGGAAAACATTATCTCATAGGGTTATGAATATATATATATCTCCCTTTTACAACTGTTTTAATATTCTCTATTTCTGTTTAATCCGGAAATTGACGATTTAACACTACCTTTATTTGGCTGCTTGGTTTTCTCACCACGTCCACTGTTGGAATCCGGTCATCCCTACCCCTGCTCTATGGTCCTTTGGGGGGTGGGACTTTTCTCCAGCTGGAAAACACATATCTTTGGTGGCCCCAAAGGCT
>NW_001813978.1:14450-15873 GCF_000149585.1 Histoplasma mississippiense
CACATACTAAGGCCGCCAGATATATCCAACATATCCAAAGGGGGTAAGGTTTCCAACACGGCATAATCCACGATCGGGATAAATATATATATATAGAGCACCGTTGGGGATCTCCTGCGATAGAGGTAGATAGAATTTAGAATTAATCTTGCTTATAACTGCTTCCAAAGCTACTTGACCAATAGCCATCTTATTAATTAAGCTTAAGGTACTGTAGCCTTTGGAGAAGTTAAAAGAGATAAGGAGATAAAAGATGTTAGAAACCTAGCTACCCTAATAATAACCCTAGAAATAACCCTAATAACCCTAGAAATAACCCTAATAACCCTAGCATTAACCCTAGCAATAACCCTAGAGAATTGCATCCTTGATTGACAACGAAATTTCTATTCCACTGACCTGCAACTTAGATAGCATTGAATATGTTTGGTAGAGAGCCAGCATGCATGATTTCATCCACATCTAACCACTCCTTGCGCTGACCGGGACTTTGGGACGATAATACTGTAACGGGTTAGCGCTGCTGTAGAAAATATACGCTAACCTAATACGGTATTATCGTCCCATAGAACCCTCCATTATTTAAACCACAATATCTCCACCACTACACGGGCTATGGGAATATGGAATATATCAGTTTAATGCCCAGAGGCTGCTCTATCATCTCATACTAAAATATGTAGATGTTTCTATATCTGTGGTGTTGGTCTTAGCCTGTCAATGTGGTGCTAGAATATTCTGTTTATCCATAACCCTAACCCTGGGGTTGTAAACCTGGGGTTTCCGTTTCCGCTTCCGCTTCCGGTTCCGGTTCCGGTTCCGTTTCCATTTCCGTTTCCGTTTCCGTGACGTATTTCCCGTGACACTGACCTCTATATCCAACGCGATATTCAACGGGTGTGCCCCAACCGGTATATACCATCCTCTCCATCATATTCTGTTTAACCCTAACCCTGAAAACCTGGGGTTTCCGTTTCCGTTTCCACTGCCGTTTCCGTTTCCGTGACGTATTTCCCTTGACGCAAACCCCTAATCCAACGCGATATTCAATGGGCGTGCCCCAACCGGTATATACGATCCTCTCCATCATATTCTGTTTAACCCCAACCCTAAAACCCTGGGGATTCCGTTTCCGTTTCCGCTTCCGTTTCCGTGACGTATTTCCCGGACGCAAACCCCTATATCCAACACGATATTCAACCGGCGTGCCCCAACCGGTATATACGATCCTCTCCATCATATTCTGTTTAACCCTAACCCTGAAAACCTGGGGTTTCCGTTTCCGTTTCCGCTTCCGTTTCCGCTTCCGTTTCCGTGACGTATTTCCCGTGACGCTGACCCCTATATCCAACGCGATATTCAACGGGCGTGCCCAACCAGTATATACGATCCTCTCCATCATATTTTGTTAAACCATAACCCT
>NW_001813978.1:22323-24188 GCF_000149585.1 Histoplasma mississippiense
TGTCAAGGGGGTTCCGTACGCTAAGTTGTTCGATAAGTTTTCTCGCCGATTGTCGACATTGCGTCACCGTAAATGAAAGCTGGGCCCATAAAATGACGGCCTGGAACGAGTGATGGACGTCTATTTGAGATTCTCGTTTCTATTATCTTGTAGACCCGTTTCTTTTGAACGTGCGAACAGCGGTGAAGGTGGCACCGTTCGGGGGCCCTTTATTGTAAAATAGTAAGGGGGTGGTATCTGATAGTGGGTATCTGAAGCCTTGATCTTCTAGCTTCGCAAAGGATAGAAGGTTGACTGTTAGATTGGGGATCCAGTGGACGTAACCCACTGAGATATCCCCCCCTTCTGATTCTAGAAGGATATCACCTATCTCCTCAACCCGTCCTACGCCACCGTCCGCGGTAGTAATTTCTAAATCACCTTCGAACGACTTTGCGCGCACCAACGAGTGCCTTTCACCCGTCATATTGAAGCTTGCGCAGGTGTCGAGATACCAAGGTTTGGATGTTGTAGCGGACGACGTAGATAAAGCAATTGCTGCGTTGGCATTAGGTTGCGATGCAAGGAGATCTGGCGCTCTGGTGCCAGTAGGTTTGTCGTCATCCTTGTCCTTCTTCTTATCCTTTCCCTTCTTTTTGGCACCTTCAGTGTTGTCAGTGCCCTTATTATCCTTATTCTCTTTCCTCCACCACTCGGGCGCTTTGTCAGGGTTCAGATGATAGCAATTAGCCTTTATATGCCCTGGGACCTTGCAGTATCCGCACTTTGCGGTTGCGGCGGAAGTTGTGTTGTCATTATCATTGGTGGCCGCGTTGGCCTTTGGAGCTTTAGGGCGTCCAGTACCCTCTGATTTACTCATCCGGTGAGCAATTTGTTTTGTGAGATCGTTGATATCTAGGTTGACAATCGGACCCTGACCCGTCCCGTAGAACGTATCGAGGCGTGATTTAACATAGGTCCTCTGATAATCTCGGAGGCCGATAATAAAGAAATCATGGAGGTAGTTCTCACCACGGTCCTCCGTTAGTTGTCGCATGCGAGCAGACAGGTATTGATATCGGCGTACGTACGCCAGGTAATCACCGTCCTTGACATGCAAGTGGGTAAATTCTTTAAGGATGTTAATCCTTTCTTCCCCTAGGGATATCGCGTATACTGCGCTTACCTTGTTCCATAGGGCCGCCGCGTTGTCGGGTTGAATGGATCCCATGGTCAAACGGACAGAACCTACTAGGGATTGCAACATGCGACGGAAGAGAAGTTTTGAACGTATCACCCAATATCGCTGATCGAGCGATGATAAACCTTCAGGTGGTTCCTGTTGGTTCTTATTAAGAATATTTGCACCACCGATCACTTCTGCATCCGACAAGAACGCCATCTTCCACGTCTGGTAGTTGGTGCCATCGAACGTGGTGACGGACTTTGTGTTCAACGAGGCCTGCGCTTCCTTCTGGTATTCGCGAGCCAGCATGTTCGGATCTTCTTCTGGTATAGGGTTCGGAGGAGGTGGAGGTGGTGGAGGAGGTGGAGGAGGTGGCGGCGCGCGTGCTGATATCAGTCGCTCGCAGAGTGCAATGAGATCTGCTGCTGCCATGGTCACCATGCCGTTAGGATTCGGCGTAGGTATCGGCATAGGACTGGGCGTGCCATCCTCGGATTCCTCGCGTTCTGGCATCTTGCCAGTATCGCGTGCGGAGCCAGAGGTTGTCATATCTTCCTCTGCCATCGCGTATTCAGTTTGATCACCCTCCGCTTCTGAGCCGGATTCTTGCTCAGTAATAGGGGGGAAGGATTGGGGGACCCTTGATTGCGAACGTAGTGTAATTGGTTACGTCCTGATATTGGGGTCGCAGGTAATCGAG
>NW_001813978.1:30574-135661 GCF_000149585.1 Histoplasma mississippiense
CATGCCATCTGCATCTTGGTTAATCAGTAGACTGATCTTCTTCTTCTGGCTGGGTATCTCTCTGTCCCTTCTCCTCCTCCTCTTCTTCTTCCTCAGTCATCTGCTCATCCATGGGGTCTGGGCTGATGGGGTGTCGCTGGTCGGCTCCCTCTGTGGTGGCTACCTGCCATAATACCCTCCATGTCTTGCGCTGCCGTGGTGTGAACCGGTACTGTGGGCTCGTCCATTCATGCTCGACCTGCGTTCGGGCGAAAAACATCAACATCTGCTGCCATGGCCTCACGTGCTCGGCGATGCTCTCCTCGTCCATGTACGCCTGCAACGGGGTGTGCCGGGTCTGGTGTCGCTCTGTGCGGATGGCCTCGATGCGGACGAAGTGGCCCAGCCGTGTGATGACTCGCTGGCTGGTACGGGCAACCTGCCCCATGGCCTCCCAGATGGCCCTCGCGGCCAGTTCATCTGGGCACGTGGTGTCATCCTCGGGCCGCTGGACGCAGTTGACCAGATCATTGGGTGCGATGTTGGTCAAGTACACCGGCCATCTGGTCCGCCGCAGCCATGGGTTGGCTTCATCGTGCTCCCCGGCCTGGATGACATTGCTGGTCTGCCGTTGCTGTTCCTGGTAAAACCGCTCCAGCTCATCAATGGCCTGGCTGGCTCTGTTCTGGTCTTGCGTGCCGGTATGCTCAGTAGTCTCCTTAGTCTGGATCTGTATGTAGTGGGAGCCCTTGCGCGATGCAAATATCTGCTGGAACTGCACCTTCTGGCATGATCTGTCCACCTCATCCTGTGCTGCCGTACGCTTTTGTGGCGCTGTACGGCCACGGCTGGGATATGGCGACCAGCTGTGCTTGTTCTGCCAGTGCTTGCGCATGGTGTTCATGTTCCCTGCCACATACTGGCACTGGGGATCCCGCTGGCACCTGTAGCCATCTTGAATGGGTAGTTCCGGGATTGGTTCATTCAGTATTGTGGGCAGTGTTAACTGTGTAGTATGTGGGCAGTGTTAACTGTGTAGTATCTCGAGCCACATTGTCCCACTGTTCAATGTTCTCCTTTATCTGCTGAACCACCGCATGCTTTAGCTGATGGGCAAGTCAGTGAACATGGGATGGACTTTGTGGGAAAGATAGAGGTTTTAATTCATGTAGCAGATCATATGATTGATCTCACTTTCTTCAATGTGATCTTTGCTTCCACTACAATGTGTCAAGATCTACATTGTGGCTCAGATCATCAGTTTATATTCTCCTTTATCTGCTGAACCACCGCATGCTTTAGCTGATGGGCCTTGCCTTTCAGATGCCGTTCAATCTCTGTTGGCCACACAGCGTGCTTGCACCGGCGGCATATGATAATGAGGTATGATTCACAGTGGATAAATAATTGATGTTCCATGTCGATGCTTGGTCTGTCTTGTGCATTGAATATATATATATTTCCTTCATTCAGTGTCTTTGTGTGAAACTTGACAGGATCTGATCTGGTGTGAATGTTTGTTTTTCTGTGTTTAAAATCACTCCAGAATGAAGCCTTTCAGTTTTCTTATATGTTTTGCTATTTTTATTTACTTTGTTGATCTTGCACCGCTTTGCACCGCTCCGTTGCCTGGGTGAAAATATATATATTTAGTTGGGTCTGGTTGGGTTGGTGGCTTACCCCATCAAACATCGCACCTCAACTCATTGACTTTGACACCACAATGTAACCCCTTCCCGGCGGAATTATCGCTTTTGATTTGGATATGTTGTATTCCATATCCACTACGGCCTACATGCAAAGTTTGAAGTAATGGGGTGGCTGGCTGCCGCAGAAGGGAAGGGAAGAGGGAGCTCGACCGCGACCGGGCCACTGCGGGCACGCGGCGGCGGGAGCGGGAGCACGCACGGGCGGCCAATCAGGGCGGGAGAAGATCGGACGGGGGCGCGTCGGACGGCGCACTAGGGTATAGTAATAACGGGGGGTTTGAATTGGTTCGTCCTCTCTACTACCAGCATGGCGCTGGTGTGAGAGAGCTCTTTTGCCCCAGTGGCCTAACATAAAAATAATATATAATAATAACCAGCCCCGCTGCTTACAGCTAACTCATCACATACAGGATCTTTGCTAATAAAATCTACCGAATTCTTGATTTGACATAATGTCTAATAAACAAGTCGGTTTTCATAAGTGAGTCAGTGAATAATTAAGTTAAGCGAGTCCATCATACAAGTGAGTTAATTACCTTGTACTGCCCCATCAAATTTGTATGTAGAGGTATTTTTGAAACAAACATCCAAATAAATACAGATATAAATATCTATACATGCAAATTTGATTGGGCAGTAACTTCGTACATTGTAGATAACTCGCTTATGTGACCGACTCGCTTATAGATTACATTATCATATGATGAGGCCACTTAGAGAACAGCAGTTCCTTCCTTCCGTGTAGTGGGTCCTTTCTTCTTGGCGAATCCTTCGAGCTGTATATCCTTACAACCTCTTTCCTTATGAGGCCCTGTTCTCCTTCCTTCTGAGGTCTTGCTTATTGTTTTGTTTGTTTTTTTTTTTCCCTTTTCTGTCTCTTTAAGAAGAAGGATTCCCTTATTTTTCTTTTTCTTTTGTTTTTAGGAAGAAGATAGCGGTAACTAGTATCAAAAAGCTAGCCATAAGATTGTTCAATTTTGCCCTTAATCCTTAACTATTCCATCCTAAGCTAATCCTTAAGACTTGCGAAGCCTGGAGGGCTTACGTAAAGATCCCTTACAGAGCCGTGAGGCTCGTTCTGTTTCTCACTTATCCCCTCGTCTGGCCGCTAGGACACAATTAGTGTATTTTTTAGTGTGTACATTAATGTATTAAATACACAGAAACTACTGAATAATATGAGGCATCAACTGTATTGATGTGTTTTAGTGTAATTTATGTAATCTACTTGATCTAGTTTTAATTAATATTATTAGAATGGAACTTCTTTCAACATTCTCTCTTCAAGTAGAAAGTAACATTGCTATATATTGTATAATTATATCTTGATTTTGAAGTTTTTTTTTTTATTCCCTTCTTCTCTCTTTCTTTTATACTGATATCAAATATAAGTTTGAGAAGATGACAGCGAAATTTACTGGTGATTTAAATTCAGATTTAATCAAATAATAAATAGAGAATTTGAGAATTTAAGAAGTTGAAGATAGAGCTGCTGATAGAATTTAACATGAAATATAATAATAGCAGTAATGTTAGTAATGTCAGTAGTAGTCAGTTGATGAAGAATATAAATATTGACAATAGCATGATGAATAATTCAATATAAAATTGATAATCAGATGCAATTAATAAGTATATGAGTTTTATAAAAAACTCTATATTGATTTGCTAGATCAATTCCATTTATATTATGATTATAATCATTAATAATGATAGAAATATCCCCTGCTTATTGTCAATTATCTTCAAATATTTTTTAAATTTGAGATTCATTAATAAAGATCAATTCTGAGTGTTTTCTGATACATTCAATAAAGCTGTCTGACACATGAATTGTAGACAGTAGTAATACTATGTTATTATCTTTTCGTTCAAGACAGAGAACTTCATTTTGAGGGGAATATTGTAGAGAATATAAATAAATAATTCAAAGTTTTTCAGCTTTTGTAGAAGAGAAGGCAGATTAGCAGAATAAATGATTTCACATACCTCAATTCCATGCTTTCAAAGATAACAAAATAGATCAACAGAGGTGAAGTAACTGTTCATATAAATTGAATAGTCAGCTATCTCTTTGCTGTTATTCAACTTCAGATGCTGCTCAGTACTCTGCTGCTCTGCTGCTTTGCTGCTCAATACTCTGCTACTTAATGCTCTGCTGCTCAATGCTCTGCAAAAATACTGACAGCTGTTCAATCAATTTCATTATAAAAGATTCAGTCTTGATAAATTCTGAAGTATAGACCATTGTATTTATATGAAGATTATTATGAAACATGGAAAAAATTTAAAAATAGTTTTGTTCTTTTAATTTAAAGATTTTATATCTTTGTTTGATTGATTTCTGAGGTATTTTAACTGTGTATTTTGACTGTTTAAAGAACTGAATCATCATTTTATCAATGAAAAGATTTGTGTGAGAGGTGATGATAGTGTGAAAAGTGAATAGTAGAAGATAGTATATAGCGTAGTGGAAGATAATAGCAATAGTAATTATAGTAGTAATAATAGTAGTGTAGTTGTAGCTAATCGCTAAGAAGAAAAAGAAAGAGAAAGAAGATGTGCGAAATACATACATCTGTATATATATACATATAGAAATAGCGGTAGCGAGAGCATAATAGGAAGAGGCAAGAATAAACGAAGATATAAACAAAGATAATATAATAATAAGGAAATAATAAACGAGTGCATTATAATTTGAATCTGAATTGTAGTGTTTCTAATATATTGTATGAAAGTTGAAGTATAAAGACTTTAATTTTTATATAAAAAAAGAGGAGAATTCTGATCTGTGAGAATTGAATATATGAATATATCTTTTAAACTATTCAAATTATTATTATTTCATGAAATCATAATGAATAAATCAGTTTTTGAACATCATTTCTATTTCAATAATCTTCAATTGCTGAAGATTTATATACTTTCATATAAATAATCTGTTAAAGAAATACTTTGATTTTTATAGAAGTAGTTGAATGTCAATTTTATGAATTAATGATTGAATTATTTTATATCTGCATCTCTTTGTACATATTGATGGAACAAATAATATTCTGAATATCACATTTTGATATATAGAAAGAGAATAAAGTGTATAGATTCTGTGAATCAATATCATTGAACAAATTGGTAACTGAAAAATAATAAGAAGATTTTATAAATTTGAATCTAATACTTTCTAAAGATGAAATGTCTGCAAGAAATTCACTGACAGATTGCTTTCACTTTACATCTGTTGTAATACACTCGCTTATTGTTTCCTTATTATATTATGTTTGCTTATTCTTACCTCTTTCCATTATGTTTTCGCTACCGCTATTTCTATATGTATTTCTCGCTACCGCTATTTCTATATGTATATATATATGAATGTATGTATTTTGCACATCTTCTTTTCTCTTTCTTTTCCTTCTTAGCGATTAGCTACAACTACTACTATTATTATTACTACAATTAGTATTGTTGTTATCTTCCACTACGCTATCTACTATCTTCCACTATTCACTCTTCACACTGTCATCACCCCTCACAGTTTCTAATCGCTGAGGGCATTTTTTACATTTGTTTTTGTACTAATTAATAAAAAAAATCAGGCAATCAATTAAAAGAAGCATTGAAAAATTGAAAATTATCTGTATAAATAATATTTCTATTTTAAAATAAATAGTGATTGCATTGTAGTAGATATGAGAAGATTTCAAGACAACAAATTAAATTACATAGAATTTAGTACGAGAAATTATTGGTTGGTACTTGAGAGCTGACAGCTTAGTTGTTACATTAATAGTATTACGCTAATTGTATTTTAGTGGCCAGACGAGGGGATAACAATTAAACTCAGAATGAAAGGCCGTACGTATCAAAATGTTTAAATGACTTACCATTTCACAATCCCTTTAATAATAATTATTGGATTTATTACTGTACCTTACTAAAAAAGGGAATTATATCTCAAAGAATAATATGGTAAAATCCCTTTTCTGTCGAGTTATAACTTTCTTCGGCCAGGAGGAAACTTTAATCACAGTTTAAATTTATCCGAATTTATCAACACAATATTAAAAGCCTTTGATTAACACATGATAACTAAGTCAATCTCAAATGCATGATGTTTTTCAATTAAACGGCGAAAAATCTGTTCATATTTGGCATTTATTGTAAGATAATTGAAGTTACAAACTTCCTTAAAGTTTACGAAAAAATAGATTCACACAAAAAATTCGAAATTAAAGTGCATACATCAAAATAATCATGCATTTTATGTCTATTTCTTCACATTTGTACCTTTTCAATTTTTGTTTATATGCTGCTTATTATGCCTTTGCAGCTGGAGTGTCGGTGAGTTGTGAAATCATATAGTTTTTCTCCATCCTTTTTTCCCACTTTTAAATTTACATATATATGGTAATTGTATATCATAGATACTGAAAGATATGCATGCTTAAAATATTAAACAAAAAAATATAGAAGTGAATAAACAAATAACTGAATCAGAATAGAATAATGAACTAATTTTTAATTTAATTAAACAGAATGAATTTATAACTACAGCTGAGCAGCTGAGCACACCTTTCAATTCTGATATATCAGTATTCCATGATATTGATAATGATAGGGATTTGCGTGCGTTTATAAAAGATGAAAAAGTTACAAGTTCTTCTCACCCCACTTATTATCAGCTTACGAACTTTATCAACACTTATTATAATGATCTGTTGTGGGAGAAAATACTCCATCTTAAGCAGGCATGGGGAAATACAGATGGTTCTCAGATGAGCCCGGAACAGATAGGTCAGAGGAAAACGTTTAAAAGCAGCTCTATAAAGTATCATACTACAAGGGGGAATAGACCATCCACTGGCAAAGTTGATTGTGCTCGATATACCTGCCATGTTACAAGGGATTGTCTTATTGTTGGTTGTGGAATTTGTTTTCATTTTGATCCAGCTTCTAATGTCGGAAAATGTGGTGATGCTGGATAGTTTCTAAAATATTCTTCTTCCAAGTCTTCAACGGGTAGTATCATATAGATCTATTATTTTTTTAACTTTACCATTATTCTCCCTTAGCTCCAGTGTGATATTTATGAAAAATAATCGTTTATTAATTACACGGAGCGAAGCGAAATCATTAGCAGCCTCTATTCTTGCCTCTGAATTATCTGCCTATCTATCTACGTGATATATGATCGATTTCTGATAGAATCAAAAATGCTAACTAGATTGCTAGCTATCTATCTACCTCTCTACCTTCCAATCAATATAGCTATTCAATATCCAATCAATCTCTATAAGAATAAACATCATCGTCTAGCTGCTCATCTATGTGACAATACTGACTGACTTGATGATTACCTGGCTGTCTATCTGTTTATTTATCTGCACATCTGCTTGAATGAATGATATCTACCAATGGTATATATTGATGATGATGGGTAGCGATGATATACAGCATGTATGTATGTATGTATTGATTTAGCGTCCCAGAGAAGACACAGGCAATGCCTGCACTTCAAAAGCCTCCCGAAGGGCATGGGGACGTGCTACGCTGGAGAAATCTTTATATACACAGTAATGATAGACACAGGATCCAGATAGCAACTCTTGAGAAGACTCAGTCTATATAGACTGTACGTCCACTTCTGGCCCGACATATGGCCATTCATGATAGAGATAAACAAAGCACACAAGTGCTACGGCAGGGCGATTGCTCGCAAGGAGCAGCAGCAGGACGATTGCTCACAGAGAGCAGAGGCAGGGCGGAGGCAGGGCGGAGGCAGGGTGATTGCTCGCAGGGAGCAGCAGCAGGGCGATTGCTCACAGGGAGCAGCGGCAGGGTGATTGCTCGCAGGGAGCAGCGGCAGAGCGATTGCTCACAGGGAGCAGCGGCAGGGTGATTGCTCGCAGGGAGCAGCGGCAGAGCGATTGCTCACAGAGAGCAGAGGCAGGGCGGAGGCAGGGCGGAGGCAGGGCGATTGCTCGCAGGGAGCAGCAGCAGGGCGATTGCTCGCAGAGCGCAAAGATCAAAGCCTGGAGGCCAATGAATGCTGAGTTCACTGAAAATCAGACACTCATAACAACCACTCTGCTCTTGGCCATCATCACTAGATGATGTTACCAGGCTGCACCACGAGGAGGTGGCAGAGTCGGACTTCGCAGCCCGATGATATACAGCAGTGATATGTAGTGATGATATATATTGATGGTGATATATCGATGATAGCTGGCGATGATATGGATTGATGATATTCAGCGATGATATCTAGTGATGATATTAATATGACTTCACACTCTTGCTCCATCTTTCTCAGCTGCATGTTTTATGAAGTTTCTGTTATACAATGTTGTGCCTGAGCTCTCCATTCTTTCAAAGCAATTAAAAACCCTGGGATTTAAAGGTTCATTTGCTCACCCACCCTCTGAAAGGGGGCCTGCTGACGGCGGACTTCTTCAAATAGTAAAAGAATAAAAGTAAAGTGAATTATGAGATAAATTATTTAAATAAAATATTATCTGATAAATTTAACTAGTTAAAATTATTTCATCATGATTTTGTATATTTAATCATATAATATAGTGTAGTTCTTATGACGGGTTAGCATTTGTTAGAAGTTAGCTTGTGCAATCAATGCTTTATGAATTTGCTCCACATTTGTGTAGCTTCTAACAATTCTTTCATGTAATCTTCATTTTGTATATGTGTAGTTCTAATCATTTCTCTGTATAATTCTTAACATTTTTTTACTTTGTGTTTCATTATAATGTGATCTCTAACATTCTTTTATTTCATTTCTTTTTTTATAAAAACTTTTTTATATAATTTTTTTTTTTTTAATTTTCTTTTTCACTTTTTTTTCTTAATAAATTGATTTTTCTCCATTAAAAATTTAAATAGCGCACGATTAATTCTTACATCTAAACACATCATTACATTAGAAGATCTGAATACTCATCATTAAATATATAAATCATCATATTTAAACATTCATAACAATCAACCTTGTTTATGAAGAGATTCAAATGTCTACAATGCTGTATCACTGCAAATAATGTTTACAAAGAAGCCTGATAAAACTTAGTATTATAACACTGTAAATAATATTTGTGAGAGATTTGAATGTCTATAAATATATTTTTAGAATTACATGTTTTTAAATACTGAAATAAGTTATTAATAAATTTACAATCATTCATTGCATTCAAACACAGCAGATAATAATTTAAATCTATAAAAGATTGTTCAACAGCAAATATTACAGATGATTGAATTGTAACAATAGTTTATTGAAATGAGCACATTTATATTTACTGTCTCTTTTACATTCACATTTTATGAAATATCTTCAAAAAAAAAACTCTCAATTTTCAACAAATATATATAAAATCTAATACTCTATATCATATGAAAATCAAAAACGAATACTAAATTAGATATCAATAATCAGATGATAAACTCATCATTAAATCAAACATGATACATCTATAACAAATTGAATGATGATGTGATAATAAAATTTCAACTTTGAATGAGTCATTGTCTGAATAATCAGTGTATATTAAAGTTCATTTTTCAACAATTCAACTATATCTTCCTCAGTTCTACATTTTAAATCAAGATATTAGATTGATTGTGTAATGAGTTAATATCTGATAGCAGTTAACTTGCACAATCAATGCTTTATAACTCTGCTTTATACTTGTGTAACATCTAACAATTATTTCATGTAATCTCTATTTCACATATATGTAGTTTCAATAATTTCTCTGCATAACTTTCAACATTGTTCCAGTCTGCATTTCATTTAATGAATTGATTAAGGAAAGAAAGGAAGAGAAAGAAGATCAGAAAAAAAGGTCATAGAAAGAGGTTTTTATAAAAAAAGAAATAAAATAAAAAAATATTGAAGATTGTGCTATAGCAGGGCACAGAGTGGCAGAATGTTAGAAATTCCACAGAAGAATGATTAAAACTACAAAAGCACAAAGTAGAGATTATATAAATGAATTGTTAAAATGCACTGTGATGAAGTGTGGAGTGGAAGAATGTTAAATATTATGCATTGATGAAGTGTAAAGTGAAAGAACATTAATTGTGCAAGTTAATTATTAACATATATTAATTTGTCACATTATCCTTTTTTACTGGAGTGAGTGAGGATTTGTAGATATCAAGAATGGCAGTGTTTTTCATGGTGAATGTGGGTTCTCAAATCAGACAATTGTATTCTATTCATTTAATGAGATATTTACAGCAGCAGTGATTTATTGTATTATTGAGAATTGTTTCAATCTCTCATTTAAATTTGTTATCTTCTTTTATAATGATAGATGATTGGAAATCAGAGATCTTTTATAAGACCAACAGATCTTCAGCAGCATATCATAGAAGGTTCATATAAAAAACATTATAAATGCTGAGTGAAATGTTAAATTTATAGTCATGAATGTTCAACACTTTCATCACTTTGTATTTGACATGACAATAGTCTAAGGTATAAGTAAAAAACAATCTGTTTTTATATTCTCATAATTTAATCAAATCTTGTTTTTTACACAATATTAAGTTGTAAAACTTTTTCTGATATTTATTTGATTTTCAAAATTTTATTGAACACTGATAATTAAAGTTTCTGCTTATTTATAAACTTTTTCGAACTTGTTTATATGTTCTCTGCTGTCTGTATAAAGCTGCAGATATATGCAATCTTCTGAAGAATTTTAGAAAAATTTATAATCTCTAAATTGTAATTATGTAAAAAAAAAATGAGCTTATACTGATTGTGACATAATCTTGATCATTTATAACAATCTCAATATATAGCAGCAGACTGCTTCAGTTGTCTTATATATAGTTGCAGAACTTTTATAGAATATTTTAAATTGATTATATCATTCTCTCAATAACTTCATTGATTTTTCAATGATATGCTGGTAACAATATTTGTTTAATTTTCAATAATTAATATCCATATGTTCAAAGTGTGTTAATGAATTGATTGCTTGTATTTAATATAATGAATGAAAACAGATTATATTTATGATAGAATAAGCTTCTGATAAAAGTATTCATAACAATCTCAGCATTCATCTTGTCTTAAAATTGCAGTATTACCGGCTTACTGAGACAGTTGACAATGATTAGAATATTCATGAAGTCTCCACTCTCAGACAAAGAAACAGTGAAGTTGATGATTATATTATATCACATTCATTCAAAGATAGATAACAGATTTAGTATTTCTTTTCAATGTTCATATCATACTGTCACTGACTTGCAGCAGTCATAATTGCATACAAATTGATGTACATCTTTCAATATATTTAATCAATAAACTTTTCAGATAATGATGTTGTACGTAATTTCATACTTTAAATATTCAATCATTAATAAATCATAAATTTCTTGCATGATCTGTGTTGATAAAAATTCTGAGTCAGAAACTCATTATCTATTTTGAAACTGTAAACAGTTGTTGTTGTTGATTGAGTATGTTAAAATGTTTATTCTTGAATATACATCTAAGAGAAATTATAATGCTTTGTATTATACAGCTTCAACAATTTGTTGTCAAATATCATCTACTTTCATCATCTATTTTCATTATTCTTCAAGTGAAAGATTTTTGATTTCAAATTGATTAATATGTATGCAGAATTCATTCATCCATGTAAGACTTTTTATAATTGTAGAATTGATTAATTGATGTTTTCAATGTCTTTATCTGACATTCAGATCATTAAATATTATATTTTATTTTTAATAAAATAAACCATTTATAAGAATGTTCTCTACTTCTGAACAGTAATGAATTGTGAATGAAAAACAGTTAAAAAGTAACAATCAACATATATATCTTTCAGTGAGCTTCTAAATGATTGTGAAATATTTTAGATTTTATAATCAGTGATGATTTTGAATTTCTCAATGTTTATAAATTCTGATTCTCATTTCTCTAAACATTATATAATAGTTAAGAGATTTTTATTGTAGATTTCTGTGAGGGGTGATGACAGTGTGAAGAGTGAATAATAGAAGATAGTATATAGTGTAGTAGACGATATAGTAATAATAATTATAGTAATAGTGTAGTTGAAGTTGTAGCTAATCACTGAAGAGGAAAAGAAAGAGAAAGAAGATGTGCGAAATACATGCATTCATATATATATATACATATAAAAATAGTGATAGCGAGAGTATAATGAAAAGAGGTAAGAATAGACGAAGATATAAACAAAGATAATATAATAATAAGGAAATAATAAATGAGTGCATTACAATTGCTCCTCTTTTTTATAAGAGCTGCTTTCAGCAATTGTATAGATTGCTTGCTAGTAGATGTCTGCATTTCTGTATTGTAAGTGCTGTTTATTGATAGCAGTGTATTGATCATATCCTCTCAATAGCTTGTATATGCATTCTTATCAATTTCTTAATGAGGTAGAATTGATGGATTCTTTGGTTGCTAAGGGTTGCATGCAGAGAAACAAAAAGAATTTTTTTTCCTTTGAAAATTTCTCTTTTTTTTTAACTTGATCATTATTAAAACTCTTTGCTCTTCTGGTGTGATTTTTTCATTTCAAGAGAAATTTTTGTTTTTTTTTTAAAAAAAAAACTTCTTCATCGGATTTTTCCCCCCCTCTTTTCATTGAAATGAGCTCCATTGAATATCTCGATTTTAAGTAAGTTGTTCTCTGGGTGCTTATCGCGTATTATTGTTGGTGTTCTCTGTCAGTGGCGTTATTAGCGTGGTCACATGCTTCACTAACTTATTTCAGTATAGCATCATTCACTGTTCACTTGTTATGTTGCTCTAGCTTTAACTCTAATCATGTGATGTACAACAGTCGGATTTTATGTGAATGTTGTGCCATGAGATTTGAGGATGTTGATTTTCTATATGCATTGAATCTCAATGCTTGAAAGTGTTGTGAGGTTTGTATCTTTGCAGAAAAATTCTGCAAACCTGTGAGTGTTTTTCTTTGATTTCTATTTCTTTTTTCCCTTTCTTTAAATTTGTTTTTTGAATAAATAGTAGTGTTCTTAGCAATGTTGATATATTGATAATGATGTTAGATATGTGATACGCCTCGTTTGAGGTGCATTATGCACGGCTGAGTGTTTATTTTTGTGGGGGTGGCAGCTGGGGAGAATATGATTATTCACAAAAGTTACCTTTATCATTTGATAAAATGATTAGACACACCTCATTTGATGATGTTGTCTGCTCAAAGCAGGGCTGAAGTAAATGCTCTGTGATTCCAGCACTGAGCGGCAGCTGAGTCTGCAGAGATGCAGATTTTGAAGACAGTGATTGTGTTTGATTCATTCAGAGCAGAGGTGTTAGAGGAAGAGAAGGGTGTGAAGAAAAATGTGAGGGTTTTGGGGATGTTGAGCTTCATGAGCTCTGTGATGAAGGGGTTGATTGAGGAGGGGTTGATTGGAGAGAAGTTGATAGGAGAGGAGCTGGCTGAAGAGCCAATGGAGGAGGTTGTAGAGGCGTCTGTGACCGCAGTGCCACTGGCATCTGTGGAGCAGTGGAAGCAGATGCTCTGAATGGTGGAGGAGTGGAAGGAGAAGATGAAGAGAAACATCTTTGTCCACTAAATGTGCTGAAGAATGAATAAATTGATGAGAGAGAGAAGAAGTGAGGAGGTAAATGTTCTGTGAGATAGATATTTGCTTATACCTCTGCACTCAAAATGAATGCTGGTAATTTATGAATACTGAAAGGAGTATTGAGCGAGGGTGGTAGAGGGGGGGGATGAGAGGGATGATGGAAGAAAGAAGAGAAAATGAGAGATGAGGAATGAGATGGAAATGAGTGAACTGAAAATCTTTAGACTTTTCTTAGAATCCATTTCCTTTTTTTTTTTTTTTGTTTTAGTGTAGTTATTATACCTCAATTGAATTTTTTCCTTTTCCTTTTTTCTCTGATAAAATCCTTCTAAAAAAAATGCATTTAATTGAAGTTTGAATGAGATTTGCATTTCTAGCATTTTTTAACTTGAGATTTGTGCTTCTGGCATCTTTCGACTTGATATTCGCACTTTTGACATTTGAGAGTATGTTGGCTTTGTATTTGTCATTCATTTTCTTATTCAAAAAAGATTTTAAATGTCTGAGTGTTTAATATGTTTTCTTTCAATTCTCATGTATCACCACTAAATCCCTAATTTGTCCATCTCTAAGATATTCCAGAGGTTTGTTTTTTCATTGTTGTTTTTCAAGAATTTCTCAACTTGGTATTCTTCTTCATCATTGACAAGTTCCGGTCTTGATTCTGGTAAAGCTCCATTTCTGCGGTTGTATGGCTTCAATAAAGAAACATGAAATACAGAATGAATGTTTCTATATGAAGGCGGCAGTTCCAGTTTATACACTGGTTTTTCAATGGTATTCAGAATCTTGAAGAGTCAAACATATTTATGATTGAGTTTACAAACAGGGTGTAGTAATCAGAGGTTTTTTGCATTGAGTATGATGTAATCATCTATTTTAAATTGTTGAGATTTATGTTTTGCATTGTAATAAATTTTCTATGCTTGTTGTGCTTTTTGTAGGTTCTCAATGAGCTTGTGGTGTGTTTCCTCAATATATTTCGCGCGGCTAGCAGCATGTATGGCAACCGGTTGTGATGGTTTGCTGACATTAATTTTCAAATCAAATTAATATCCCACTAAAACCTCTGCAGATGCCATTCCAGTAGAGGTATGTTGAAAGATATTGTAAACAAAGTGTGTTAGTGATAGCTAGCGTGCTCAGTCATCTTGATGATAGTTGATAAAGCATCAAAGATAATGTTTCAAGGTTTAATTTTACCATTTCATTTGACTATCTATTTGAGGGTGAAAGACTGTTGAAAGTTTTCAGTGCATGCATAGCATATAACAAAAGATGGATCAGTAATGGCTTGTAAACAGCAAATCTTAATCAGATATATGGTTTTTAAATACTCTGTAAATTGTATAAAAATTTGATATAAACGATTTCCACTAGCTCATCTTCTGTAATGTTTTTGATACAAGAAATATAGATTGTAAACTTGGTATGTATATCCACAATCACTAAAATTGCATTGTAGATTTGGTGGAGGAATGTAGAGGCTGGCAAGCCTGTGGTGGAATTCATAGTAATGAATTCAAAAGAATTTGATGATAAGGAAATTGTACCCAACTCTTCATATTGTCTGTGCTGTTTTGACTTTACTCTTTGACAAGTATCACAAGTGAATATATAATTTTTAACATCTCTGACTGCTCATGCCAATAGTATTTATTTTGGATGTTGTTTATGAACTTTTTTATACCAAAGTGACCCCTCTGCAGATCATCATGATTTGCACTGATAATTTCATCAATGAGTGCCTTTTGTTGAGGGACATATGCGCGACCATCAGCATGCAATATATCATTCTCAGAAATTGTTCATAGCATATTTTTAGCAACAGTTATACTCTTTTTTTTTATCTTCTCTCTTTACTGAGTAGTAAAAGAATCAATCTTCTGTGCTTTACTCAGATATGAAGTGAAGGATTCAGGCATTTCTGTATATGCTGAGTCCATAAGAATAGCCTTATTGACTGCAATCAGGGGCATATATTGCTCAACACACATCAGAGGGGAAGAGTTTACGCGAGAGATATATGATGTCAATATATGAAGCACTTTTCACTCATTAAAAGGAGCATTTTGCTCATTAGAGACCCGTGCACAGACTACATCAGAAGAAATATCATTTTGAAAAGAAGTATCAGCTTTTCAATCTAATTTAACGCCATATTTCAGCTTCTGTTGCAGAGTAGATAACATAATTTGACCATTATAGACCTCACTGTAATCTGCACAATAACTGAGTTCATTAGCTGGATTTTTTATTTCAGAGTGATGTAGTAATATAAAATCATAAGCAGATAAAGCTTCTGCTCATTTGATCTGATGTCTGTTCAGTTTCTTAGTTGTCATAAAGTACTGCAGATTGGTATGATCACATCAGATTTGAATTGAATACTGATTTCTCTTCAGATAATGTCTTTAATTTTTAAATGCTGCTACAATAATCAAGATTTTTTTATCATGAGTATCATGATGTGTTTCTGCATCAATCAACTTTCTTGATCAGAAGGCAACTGAATGCCAGTATCTGTCATTCTGCTATTGTCACAGAATAACAGTGACTGTAAAAATGGATGCATCAGATTCAATCTGAATACACTGAGCTGGGTCAAAATGAGTTAATAAAGAAGCATGTATAAAATGTAATTTGAGCTCATTGAAAGCGCTTTGAGCATCTTCTGTTCATATAAAAGTGGCTTTTCTTTCCCCTTTCTTGCTTCCTTTTGTAAGTTTGAATAATGGGGCTGCAATAGAGGAGAAAGACTTAATAAATTGCTGATAGAAGTTAGTAAAGCTCAAAAAGGATTGAATCTCTTTAATTGATTTAAATGTAAGTCATTTCACAATAGTGGAGACTCTATCTGACTCCATCTCAATATCATTTGTATCTATAACAAACCTCGGAAATGGGACTTTGTCCACTTCAAACTCATATTTAAAGAGTTTTGCAAATAGATTTGCATGCTTGAGATATTCTAACACTTTAGTAACATGCACTTTTTATTCCTGCTTTAGATTGGAGAATATGAGAATGTCGTCTAAATAAACAACGCAACATATATCCAACAAATCAGACAAGGCATTGTTAATGTATGCTTGAAATGTCGCTGGAGTATTAGCTAATTCAAATGACATAATTATATATTCAAAATGTTCATATCTTCTTCCAAAGGCTGTCTTCCAACGGTCTTCTGCTGGTATAAGTATGCGTGGTAGGCATCTCAAAGGTGCAGCTTAGTGAATACCTTGGCTTTTGAGAGTCTATTAAGTAATTCACTTATTAGAGATAGAGGGTATCAGTTGTTGATGATGATTTAATTTAATTCCTTATAGTCTACATAAAGACAAAGTTCATCATCTTTTTTGAGAACAAAGAGAATTGATGCATCAGATAAGCTACTAAATGATTGTATCCACTTTTTATCTAATACATTCTTTAAATATTCTCCTAGAGCAGCTAACTCAGTTTCAAAAAGGTTATATATTGACATGAGTGGAGATTATGTATCAGATTTGAGATCTATGCAGTGTTCCATTTCTTCTGATCTTTATATGCTTATAGCAGCTTCTTCTGAGAAGATATGCGCGTATGGTATAACATAATCGGGTAAGCCGGTCAGCAAGTCTGAATATGCAGCTGAGAATATGTGTGAAGCATACTTTGAGTCTTTTAAACAGTCTGTAGATAATACTATAAGCATTTCTACTCTGACTTCAATGAGAACTTCAGTTAAAACATCTTGTTAAGAAATAATTTGAAGCTGTTGTTTATCTTAAGAGCTTGTTAAGAAATAATTTGAAGCTGTTGTTCATCTTCAGAGCTTCTGAAGAAGAATTGTCCATCTGATCAATCTATAAGAGGATTTGTTTGTTTCAATCAAGGAAATTCTAACACAAGATTATAGTCGTTCATTTTCATTGCATGGAAGGAATGAGATGTCTGCTGTGCATTACTCTTGTGATCAGTGACAGTGGTTGCAATATTATACTCTTTAAAGAAGTGCATTATATATTCATCAATTGATTTGACCATCTTGATTTTGTGATGAACAGCTTCTAGATTGTGATCTTTTGTCCAAAATTCATTGACATAGTTCACTTCTGATCCAGAGTCTACTAGTGCAGGCACTTTTTGCAGACTTTTATATGTAGTGATTTCCACTGTGACAGTGAAGCTTAAGGCATTTTTACATCGACTTTCCACATTTATAGTTGCCATTGCGAGCTGAATGATGTGCTTTAAGTGTTTTTTGAGTCCTTTGAGTTCTTCATATCTTTCACATTGAGTTTCGAGTCGGATTTAGTGTTTTTGAATTTATCTTTGGGTCGTTTAAAGCATGAATCGATGGTATGTCCTGGTTGATTGCAATAACAGCAATATTTTGATTGGGTGGAGTCATCGGAGTTTGTAATATCATTTCATCTGTGTTTGTTTTGTGGCTTATTATCAGCATTATTTCTATTGTTAAAGCTTTGAATAAAGTTTCTGAAGTTTGACTTCTCTTTAAATTTCTTCTGTCTTTCTAGCAGATTTGATTCTGTCATTGTAATTTTGTGAAGAGTGGCATCATAGCTTAACTGTTCTAGTTTGGTTGCATATTTGTCAAATTCTCAGTGAATGGAAGGTAGAACTTTCATATAGAGGTGTGATTTCCGATGGTATTCATTATCCCCTCGTCTGGCCGCGAGGCACAATTAGCGCCGTTTTTTAGCGTGTACGTTGGTGTATTAAAAACGCGAAATCTACTGGATTATATGATAGATCGGCTGTATTAGCGTGTTTTTATGTAATCTATGTAATCTATTTGATCTAGCCCTAATTAAGATATAGAATGGAACTCCTGCCAACACCGGCTTTTCAGACAGAGAGGAATATTATTACATGCAGCACAATCATATCTTAATCTTGAAGCTCTACCCTTATTCTGCTCTGCTATCTTTCTTTTATACTGACACCAGGCACAAGCTCGAGGTCCTGGCAGAGAAATTCGATGGTGATTTAGATTTGGGTTTGATCGAGTGGAAGGTAGAGGGCTTGAGAATTCAAGGAGTTGAAGATAGAGCTGCTGGCGGAATTGAACATGAGATAGAGTAGTAGAGCCAGAGCCCGCAGCAGTAGAGCCCGGAGCAGCAGTAGTCAATCTATGAAGAATATAAGCATTGACAATTGCATGATCAATAATCCAGTATAGAATTGACAACCACGTGCGATTAGTGGGCATATGAGTCTATAGATAATTTGTCCAAGAAATACCTTGATTTCTGCAGAAGTGGTTGACTGCCAATTCTGAGGATTGATGGCTGAGTTCTTTAATATCTGAATCTCTGCGTAGGCATTGGTGGAACAGGCAATATTCTGAATATCAGACTCTGAGATATAGAGAGAGAATAGGGCGTATGGATTCCGCGGATCAATATTGGGCAGATTGGCAGTTGCAGAGCGATGAGGAGATTCCATGGATTTGAATTTAATACTCTTCAGAGGTGGAATGTCTGTTAGAAGTGCATTGACAGATCGCTTTCGCTTTACACCTGTTTTTGTACTATCTAATAAATAAATCAGTCAATTTGATTAAAAGAAGCATTGAAGAATTGGAAATCACCTGTAGAGGTCATATTTCCATCTCAGAGTGGCCAGAGTGGCCAGGGTGGTTGCATTTGCAGTGGATATAAATCTGGATCAAGATTCAAGAGATTCCAAGGTTGCAGAACGCGTAGAGCAGAAAACGCGAGATAGTGGAGTAGTACCAGCAAATCAGATTACATAGAATTTAGTATGAGAAATTATTGGTTGGTATTTCAGAGCTAACAGCTTAGTTGTTACACTAATAGGATTGCGCTAATTGTGCCTCGCGGCCAGACGAGGGGATAAGAATATCACAGACGCCTTTCAATTGATTGTAAATGTGAAGTAAATTGTTGAATTGTCTGATTTTCTTGTCGCTCTGTTTTCCAGTACTGTCTATTTACATCTCAGCAACTTTTATCTAAATCAGTGATTTGACATTGCATTCAGTTAACAAATTCTTCCCATGGTGGCAAAATTTGCATATCATGTGTATGTTGATATCAATGTTGTTGCATCTCGACATTGAAATGAGTGACAACTTTGATGACCTTTCGATGATTGTGTTCATTGTAATAATCAAAATCACTGACATAGAAAGCGATAGAAGATGTAACAAAGTTTTCAAATTTTTTCATGCTTTGACCTCAGAACTTTTCCACATCTCTCTGAGAGGAGTCATCACTCATACTGAAATTTTGAAGTTCTAATTGCCAAAGTGGTACCCAACTACATCTCCCACTGACAGTAGTCACAGCACTTTCCACTAAGGTGTTGAGTGCTTGTAGTGTAGGTTCCAGTGGTCTGAGAATGCTTGTGGTGTTTTCACAGTTACAATTCACACTAGTTATATCTCTACCATGGTTCGGATGCGCTTCGAGTGTATTTTGAGTAGCTGGGATGGTTTCATTCAATTCTTGCAGTAAAGTATTGCATCAGTGTTGAAATTCTCACAATTTCTTCTGAGCTTATAACTTTTTAATTCTTCTAATCACAGCTATCTTCTCGGTCTCAATTGCATTCAAATCTTCAGAAGAGGTGTATCCTTCTGAATTATATTCAAAGTCTGATTTCATAGAAAAGATTGATGCTGGTTGCACACTTTCAATGACAGAGATATGCATTTCACAGTTTTCTTCACTGGTGTTTGTTGCTTCTGATTCAGCGGTAGCATGAGTACAGCGGATACTGTGGGTAGAGGTCATGACTATTACTCAACAAACTATCTCTTGAAAATTGAGAGATTAGAAAATGTGAGGGGTGATGACAGTGTGAAAAGTGAATAATAAAAGATAGTATATAGTGTAGTAGAAGATAATAGTAATAATAATTATAGTAGTAGTGTAGTTGAAGTTGAAGCTAATTGATGAAGAGGAAAAGAAAGAGAAAGAAGATGTGCGAAATACATGCATCTATATATATATATATATAGAAATAATAATAGCGAGAGTATAATGGAAAGAGGTAAGAATAAACGAAGATATAAACCAAGATAATATAATAATAAGAAAATAATAAACAAGTGCGTTACAATTTCATAGTTGCATTCAGTCAGAAACATCTTCTTTAATATGAAAGTAAAAAATTGTGAAATATTATTATTGTCATATTGCATCAACACTCTCTCAATTATATAGCTGAAGAAGTCTGTTTTGAGAATCATATATTTATCTGAATCAAACAATTGCAGAATCAGAGTGTTTGTGAACATGCATTTTAACTTTTTGAAAACTGCATTCACTTCACTGATTTATTGAAATACAGCATGTATGTATGTATGTATGTATAGGTTTAACGTCCCGGAGAAAACACGGGCAGCGCCCGTGTTTCAGAAGCCTCCCGAAGGGCATGGAGACGTGCTACGCTGGAGAGATTTCTATGTACACAGAGAGAGAAAACAGAATCCAGGTGGCAACTCTTGAGAAGACTCAGCTCATTGCAAAGGATTTTTCTGAGCTGCGCATCCACTTCTGGCCCGACGTATGGCCATTCATGGTGGGGCTATAGTGTGGTTCCCTGAGGGGACCGCCGCTGCCGTGCCTGGAAGGCTTTATAGTGAGCAGAGAGGGATACCTCTCTCAGTTGATCAGAAAGCTGTCTGTGCTTCTAACATCAGAAGAAAGACAGACAAGATAAATAATGAAGGAGAGAGCACTGAAGAAGGTTGTGACAGGAAAAGAGCAGAGAATGACAGAGAGAGCAAAGAAAAGAAGGAAGAAGAAGCATTTGAGCCGATAGAGACAAGGGCAAACGAGAGGAAAACAAAGCAGAGCACGCGTAGATACAATGCCGGCAGTCAAAACCATATCAGCTGAGTCAGACACGTAGACTGTACTGATTACACCACAGCTAATTGAGACAGATGAGCCTAGTTGTGCTATCTGTACTGTCTGCATAGACTGTGATGTCCCTGGCAGTTGCACTAGCTACCGTGGGTGTACTCAGCAGGCCGGCCTCGTGGAACTGCTGCGGGGGTTGTCAGATGGTTTGCAGCCAGCCGGCTGCGTTACCTTGTGCAGTACCGTGTGTAGAACTGCGTGCAGTCCAGCAGTTCTACAAAGTCTGTAGGGGTCAGAGACCCTAGATAGGCAACAGCTGTCGCCCGGTTGTGTGGCCGTGCTGCTGGCCTCTTGGGCCAGTGAAGAAAGTGCCTCTGTGAGTGTCGACAGAGCACCAAATGTTCTGGGCTCTTGTTGTGTCCACAGACACAGGTGAGCCTCGCATCTGCATGCTGGAAACGCCTGTGGTACCAGGAGAAGTCCCCATGAGAGGAGCGGAGTGCGAGCCAGCGGTGAAGGGCATGCCGTGGCATGGTGAGCTCCGGAGGGGCCTTCACTTGGTATTCCACAGTCGGCCTGCTGAAACTCCAGCCCCGGTACCAGTCAGAGAGCCTGCCACAGGCTCCACTCCACCACTTTCGCCTTGCCTCTTGGCTGAGCTGCTTGGCCACTGTGCGGACCCCACTGACTGTGGGTGTGGCCTCGAGACCATAGGCTGGGGCTGCAGTGGATGAGACTGCCCGCTTAGCCAAGCGGTCTGCTTCCTCATTGCCCTCTATCCCCATATGCCCAGGAGCCCATTTCAGGCCGACATTGTGCTGTCTGAGGAGCTCATGGCAGCGGTTGTAGGCCCAGTTTGAGGAGGCTGCTGCACTGCCCCGTATGCCCCAGATGACTGAGGTGTTGTCGAGGCAGAGCCAGATCTGAGGGTTGCTGCCTGCTGTCCTCTGTGACACAAGGTAGGAGCTTCACGGCGCACTCCAATGCCCGGCAGGCACCAACTGCCTCAGCGTCGAAGACATGTGACATAGGGCTCAGCGCAGCTGAGAAGCTGGCCAGCTGTTTATTTCCCTGATAGACTATGAAGCCATAGCCCACCTGCCTGCTGTTGTCAAGGTTCCGTTCTGATCCATCTGAGAAAACATATAGATCTGTTGAGGGTTGACTTCTCCACCATTCCTTGAATGCCTGAGCAGCACTCTTTTTGTCTACACCCTCTGTGGGGTCTGTCCCGCATCCCTCTGAGTAGTGTGGGATGGCAAGTGTGGGTCTATTGACTGCAGGTAGCAGCGCCCCCAACCGCTGGATCTTGGTCTTTGAGCGCTGCCGGGTTCCAGCCCCTCTTCCTCGTGTGATCATTGGAGGTGCTATCCGTGAAGCCAGTGGGTGCTTCTCATCCACCACCTGAAGCCTTGTCGCGAATCGAATTTTGGCCTCCTCCAGAGCTACCATTGCTGATGGGAGCCCAGCATCCCGGTATAGGGTAGCGATGGACGTTGTACGGAAAACTGGGAGGACCCCTCTGGCTGCCATAGTAAGCACCTTCTCAACTGTCCCCACATGCCATCCCAGGCGGGAGCTAACCTCCCCACTCCTGCCCGTGTGCCTTGCTGGCTGCGTGCGGCCGCCGTACCAGGCCTCTGTGCCATAGAGCAGTGAGGGAACCACGCAGGTGGTGACCGCCTTCCGCAGAGCGTCTGCTGGGGGCCCGTCTCTGGTCTTTCCCAGACTCCGGATGTGCTGGGCCACGGCCCTTGCCTTCTTTGCCCGGGTGGAGACATGTGGTCTCCAGGTGAGCCTTCTGTCGAAGTGTACACCCAGCCAGCGAAGTGCTGGCTCCTGTCCAGCTGGGGCAGTAACAGGGTGAACAGTGAGGTCCTCAGACACAACTACTGCTGGTGCCTCATTGTGTCGCTTTCTTGTAAGATGGATCATCTCAAGTTTCTCTGGTGCGAAGGCCACCTTGTTTATCTCCCCCCACCTCAGAATACTCTGTATATCTTGTCTGAGAAGGGTGGCATTGTTGTCAAGTGAGTGGGTCGCCCGCCAGATGTTCAGATCATCCGCATAGCCAAAGCGCAACTCCGAGTTTTGCCACAGCAGCTCTGCCAGGTACAGAAGGAACAGTATTGGTGACAAAGGAGACCCCTGTGGCGTGCCACATTGCATCTGATGTGCTGCTGTGGTGGTCCCCTCCAGCCGGACCTGAGCTCTGCGTTCAGTGAGGAAACTGTCAATGAGCTGCAGCAGCTCGCGTGGCCACCCCTGCTGCGCCATCCGCTGAAGCAGCCGCCTGCGCAGCACAGCATCAAAGGCACCCTGCACATCCATTGTGACCATGGACACTTCTTTGTTTTGTGCGAAGGCTGCCTCCACCTCATGAGTGAAAGCAGCTACCAGGTCCATTGCAGATCGTCTGGGCAGCGCCCCCCCATGCTGTGGGCTGACTATGCCGTGAATGAGTGCCGTGTAGGCCAGTCGCCTTGCAATGATGCGTTCCAGCCCTTTGGAGATTACTGAAAGCAGGGCAATGGGCCTCCAGGAGCGGACTGAGCTTCTATCTCTCTTACCCACCTTGGGTATCATTGCCACCTCTGCCAGTTTCCAGGCTCGTGGGAAGTGGCAGAGCCGGAGGCAGCAGTTGTATAGCTGCTGTATAAAGAGGGACACATGCTGCCAGCATGCTTTGAGCATCCGCACTGTGATTCCATCCGTGCCTGGGGAGGTGCTCTGTACCCCAATGGTGTTGCGCTCCACCTCCTCCATCCCAACCCGGGGGTTCCAGGGCAGGTTCCCCATGCCGCTCCAGTGCTCATCATCCAGTGGGTTGTACTCCAGATCATCAGCTGAGTTGTATCGCTTCAGAATTGCTTGTTGAAGTGCCTCAGCTTTGGCGGCTGTCTCTTCTATGACCTGATCCCCAATCACCAGAGGGGGTGCTCTGAGGTTGGGTTCCAGCTTATGCCATGCCACCACCCGGTACAGGTCTCTACCATCTCTGGCCTCATTGATCACCTGCCTCCAGTATGCACGCTTGGCCTTGCGCACTGCATCCTTGAACTGGTGCTTCGCGGCCTCTGTCTGGTGAGTGGTGAGCTCTCGGTGCGCTCTTCGGCAGTCTGCTGTCCACCAGGGGGCTGTGGTCCGCCCTTGTTGAGCTGGCTTACTGACTGCCTGAGCTGCAGCCAGAAGACTCTGAGTGAAGTGCTGGGCCAGATCATCAAGCTGTGCCACATTTCCAACCCCCTCTGGGCAAGGCATGTCCACCATGAGACCTCTGACAAGATCTGCAAAGGGCTCCAGCTGAGAGTCTGTGATCTTGATCCGAGCATCACTCGGCTGTGTTTGAGGTGTTGTTGGCAGCATAGTGATCATAGACTGGTGATCTGAGCCGCAGTGTAGATCTTGACGCACTGTAGTGGAAGCAAAGGCCACATTGGAGAAGGTGAGATCAATCACATGACCTGCTGCATGAGTCGGAACCCCTATCTCTCCCACAAAGTCCATCCCATGTTCACTGGCCCATTGGACAAGCTCCCCGCCCCGGTGCAGATTCACTGCCCCTGGTTCAAAGGCATCATGCCGTACGTTGATATCCCCACCTATCAGACAGCGGGCTGGTGGGCTCAGATTGGTCAGATAGTCCATGACTGCGTCTGTCTCAGGCTGTCTGTACACATTGAGAATGTGGCAGCCATTTACACTGACCCATAGCAGATCCCTGCTTTGCACAGACCGGTGTTGCTGTGCCCTTGTCTTTGAGCCCTTGCGTACATATGTCATGACCCGGGGCCTCTCCTCCTCTCGCTGCTCCGGGTTAGTGTCATCCCAGCGGTCTATAGGCGCAAAGCACTCATACGCTGGGTGGTTAGAAGTCTTGGTGCCAGGGTGTGTGTATGGCTCCTGTATACAGATCACTTCACAGCCCTGCTCGAAAGCAAGCTGCAAAGCTGCTGTGTGACAGGGGGCTGCCCTGGCTGTATTTGCCCAGAAGACCTGCAGGGGGCGATTTTCCTGCTGGTTGTTCCTGCGGCGCCAGCCGCGTCGCTGGTGTTGGTGTCCTAGCATGAGGAGTCACTTGGTGAGCTGCTGCCGAAGTCCACCTGCGGGATGAGGTTGAAGACCTCCAGACCTGCCATCTGCATGCTGGAGTCAGACTGTTCTTTAGCTGCTTGGCTGTGCTGCCGCACTGCTGTGCGAGCTGAGCGTCGCCTGGTGCGGGCCATCTGCCAGGTGGCACCCTCCTCACTGATGGAACTCTGAGTCGCCGCCCGCTTGCGGGGTGCTAGCCCAGCGGGCTGTGTTGACTGGGTTGACTGAGCGGTTGGTGTAGGCACCACCACTGCGACCATTGGTGCTGGCTGTGCTGGCGGCGGTTGCCGCTCCTGAGCATCCCTGTGGCACCTGTCGCCAAGGCGGCGAACAGCTGCTAGCTCTTTTTGAGTTAGGCGCCTGAGGGTGCCATTCACACGCCTGGGTGCGGCAGGGCAGTGCTGATGCCCAGCTGGGTAGGGTTGGCAGCAGTTGGCACATCTTGGCGCTCTCTTGCACTCCGCGCCTGTTGGCCCCTCATGCTGGCTTGTGGGCTCACTGCAGTTGGAGCATCTTGCCAGTCGCGCACACTTTGGTGGGTGGCAGAACCCCTGGCATCCTGGGTTATGTCTCACTGTCAAAGGCCGTTTCTCAATCAGCCTGGCCCTCTCACTGGCATTGAAGAGTGAGAAGCCTTTTACCGGGGCAAGGAAGGAGACAATCCATGTAATCTTCCCTGTCTTGGGGTTCACCCCATGACGCGAGGGTCGACAGCTCACTGGCTTTACCTTTGCCTGAGCCAGAACCTCTCCCTCAATCATCTTGTCTGTGGGGATTCTTGCCCCTTCCCAGTCCTGGACAAATTCTGGGACCCCTGGGACAGCATAATTGTACCACCGCTCTGGTAGCCGGATCTCCGTGGCGCCAAGGACTTCACAGAGAGTAGCCACTGCCTTCTCAGTGGTCAGAGCGTCGCGTATGCCTCTGTCGCTTGGTGTGATCGCCCAACCTGTCCTGGTGGGCTCCACCTTCGGCACATTGGCCACATCCCCCACCCCCTGAATGTTTGCAGCGATTGCCTGCCGCACAGCATATGGCTGTAGCCGGGCGACCCGTTTCCCTGGCTGGAGGGTGACGAGGACTCGTGGGTCCTCCTGCTGTTTTGTGCCCCCTGTGGGGCCCCCTGGCTGACTGGCGCTTTTGGGCTGCAGGCTCGCTCCACTAGCCCTGCCTGCCGAGGAAGCCGCAGTCTTGGCAGGGGCAACCCCAGGGAGGGCAGAGTTTTTCCCCCTCTGAGCAACACCCGCCCAGGTAGTCGGCTCCCTCGCACCTGTCTTTGCTGCATTTGGCTGCGGATGAGTATCCGGGGCAGCACCCCCTCTCAGAATTGATGTTGCATTCAGATCTGCTGTCACATACTTGACAAACCTCTCACAGAAGATTCGGGCAAAGTTCTGACTGACTGACTGCTTCTCCTCCTCAACCCAGCTGTCCAGAGTCTTTGCCAATCTGATGAGAGCCTTCTGCTGCAGGTTCTGTTGCTGCTGAGCCTCCTCAAACTGCTTCTGCAGTCGAGAGGTGGCCGTGGGGATGCTGTCGCTGGCTCCTTTGAGGACTGGGGGAGGCATTGTGACAGTCTTCCTCTGCCTCTTGCCAGCCTTTCCAGCGACAAAATTGGCCGGTGACTCCGGCTCCAGTGGCCTGGTGTAGGCCGTTTCGATGTCCTTGGGCGGACGGGAGGGCGTTGAGGGCTCCATGACCACTCAACCTGTGCAGTACACACACGTAGAGAGATCGCAGAGGGCGTGCGATGATATTGAACGGGTTGGAGGGTTAAAAATTATACGAAAAACAGTTGGAAAAGTGGAAAATTCAAATGTACCCCTACGTTCATGGGTAGTTGTAAGGATGAAGTAGTGTGAAGTACGCACAAAGGACATTAAGAAGGTAGCAATCTCTATTGTTCAAAGCTAATCGCTGTGTTCAATTTCATCAGCAGCTTTATCATCAACTCTTTGAATTTTCAAGTTCATTACCTTCCATTCAATTAAATTTAGATCTGAATCATCATCGGATTTCTCTGTCATCCACTGAAACTTGTGCTTGGTGTCAGTACAAAAGAAAGAGAACAGAAGAAAATAAAGATAGAACTTCAAGAACAAAATCTGATTGTGTTGTATGTAATAATATTCCCCTCTGTTTGAAGAGTCAGTGTTGGCAGAAGTTCCATTCTATATCTTAATTAGAGCTAGATCAAATAAATTACATATATTATATAAAAACATGCCAATACAGCCAATCCCTCATATAATCCAGTAGATTTTGTGTTTTTAATACACTAATGTACACACTAAAAAAAGGCGCTAATTGTGCCTGGCGGGCGCAGCACTGCTTAAATAGGCGTGGTCACGTGGCATTCTCTAGCAAGCAATAGGGATGCCAACAAGTCTGTTTACAACATCCAAATACAACTTATATATCTATATTTATAGAAAAAAATAGTAGTCATATTGTGAAATCAAATTAATCATTTAACTAGTATAAAGATTAGAAACTAAGTGCACAAGCTCACATTGTGTGCAAGAACATGGTGAAATACATAACATGTTGCCTTGATTGTTGACGCAAAGTCAGTTCTGAATGGCAGGTCATCCCATTGCAGCATAGAACAACTTGACAAAAACAAGACCCTTGATAAAATCGTGCGATGCCTGGGGATCTAGTGAATAGACACTTGGGTGAATTTGTAGAACTGGGAATGCAAGCTTAGCAAGAAGCAGTGATTTTAACCTATGATTACCTAGCAAGTATGAAATACGCCTTCGAAAATGAAGTTTACGCAGATATATCCAGCGCCGGTGGAAGCTATAAATATATCCACGGTAGCACCCATTTCCTTCGCATTTTCTGCTCTCCCTCTTTCTGGCTCCTGCTTCATTTGGCTTGGTTGATCAACCTTGCGCCGAACCCGCTATCCGTAACCGGCCATCTTGTTAACCAATCAAGTCTCCTTGACTCCCCACAACAGTGTCGCTGGACGTCATATTTCATTCCTTTCTCTCTTAGATTCCCTGATGCCTTTGGATTTCCATTTTAAAACCCCCTTAGGGTTAAACCCTTTTCTCCTCAACTTGTTTCGCTTCGCTCTTGCGATGTATGTTTCGTCTTCTTCCGCTTCAAAAGGCCCGAAAGCTTCGTCTCTTATCTGCTTGTCCTTCCCCTCATCAATAATAGGAGTTCTATCAACCATCTCATCCACATCATCGATCACGAGTTTTGAGCTCTTCAAGTTTGATTTACCTGCCGATTTGTTCGATGAAGGGCTTGGCCCTGTCTTCTTCAATTTGCAAACGTAGAAACCATCTACGTTCTCCCTATGGGGAAAGTAGCGCCTCGACAGCGACATTTTATCGTCGAACTTTTTCCCCATGTAACTCTTAAAGCCTGGAGTTCCAAAATTCCCCAAGCCAGTATCCACGATCTTGACATTTGGTCGATTGCGGAGGGCATATTGTACAACCGCTTCGTTCTCTTCTACTGTGACACTGCAAGTAGAGTACACGATATAACCACCTGTTTTAGACAGGTGATTAGTTGAATCTATTGCGGCCAGGAGGAGCTGCTTTTGCATATGCGGTAACGCGAGAAAATCGCGTTCAGATTTTGAGGTTTTGATGTTGGGATCCTTTGAAATGACACCCGTTCCCGAGCAAGGAGCGTCAAGTAATACACGATCGAAGCCACCGAGGATTTTGGGAAAGGCCTGTCTTGCATCGAGATTCGAGATGATTGTGTTCTTGCATCCGAGACGGTGGATATTACCAATCAACCCCTTAGCACGGGGTTTACTTGCGTCATTCGCAATAACACATCCAGTGTTTCGCATCAACGCTGATATGTATGTGGTTTTACCGCCGGGCGCAGCGGCCATATCGAGAACTCGCTCATTTGGCTGCGGAGCCAACGCCATGACGGGAAGGAAAGACGAGGCAGCTTGGAGGATGTAGTGGCCAGCGAGATATTCGGGTGTAGCACCCAATGGTATCGCGGATTCGAATATTTGCAAACCAACCTTCGACCATTTGCCGACAGGTTCAAGGACGACACCGCGGTTGATCAGGGCTTGGGCGAGCGAGCGCCGATTCGTGCGCAGGGTGTTTGTCCTAATGACAACAGGACGTGGAGATTCGTTGGCTTCGAAAAAGGCAAATGCCTCGCGGGGTGTGAAAAGCTTGAACAGTTTTTCAGCCAAGAATGGAGTATAACCGTAGTAGTTGCAGATGTCGGAAAGGAGAAGGTTTGTATAGTCTGCTCGGGATTTGCTGGGCTTTCCGAGTGAGGGTAGATCTCCAAGTATGCGTGTCGTCTCTGCAATGCGAGTCCGGAGGAGCTGGAGGTCGGGAGCCATTCCCGTCTGTTTCTGCGGCTGGCCATCCTCCTCAAATACCTCCATGGTATGACCCGCGATATTGGATTGGATGGCAGACTCATTGAGTTCTAATCGTGCTTGCTCCTCCACAACTTCTGCCTCCATATCCAATTTCCTTGACATACCTTCAATGTTCGCAGTAGTAAGCTTTGCCTCCGTAGAAGAGATAGCTTCGTCTTCCGAGAAGATGGCCTCGCGCGGCTGATCCTCTTCAGAGTCAAAGGCTGAATCCAAACCCCGGTCACTATCCGAGCGATGTGAAATTATTACAGCGTTATCACGATGATCGCTGACGCCGTCCGGATTTTCGAACTTAGGCGGTAGTAGGCCCTCTAAACCACTATGGGAAGCGGCCAGGCGGGATTCGACCAATTTCTCTGGAATCGAATTTGACAGTACCTTTTTTCCATCCGTTTTGACTCCAAACTCCTGGGACGTAACACCGGGATTATGAGGATGTTTTCCCTGTCTGGGGTGGTTTTTGTTCTCCGTGCGCCGCTTCTTTCCATCTTGAAGGTGGGTATCGTAGATATCTGATGGCCCGTGCCGTTTAAAAGTTGAAATCTTTGATTCATGTAGGGACGGGGGAGGGCCCTGTGTGTTCATCCGACGACTACCGCCCATTCTCGACTAGCAGTTGATGTCTTCCGGCGGGCAGGGTGTTACAAAGGCAAAGAGCTTCAAGTAGTAGTTGGAGTAGGGTTCTTACATTCAAGCTGTATATATATATATATTTTTTTTTTTTTTTTTTTGCTCTAACGCCAGAGATTTTCCGAACAGTATTACCGGAAATACCTACGGAGTACTTCGGCAAAATATGCCTCTCGAGGAATAGTCAGCTGTGCCATTCAACAATTTCTGGTTGGGTGCCAAGACATTCGCTTTACAGCACGTGATTAGGTGTACTGTGGGAGGATAACGTTGTTGTCATTACTAAAACTAACTACGCGAGAGCAACACAATATGTTGGGGGGCACGTGATAGGGTAGCCGTAGTACCACTAACACCCCCGTGCTACGGCGCCGCCAAAGCTCTGCCGCCCGGGGGCCCCCCCCTTGCTCAATTCTTCTAAAAACGCAATAATAATTAATTACAAGAATCAGACCCTGATTTCCTCTTTGGGAATAGGCTCCCGTATGGCAATAACCGTAAAAAACAGGATAACACAAGCAAAATCTGTAAACTCCCGTATCATCATTACCTTCACCCCTTCTTGCCAATTTCCATTAAGCCAATCCTCTTAACAAATTCTTCGAAGGCAGGCCTTGCCAGTGGCTTGGTGAGGCCGTCAGCTATATTGGCCGTAGAACCAACGTGTTCCATCATGATTTCGCCTTTTTCAACCAGATCGCGAAGGATATGGTATCTGATCTCGATGTGACGTGACCTCCTTGTCAAGGACTCCCCTTTTGCTAGATCTATCGCGCCCTTGTTGTCAACTCGCAGGTGCGAGCATACCTTCGCTTTCCCTTCTACTAATCCAGCATCAAATAACATGTCATTCAGCCAGATCACTTCGCACGCTGCCTCACTTGCCGCGATATACTCCGCCTCAGTGGTTGATTTTGCAACTGAGGTCTGCCGTTGCGACCGCCACGAGATTGGTGATCCGTTTAGCAGGATAATGTAACCTGTAGTTGACTTGTATTGGGGGTCTGCCCCTGCCCAATCTGAGTCGCTGTACGCGACAGGACTGAGTCCCCCAATCATCTCCTTCTTGTATAGGATTCCGTGATCCTTCGTTTTCTTGACGTAGCGTAGGACGTGTTTTAATGATGCCCAGCATTCCTTGTGCGGACGCGAGTTGAAACGTGAGAGGTAGTTGACCGCGAATGCCAGATCTGGTCTGCTGCTTGACACCAAATACTGCAGCGATCCTAAGCCTTGACGATATCTAGTAGCAGTAAAATCGTCATCTAACCCGCTATCTTCATCTGGTGAGAATTCTAGGCGTATGCCGGCCGCCATCGGCGTGCTGGCCGGGTTGACCTTGTCCATTCCAAAATCCTCAAGGATCTCATCGATATAACGGTTCTGGGTAACCGCTAGGTCGCCGTTCATTTGACGTTTGACTTCCATTCCAAGGTAGGGCTTGTTCTCTTCGACATCCTTTGTCTCAAACCTTTTAGCAATCTCTGCCAATATCCAGTCTAATTGCTGCTCTTGGGGTCCCGTTACCCGACAGTCATCGACGTGCAATGTCAGGTAGATCTTGCGAATAGGGTGATATAAGAATCCGCCATCGTACGGCGAGATTTTGAATCCTAGAGTGGTGAGGTGTTCCGTCGCAAGGAAATACCACACCCTCGCTGCTTGCTTCATCCCGTAAAGGCTCTGGCGGAGCAGGCCAACCAGGCCCCCCCTGCCGTGCTTAATCCCTGTAGGCAGTTGCATATATACCATCTCGTGCTGCGGTAGTATGCCGTTCAAGAACGCGGAGACGTAGTCGATCGCCTTTGCCTTCCACCCCTTTGCCGTTGAGATTGCGAATAAGCTCCGTGACGTGGGTCCTGATACCACCGCGGCGTACGACTTTGTATAGTGGACTCCTTGTTGTTGGAGGAATCCCCTAACCACCCAGCGAGCTCTAAACCGGATTGTTTCTCCCTTATTGTTCAACTTGCGATCAAACACCCATTTACCAGTTAAGATATCCATGCCTGGGGTCTTCTCAACGACAATATATGTCTGCTTGTTCTCAAACATGCTGACCTCTTTCTTCATCGCCTCATACCAGTAGTCCCAATCAGGGCTCCTTTTGGCTTCCGCCACGGTAGTTGGGCGGTCAGTTAGGGTGCTCAGGACAGGATCGTCCTCATTGGCAGGGTCTTCTGGTTCATCATTCTCGACAAGTTCTGTCTCATTATCTAGAAGGTATGTTGGATCTATCGCACCTTCAAGATCCCCATTGGCAATCATCTTCAAAACGTCAGGTTTCACCTTTGCTAGGTGTCGCAGGAGGCAGTGTTGCCACCCATCAGCAGCATCTAGTACGTCCAATTCTTCTGGTAATTCGCTCGATTGCCTCACCACGTTCGCAGGCGTGGTTTCACCCTTGTCTAGTCCTTCGTCGAATACGACATCTCGCGCGATTTCAAGGCGACGGCCAATTGGGTCCCAGATACGATATTGGTGCAGTCCTTGGTAGCCAACTAGCTGCCATTCCTTGCCGTCAGTCCTATCCGCGAGCTTATTGGTAACCTTTAGGTTCTTCTTGTAGACCTTGCACCCCCACCTGCGTATCCAATGGGCAGTAGGTTGCACCCCAGTCCATGCCTCAAATGGCGTAAGCGGAACTACTTGCTTGCATCCGTATATCTTAGTTGACGTTGGGGACGTGTTGATCATCATGATCGCGGCTTGCATCGCCTCACCCCACAATTCCTTAGCTAGTCCGCTATCAAATAGAAGGCTTCTTGTCTTTTCTGCAACAATCCTGTTGGCGCGTTCAGCAGGGCCGTTCGATTGCGGCGTATCAGGCGTAGTCGTTTCATACGCAATTCCTCTGCTCTGGCAGTAGGCCTTCAGATCTTGGCCTTTAAACTCGCTGCCACCATCCCAGTGTAGGGTGCCTACACGGCGTTGCGTAGTTGCCTCAATGCCTGTGATGAAGTTCATTAATCTCGCGGTAGACTCACCCTTCGACATCATCAAGATTGCCCATCGGTATCTCGTAGCGTCATCTGTTATCCCTAGCCAGTAGCTAGCACCCCCCCTAGTGGGTAGGTCGTTCCCGTCAAAAAGCGTTTTTCCACCCCCTGCTAGGTCGATGAAGAGTCTCATCGCCGGCTTGGTAGCTCGCGTCATGGGCGCAAAGGTTGGACGTGTCATCTTTGCTTGGACACAGACTTTGCAAAACGGTAAAGCTCGTTGGCCGATGATTCTCATTCCTAGGCGTGGATCTGCTGCCATTCTAGCGATATCCGCGGGATTTAGATGCCCTAATTTTTGGTGCCACTGTGTCATTGTTAGTTCTATAACCTTTATGTCGTTGTTGGGCAGCGCCAGTATCGCGTCAGTAGTCCTGTCGTCCGCCATCGCGTTGACAGGTTCAAATTTGCCGTTGGACAGGGCGAATCGAATTAGATCCTTGAAGGTAGGCGGCTTCTCCACCTCGTAGATATCATTGTCGTTCAACTTCGCCGTGAAGGAGAACGTTCTATCTGGGGACATAAAGAGCACGGCGTGGTTGCTTCCATATGCCAACTGCTTGAAGGTAAAGCCCTGGCGTACGAGCTTACCCATGCTCATGAGGTTCACTTCTAATTTCGGGACGTAGCGGACGCCAGTTAGTAGCATGTCCGCCCCTTCAACGGTGATCTTCGTGTCGCCTATCGCTGCGGCAGGCACTATCGTTCCATCTGCCATTTCCAACTTGACAGTATATTTTTGGGGCTTTGCCACGACAAGATCTTTATGAGGTGTTGCGTGGGCACCCGCACCCGAGTCTAGAATCCAGGTATCTCTCGTGGGTCTTTCGCTGCTCATGTAGGCCTTGTCCGTCATACAGAATACTTGTTCCACGACGTTATGGACAGGAGCAGTGCCAGCATTGGTATCACCCTTGTCCTTATCCTTATTGGCGTTGTTGGGATTGGACGGACGCTTCTCTGGGTATTTCTTCCAGCAATCGTTCTGGATATGACCGGTCTTCTGGCAATGGAAGCAGGTCCGTGTCTCACTGCCCTTCTTGTCAGATTTGGGGTCCTTCTCCTTCTCCTTATCCTTATCCTTGCCCTTCTTATCCTTCTTGTCGGATTTGGAGTCCTGCGCGTTGTTGGTAGGGTTCCTAGACGTGTCAGCATTGGATTCATCAGTTGTCGGAAGCCGCAAGAGGATATCGCGGCAAAGGGCCATGAAATCACTCTCTAAGGGTTGGGCGTTATCTTTCTCAATTTGGTCCATACGGTTCTTAATGAACGAGGCCCACCCTTTGCTTACCCCAGTAAGTAAGCAGTCAAAAAACATGAAATCTTCGACCCTATATCCTAGGCGGATATAGTCAGTCCTTATGGCGATCAAGCATTCGATAAACGCGCGATCAGAGCCTTTTGACTTGGCTGTCATGCTTGTCATCTCCTTGTATAACCTTGTCCTTAGGACAGCAGGCCTTTCAGCGAAATTGTCCTCTATGATAGACCATAGAGAATACGCAGATAATTCGCAATCCTTGGGTATAGTAAAATGAGATTTTGCCTGTGGGGCAACTGATGACCACATGTAGTTGTATAGCCACATGTTGCGTTCTTTCCAAATCGCTGCATATCAGTGCTGGCGTTATCATCAGGGCCTATTTGCTTCTCATCAAGGATGTCATCGGTTTCAGATTGCCTCGCTGCGAGGAGGATCTCTTCTTTCCACATGGGGTAGTTCCCAGATCCGGTCAGTACAACTGGCTTCCTTATGGGTCTCACTTGATCACGGAACTCATTAAGGATTTTCACGATAGCAGACGTTCTGCCTTTCCTCTGCAGATAGTTTGCTAGATCTGCACTGATGTTCTCATCACTTGTAGAGGCCTGACCCCTACCAGTTCTCATTTGTTGGACTTCATGTTGGAGTCTCGCGATCTCCAGTCTCATGCGAGTTTCTTCGCTCACATCATGGCTACTAGGGCCACCCGCGTTATCTGACATTTCGTTGTCGTTAACCGGGTCTTCGTATTCGATATTCGACTCGTTCGATTCCTCTTCGATTGTGTCGTCAGGTTCAAATGCCCCCGGGGCAGTCACCTTGTTGGTTGCAGGCGTTGGTAAACCTGCGTTCGATTCCTGTTGTGCCTCTGGCGTTTGGGGATTTCTTCTTCTACGCGTTGTCACGTATTCTTTCGTCAAATCAGGCGTTCCACCCGATCTCAAATTAACCATGGGGTTTAAATCGTCTAGGCACGCTTTTAACGATGCGTGGAGACGTTGTTAGCACGTTATTTCAGCGGTTCTGTTGCTTCTAAGGGCCATAACCTGTGGGAGGATAACGTTGTTGTCATTACTAAAACTAACTACGCGAGAGCAACACAATATGTTGGGGGCACGTGATAGGGTAGCCGTAGTACCACTAACATCACCCACCACGAGACAGGAGGCTACCACTCGTGGCGCGTTCCACGGGATCAAACGTAATTAATCTGCAATATGATGGGTCAAACAAACTGGCCACCTTTATGGCTTTTCAACGGCTGCTGAAGCTGAAGGGCGAAGGGGTTGCATAATCGAGAAAATTTCATTTAGCAGAAATGGCAAAAGGCAAACGGCAATAGAATAAATTAGTCAAGGGCGAAGTGGAAGTCGCTCGCAACATATTCCATCGATGGGCGTCAAATAGTTTAAAGCATGCGACGAAGGATAATTCTCTTTCCACATCTGCGGAAACCAAACCCGAGTACCCGAAACCATGGCGTCCAACGCCTCAATCCCGGCCCTAATAGTGTCCAAATCAGAAAGCACACACAACCTTGAGGATGGCGTTCCATTTGCATATGAAAATCTCCATGTGGGCGAGACTTATCTCAAGCTGGATAAAACGCTCTTCAGAATTACGCCTGATGCGAAGAAAGGACCACCATTAGAGGGGGATGTGATTACTGTTCTAAGCAAGCAAGGCGGTCGGTTGGTTCTTGAGCGAGATTATTCTTATGTTTCCAAGGGCGGAACGGCTGTAAGGCGCTTTGAGGTTGAAGCTATGAAGCTGGTAGCAAAGCGCACCTCCGTCCCTCTTCCTGAAGTTATTTACAGCCTCATAAGTGATCGCAGCGGCGAGATCGGGATGACAACTATTCCAGGCACTACACTAGAAAGCCTATGGGATAAGTTGAACAGCGAAACAAAAAAGTCTATATGCCTTGAGACATGGGATCAAATCGCCAAACTCCGAGAAATCCCACAACCACCTGCCTTAAAACAGTTCTTCCAGTGTCTTGCCGACGGCTCGCCAACTCTCGACCCTCTAATCGAAGACTTGGACCGCTGTGGAACCCCTTTATACACAGACGAAGACGTCAGAGCCCGAATATACCACCGCTACCTTCATTTTGGTGGTCTGCGATATAAAAATGAGCTACCAGACATGCTCCCTCGATCATCCCGTACGGTTTTTACACACGCTGACATTGCCCCACGCAACATCATGGTTGATGACCATTATCGCATTACCGGAATCCTCGACTGGGAGTATGCCGGCTGGTACCCTGATTACTGGGAGTATGCGCAGATCATGAGGCCCGCTTGCCAGACGGGCGATTGGCAGAAATGGATGGATCTCACTGCGCCCCGTAAATGGGATATCTCGGGAATAGCAGCCGCGAGACGAATTTTATTTTGATAACCGCCACAAACTTGCAAATAAATAGTACTACTTATTCGTCACGAACAGAGTGTCAACCCAGACATCCACAGGTTCTCGCCCATTGATTGGGTACTTCCGCCGCTGGCAGAGGCCAAAATTTGAGGAGGGTGAAGGCCATGATTCGATCGGATGCTATCGTTTCAATTCTGTGTTAGCGTTCTTATTGCTTAAAAGATCCGGCACTATTTGTCTCCCAATCGATAAAGGGCTTAAGCGCAGAGGAAATACTTGGCATTGGGCAACCAAAGTATACCAGTTAAGGGGCGTTAGTGAACGGGACGGCCCGGATCACAGCTGGCAAGTTGCTGCCGTTCCTGAGTGATTGCAATCGATGATTTAGAGAATGACTCCCTTCGGTCGCCTCTTTTGCACACAAGTCTATTCGCTCCCAACCGAGGTGTTTCTCAGCTCAGCAACTAGGGGTGACATGGATCATGCAGCACATCAGCGAGCGACTGGATCGGGCTGTTTTTTGAGCGCACGTTCTTCGCAGCGCGACGCTTGGATTTTTAAGCTGCATATCACAAACGTAAGGTAATTGTTTCTTATTTTAAAGCGTGGCACGCCGCAACGGAAGCGAGTCGAGGTATCAAGAACATACGATACAACCGACTAGAACCCTTTCTACCCTGTATCTCAAATCTCTGTCCAGCGTCTCGTAGGTTGTTTGTTTCAAAAATATGCCCGGAAATAAGATAATCCGTTCCGTTCACTTTGTTTACCACGTTTGCTCCATGTGGCTTCCGATTCGTAATTAAGCACATACAGCATTGTAGGGAGATTACTATAAGATTATGCCTTTAGAATGGATCCGAAAATACAAGAATTGTTGGCTGAGCTCGAGCGAGAAAGAGCTGAACTTGATCAAGAAAGACAAAGGCGTCAAGACGCGGAAGCTGAGGCGAGAAGCGAAAGAAGGCGGCGTGAAGAAGAGCAACAACGACGTGAAGAAGAGCAACGACGACATGAAGAAGCAGAAGCTTTGGCTGCGAGCTCGGAGTCATCAACACTGCCTCTGTTTTTACATGCCTGCCATGAATTGTTAGTCGCGATCGAGATCGTGACAGACCCTACTCGAACCACTCAAGGCGCGGTTACGAGACTGACAAATCGGAGGGTTCCATCTCGCATCACATTGTGGGACACATTCACTGAGGAGCAAATGAAGGTGTGGCACAAGCTTGATCAGCATCTCCATTTCTTGACAGAAAAGCTCTTCCCCTCTCTACATCAGCTCGACTACGTCCACCAACTTATCAGCCCAATTTCCTCAGAGTGGGATCTTCGGTACTATGAATGGGAAACGGTAGAAAATCAAGTGTGGGTCATAATAGACTGAATATATGAGAATGATGAGCTTAAGAGGGCATTCAGCTTGCGTGGATTGATTACCTTTGAAAGCCATGCTAACCTTGAGCTTTCAACGCAGGCGGCTGATTTGAACCCGGGTGATCAGCAGTCATCCGTTGAACCCATGGTCGGGACTGAATCAAGTACCGGAAAGAGAATGGGCAAGAAGAATAAAACAAAGAAAAAAAAGATCACAATGATCATGGGAGGACAGGCAGATCGATTCTGCATCTATCATCAGAATGGTGATGAGCACATCCCAGCGCTCACTATCGAGTACAAGGCACCCCACAAGCTCACTCGGGATGAAATTGTGGGAGGGCTGGCTCAGGACATTCATCCTTTCAAAGAAGTAATTGATAAGAACTCAGATGATTCTGATTTCTGCTTGAAGCAGTTAGTCACTGCCATCATCACACAGTTGTTCTTCTACATGGTTGTCAAGGGAGTCTGGTACAGCTATGTTTGCACCGGAGAAGCCTTTATCTTTCTGTACATTCTTGACAATCCATCATCCGTCATGTGTTCCGTCTGTACTCCCAGTCTAGATGTTGAAGAAATCAATGATGACAGTCTCCATTTAACTGCCGTCGCTCAGGTCCTAGCATTTATCTTAAGAGCTCTAGTGTCCCCTTCTGTGCTGCAAGAATGGTATGATGCCGTCGCGGAACTTGGCATCTGGCCGGTTGAATACTCGGATATCCTGGAGCAAACACCTCCAACTGCTCGGCAGAAGCATGCCTCACCTCTGTATTGCGGCCGACACCCTTCCAAGCTTCCTCCTTTTCAGATGACATTACAACCCAGATGCCGGCCACACACAGATATTGTACCTCGATCAAGAAGCCCTTCCCCCTCAATGTCTCCGCCTCCATCTCCATTGTCGCCATCCGCACGCCGTGGACGAACTGTAAACGCTCGAGCCCGCTCTAACCCAGATCAAAAATCTAGTAAGAAAGCGCAATTCAGTGAAGACAGTGATGCCAATTGGATAGACCATGCTGCTGAACCATCAAAGATCAAAAGCCAACCTTACTGTTCGCAGCAGTGCTTGCTGGCTCTACAAGATGATGGTCCGCTGGACACCTCCTGCCCGAACTATCTAGCTCACCTTAAGCGACGGATCCAAACAGCGGAGTTTCATGCTCTTATCCGAGAGCAGCTCTCCAGGGACCGTGGCCCGGATGCCAGCTGTCGCCCTCTCTACAAGAAGGGAAGTTGTGGGGCAGCATTTAAAATCCATCTTTTGTCGCATGGCTACACTCTACTTGCAAAGGGCGTCGAACGCAACAATTCACATAAACTCGAACATGAAAATGAAGTATACCACAGGCTTCACGATATTCAAGGCGACTACATTCCGGTTTGTCTCGGGATTGTTGTGCTTGACTCAAAATACCCGTATTACTATGACGAGGGAGTTTATACCCATATGCTCCTTTTGAGCTGGGCGGGAAAGCCCATCTCGGAAGTTATGAAATCGGATAATTCGGCATGCGTGATTGAGATGACATCACAGTCTCTTCAAGCGATTCACCTTGCAGGTGTACTGCACGGTGATGTCGAGCCACAAAATATTTTATGGAATGAGGACTGCAATCGCCCTATGCTTGTAGATTTTGAACGAGCTGAGATGCGAAATGCGCTATCTGCTATATCACTGAACCTCGGGCTAAAGAGGAGAAGGCTTGGGAAGAACAGATCTACCTTTTCTAAAGAACTTTCAAAAGCTCAGATCAGCCTGGAGCGCTGTAGGGAATTGCTCCGTCGGAATTCCGCCTCAAAGTTCAAGGAATAGCGCCATAAAAGCTAACATTCCAGAGCGTGAAGGAGCGGGCCCACAAGATTATCCTGTTTGAAAAGCTGTTTGATCTTTTGGTAACTAGTGCATATTTAAAAATTTTAATATCATTCGACTTTCAAACCTAATCTCATGAAACATAACCTCCAAGGACCTTCCCGATGACCTTAACAATGTATGGCTTCTGTCTCTGGCCCAATCAAAGCCATCTTTCCCCAGACCTTCACCCGTAATAATAAATTGAGAGTTCTAGGAGTATTTTCATCTTGGTAGTGCTAATGATATTGCTAATTATATTGCCCTACAAATGAATATCGGATATTAATTGTTTCCATTTTGCTTCGGGTTTGCATAAGGAGGAGATAAAAGAATGAAAAGGGAGAATTAGTGGTCATACATAGACCTAAAATATGCAGGCGGCACAGAAAGCCGAAAGCTGGCCAGCCGCACACTACGTCACTGTTGACTGACTTACTTTCTTTTCCTTTGCCCAGGCCCGAGCATTTAGGTATGCGGATGCTCCGTGCCGAAAGGTTCCCGGGTCACTGGTCATCGACCAGCCTTTGAGCTGGGTCATAATATACTCAGGGCGACGGCCTAGGCCTTCGGGCTCGGCGAGATGAGTTGTGCATAGCTTGAGTGTACCGCCATGATAAGTCGACGTAAGAGTGTAAGCATTGTTGTCATAAGTTGATCCGTCTTGTTGGTATGACTGGAGAGCATGCATACCCCGAGCTCCTAGTGCGCAAAATAACATCACAAAGTGCCGGTGTGAGGTGGAAATAGACGTGAGCTATGCAACTTCGTGCTAAGCTGATTAATGACTTTCCGTTGTTTTCTCTACCTTTTCTCCTACCAATGTCCCTATTACAAAACTACGATCGTACGAATCTAGTGCTGCAGACAAAGCATTTGCTACCTAATAACTCTTTATATAGCCAGTGAAAAATCTCGACTACATGATCCACAGGTCTCTGGCTCAGGAGAGAGACACTCTGGACAGAACCCGTGTCCTCACAGGAGGGTTTTCCACTCTGAAGGGATGGTATAGCATATTGGGCATTGGCATCGATGCTCTAGCTCGATGACCTCAGCCTTAAGCCTGCGGATCTCCTCATTGTTCCCGATCAGCTCTGCACGGTGTTCCACTTCTTCAGGCGCTGCACTTCTTCTTGTAGGTCCGTGATCTTCGCGGACTCTGCTTCAAATATGGTGTGAATTTCTTGATTTGCTGTCGCCTATCCTAATATCACCAGAACTACTTTCAGGTTGGGCATTGTGCGTTTCTCTAGCGGCTATAATGTTGTGGATGCGGAGGAATTGAGGAGCGCTCGGCCATCAAACAGAGCCTCATACTCCGGGAGGCTTGCGTATCAGGATGGCGGAAAGGGGCGTTGATGCGGGATGTCGCTCCGGCTGCCAACCAGGACCGGGGACGCTCGGGTATACCAAGAAATGGGGGGCAGTCACGGGGTGCTCGTCTCGGGTTCCAAGGTTGCTCTCCCCAGGCATTCAGGGCGAAGTCTGAAAATAGAACTCATGCAGCAATGGCGTCCCTTCCATAGCTGTCGCATGCGGATCACCGTGGGGAGGGACAAGAGGGTAGGTATCATTCGGCTGTGGCTGCGTACAGTAGAAGAGGGGATCGCATGGCAGTGCGATGGACAGGTGGGCTCGGCTTCTCCGGTTTTATTCAAGGCCACCTTATGGTCGATCACGATATCACTTTCATGTACATGGACATGGACTAGCATTACGTCTCACCCCTCCGGGGTTGCAGATTCGGCTGTGACACCGGCGGATTCGACCGTACGCATTCCCCTCTCTTGTTTCCGAAGCGTAGACACCCGCTGGCGCAGCGCCGATTCCGTCCTCTCTGGAAAACACCTCTCTATCTCCGGCCAGGGTCGGCGCTCCTCCATCATGCTCAGGAGCCGTGTGTCATCCTCGGGGAGCCATCGCCACAGCCTGTCTCTGTGGCCCTTTCTCCCCTCGCCGCGCTCACGCTGAGTTTTTCCAACCTTGTGAGGAGCCGAGCGACCGGTTGGCCGCACACTCTCGTCTCCCCATATTGCCGGCGCTGAGTGGGGCATGCAACTCGCCAAAGCACCTTCAAACAGCCAAGAAAGGAACTGCAGACGCTCGTCGAGCTGTAGCGACAGGAAATGGGAGCGAAGGGCTGTGGAGGAACCTTCCATAGCCGATGCAGAGGCAACGCGAAGCCGCTTTGCGGCCGGTTCTTCTGGTTGCTGTGGCCCTCGCTTGCGTCTCCTGGACTGTTCGTCGCTGAGGAAGTCGTCGCTCGTGCTGTAAGAGCAAGGCACATCAACGTCAGTGCCGCAACGGGCTTGGTGAATCTGCCGATGATCCAGAACGTGAGTGTCGTCATCTGTTTGAAAATTTCTATTCCAGCCGTCAGGCCTCTCTCGGGATCCTTGGTGATGGTTGGAGGCGTCACAGGACATAGACGGGGGAGGTTCAGGATATGGATAAACGGCCTTTGGGTTTGCAAGATCATCACCTTGCTGGACAGGCTGGTGAAGTTCACTAATGTCCCAAGGCGCGTCGTCGGCAAGGATCGCTGGGTCAATGGGGATGTTGTCCTGGAGATCCGGGAGCCTGAAGAAAGCTTCTAGGCTACCATCTGAGCTGGTTATGCTCGGCGACGACGAATCAGCCCCTGTGGCGCCTCTCCCAAGGGGAGGCAGTTCGGTCGGCGTATCAGAGATATTATCTTGGACATCACGGGCAGGGGTGGGATGCGAATTCCGGGCGTGATGTGCCAGATCACAGAGAGACGATACGCCATGCCGGGAATTCTCCGAACTGGGTGGTGGTATGGACATCTCTCTTGGTTGAGAGGGGGAGTTCAACGGCGCGCACGGCTGAGTATTACCGCTAATAGGCACGCAAACTTCGGCCGGCGGCTTCGAAGGAAGGCCATGCTTGGGGGGCAGCAGGGTGTTGGGGGAGACATCACAACGCGGGGCTGGGGCTGGGGGAGGGGGAGGGGGAGGGGGTTTTCTGGATTCTGGGGTGCGAGAATTGGGGCATTTGCGCAGTGAGAATGACTTGGGGTGCCGCGGCGTCCACGGCTTGAAGTTGTTCGCATGAAACGCGAGGGCCATCTGGGTAGGAGATTGGGGATCTGAGAGGGGAGATTCTGAGTCAGAGGTGGATTGGGGGAGTGGGAAGGAGAGTGGGAATTGGGCCTGAGGGAAGAGCGTGCGCGGGCGAGAGAAACAGATCACCAAGTGCCAGTGATTTCATAGGAGGCTCGGCCACCCTTTATAGTTGCTCTCATCGCAGAGGTTTCAGCTGCCTCACCATCTCCCACAGAAGAGGAAGCAACGGGCGAATCCCTCTGATCCCTGAATCTTCCCTGAGACTGCTGACGCGTCCGAAAGCCACCTGGAGGTCGATAACCGGTGCCCTGCACCAATCGCATATGGCTATCGCCACTTCCAACCCTGACATGTCGCAATCCTGACGAAACCCCGCCTTGGTCGACCTGCAGGCGTACACCGATACCAAAAAAGAAGTGCGGCAATTTTGCTATTGGCTGGGGAAAGGAAATGAGGCAGTCTGCCTTGGTGGGTCAAAGGGCGATGCAACCCTCCATGACTCAGGGCTCAGCAAGCACTCCGGCTCCAGGAGGCTCGCCCACCGGTCTTCCCCGTGGCCTCAATCGATCGTCGCCTGTTGCTTTTCCGCACAGATCTCCACGGACGAAAGGCGCCCAAGACAACAAAGTGCGGGAGATACGGGGGAACAGATCGACCGGATAAAACCCAACCATAAAAAAAAAAAAAAAAATAAATTAAAAATAAAAAATTAAAAATAAATAAAAAATTAAAATAAACCATTGGCAATCTGCGGTTCACAGTCGCCGATCGTACAACACGGCGAAGGCCATTGCCATTGCAACATGGCTGCAGATGTCCCAGCAGCCTAGACTCCAGATCAAGCGAAGTAACACCGCGAGGGGCGGCGTGGATGGCTCAGAAACCAATGAAGCAGCAGCCTGTAAGGTCGTCAGAAGACGTCCGTTCGGCGACTCCGCGGGCGCAGGAAGAAAAAGGGGCGAGGGCCGGGTAAGACGGCACCGGTTCCCCTGCAGGGGGGGAGGGGGCAGTGCATCCAGGCGCGAGCGAGCGAGCGAGCGAGAGAGAAAGAGAAAGAGGGAGAGGAAAGAAAGAGGAGGAGAGAGTGTGTGGTCGTTGTGAGGGCGCGGGACGGGTTTTTATAGATCGAGCGGCCGGCCGTTGAAGCGGCGTGAGGATGGCGCAAAAGCGGCGAGAGGCGACGCCATCCCCGAAGCGGCAACGGTGCTGCCGCAACGGGCCTAGCGCAGCAAGCGGACCAATGACGACGGCGCGCGGCGGTCTGGGCGCCCCGCTAACCGGCGCAAAAGATACTTTGTTTAAAATATGTTGTTTAGTTAACTATAAATATAACACATCCATAAGACTAAAAAATCGATCATGAACTCATCATTTCTAAATAGACTGACAGATGAAACTATAAATTATTATTTAATTTCATTTCATTTCATTTCATTCAGTCTTTGATGTGATTTCCAGTGCTATTAAGTCTCCAACACTTGTAAGCTTCTCATCAGATATAAGATAAGATAAGAATTTTATACAATGCTTGAGCTTGTTCACTAGATTAACAAGTAGTATCCTTATCATAAATTAAGATATATAAATCAGATATATCTAAAATCAATTATAATTAAGATGATAATCTAACCTCTTCAGAGCGGAATTAAGCAATTATAGCAAAAAAAAAAAAAAAAAAAAAAAAAAAAAAAAAAAATACTCACTATGGGCTGCCGTACGTTGCGCTCCCAAGTTGGGGCAAAGGAGCTCGATCACCACCAGCGCCAGATAGAGGGGACGAATCACCTAATCCAATGCCTCCAACAACTACAGCTAGCACAATTACGGGCCTGAATTCTAACCATATTCAACTCGAACCCGCACAACTGCCCATGTGTTTTGCTCCACGAAGAATTCATTCCTAGTACAGGCGGTAGAATGTAGCAGTATCCAGATTCAGTTAGTGTTTACAGATCTGTATTCTGGGCGGAGTTCTGAGTTCACTGAGAACCAAATCTTTGGGCTCCAACATATATTCCCTTACCTTAGACTTGTCTCCCTTTCAGCTTAGCATTAAAGATTTTAATTGCAACTACGGCCGCACTTGCGGTGGTGAGCTGCTGCTTTCGGCAGAAGAAATATTCTCCATGCGTTTAACCGAACCATGCAACTTTTTTTATCAACACCCCATCTCCCTCGATACGAGGTCTTATCTAACTAGTTCTGTGAGCCTTCCACTCCACACAATCTCCGGCCCCTCCTCATCTTGAACGAATGAGTCAACAGCGAGCTGCACCCATCCTCACATCATAGAAATAAGAAGGAAAATACCAAAATTGTTTATTGGACCTCATTTTCGGTCCGGGAAACCGGCCAGTGAATGATTCCAGCTTGATAACAACAGCGTTATCCTTCGTCTTCTAACTTTCAACTTAGTGCTGCAGATTTCCACAAACTCTTTCATGCTCCAGAAAACAAGACAGAGACAGAAATGTTTTTTCCAAAAAAAAAAAAAAAAAAAAAAAAAAAAAAAAAAAAAATTAGCAATAATAAAATAACACAATAATAATCATGAGGAAGGCAACATAGCGTTCACAATTGGCAACACTCTTCAAAGTCGGCCCATCAAATCCAGGATCATCATGTTCAGTGGAAACGACTGGATAAAGTTCGACTGTCATATCTGTGCAGTTTTCCTGGCGGCTGCGGCGCAATAACCACTGCCTGTTGACATGTACACTGCGTACATTCAACATCGATCAGCCAATAATGCCGGAAGCCCCGCCCTCGCAGAAGAGTCAGCACCAGTTCCGCGCTTGGTGAAGCAAGGTCACCCTTGCGGGCCGAAAAATTGTGGCCAATCACATGCCGGGGAATTCTTTGGACAGCCGTGAATCCGAGAAAGGTCCAGATTTCCTGACACCTGGTATGCATGGGAAACCCTCCCGACTTTATTTGTCGAGTCCTGTCATGGAGGAGCTGGTCCTGCCGGCCGCTTTTCAACTGCCGCGTCGCTCACCTGCAGTTGAAAGCCTTAGCCGCAACATTCCCAGGCGAGGGGTATCATGCACTCCAGATTGGACTATGGCCATGCATTCGGCCCTATATTTCCGCCACTAAATCTGCAACTGCTGAAGACACTTACCAAGCGCTCCTCACAGCTGTCCCAACTGCAATGGCGCTATGTCGGTCGACGTGGCCGCTGGTGTTCCTCTGACCCACTCCCGCTATCAAAAGAGTCAGGAAATCATACCAACTAAGCCTGCTTTAGCAAAGGGACCACCACCTCTCAATCCAGCGCATAATGACTTCAGGGTGCGATAGTGGGGAAATTACACTTTAACTTCTACGCTTCGCATTTCCCTCCGATTAGTTGCACGGCTCTCCTCCATGGGGACCACGACTATACGGTGGAATGGAGTAGTACCGAGGGAAACTCCACCCAACAATCATGCGAAGGGGTATATCGGCTAAGAATATGCGAAAGCTAGGTCGGACTAAATTTTCATCTACCTGGATTAACATGTAGAATCCGAACCCCCTGTATCGCCCATCCCCAAACTCTCTCTCCTCGTCCGAGAGACTCATCCCGCTACGTTCTCTTGTCTGGGGTCCTAGCATTTATAATCGCCTTCCCGTCCTAATATCTGGAAATTGTCCCTCGTCCTCAGTTGCTCCCAGACGAGACAATATATAAATAACTAAGGCTCAGTTCTCCAAAGCCTCATTGAAACCTCAAGAAACTTTACTCTACCTACGAACAGTGGACATAAGCCTTCTTTCCGCAATAATCCTCCACTTCCCTGCCCTCAATCAAAACAGACTCGCTGGCCCGACATCATCACTGCGCCGCAAATACCAGTGAAAGCACTTCTCCGTGGTTCTGTATCAACGCACCCTCAGGCAATATGGCTTTCCTAGCGCAACAATGGTATAACATTGTGGACAGCTACTCCCCTTTTAGCATAGAAGTTGTTGGTGCAACAGTCGCTCAAATGTCCCTTACAGTCCTCTTCGGAATATACGACTTGAAAGGCTCTGATGCAAAAAGACGTCGTGCGATGCTCAAAGTCCTGCCTGGTATAGGAAGAAACATTGCCACAGCGACCGTAGTCCATTCCACCGGATTGTTTTTAATGTCTCTGTGGACCGGAAATAGCCTTTGGGAAACCTCCTTGACCCACGTGAACAAAAACATTCCTTCCGTCTGGCGATTCCTGATAGATGTGGTGAACACGGCACTTTTGTTTGAAGTTTCGTTTTACTACTTCCATGCTTTATTCCACACTAAGTTCATGTACCGACATGTTCATTCGGTACACCACCACTTCAAGGAGGAAATTGCTATTGCAGCTTTTTACAGCCACCCTCTCGAATTTTTAGTCTTGAACTTTGGACTGGTAGTGATCGCAACCTGGTTGCTCGGATCGCACGTGCTTGGTCTGCTATTTCATGGAGCTGTCGCGGGAACTATTGCACATTTCGTCCATACCGGTGAAGATATCCCAGGCCTTATGAGCCATGAAGGCCATCACGTCAGTCCAAATCAGAACTTGGGCGCACTTGGTGTCTTGGATCGGCTGCATGGCACACTCTACCGAGGAACCCAACTTAAGCGCTCACATTGATCCCGCTCGGTAATTCTATCCATTGATCAGCGGACTATGCTACCATTGGAAGCGAATGTGTTCGAGAGCACATACCGGTAGAATTGCTATGACGAGGAGGACTCATTTCATATCTCAATGGGTGTGGATGTTGATTTTATATCTGTATTTACTCTTTTTTACTCTCCTTATGCCTGAATATTATCAAAGCACCCGGAGTATTTTACTTTTTGATTTTGTTTTTCAATTTTCTTTTGCTTCTATGCCTTTTGTTCATCAACAGTGTTGTCCATTGTCTCTTGTTGAAATTCCCGACAGGAGAACCCATGTTGTCTTCACAAATGTGATAAAATGCCCGCGTCTTCGGTAGTTGGACACGTGCTTTCAATGATGGTGGCTGTGACTGTTGCTTTCCTTGTTCATAACGGGCTACTAGTTGATACGAAAAGGGCCAAATCTGTTTAATGAGGTTGAATCAAGAAAATGTTACAATCAGCCCAGCGGAAAAAAGAAAGAAATCATAAATGTGGCGAGCATCTATGAAATTCCGGGTGAGGCGGAAAATAGCGACAAATGTCTCATGGCTTGTGGGTTACACATAATCAAATGGGACCGTAGCATAATTGCATCAATTAGTTATATTCCTGCATGAGTTATCCAATTTAAGCTCTAAAAGTTTTTGACGCCAGGAAATAGCGATTATCAATGAATATATTTAGAACTTAACAAGACATAGAGTTTAACTTCTTTTCTATCATTTTCTTAGAATCTTAATTACTGTAATAATTTTTCTCATGTAGATGCAAGTAGTTATATGCTAATCATTGAAGGTCATTTAGAAAAATACTAGTATCTAAGTAGATAAGCCCTGCCCGTGCCTTTTATAATTATAAGCTATAACTAGGAAAAATTAACGATCAGTTAATTGGTAATCCAAATCAAAGTCCTCATCTACCCATTTATCTGTACATGTATTACTGATGTGAAAATTTAGAAATACTCTACCAATAGTATAAATCTTTACCAATATCTATTAGCGTGGTTTCAATTAGTGTATGGAATTCTTCACCGGCGCCCTGGGCATAACCAATAGAATCCTATATAATTTTATATGAATGATAATTGGTCATTTAGATCCACTGATTGAAGATCCCATGTAAATCTTAAGAATGTGTATGGAATTCAACGCGTTTGAAGCCCTGCCTGTCTGCCTGCCTGCCTGATTCTCATATATTCACCCACCTATCCCCCTACCCGCGAATATGGAACCCCCCACACCTGCGAACGTGGAATCCACTGAGAAACCTACTAAATCCAATGGTGAGTTCCTTATATTAATCAATTCAAATGACATAGCTAACTAATTCATTCTCTAGTTCATACAAAAACATCAAGAAAATGAAAACGGCCTATTGAAGAGGTTATTGCAGAACTTCCACCTCTAGAATCAGTGAAATTCCATCCAATACTGCCTGCCTCACGAGATCCAATTCTTAATATTCCAGCGAATATCAATATTAGCAGTCCTTATGCCTTATTTACTCTATTCTTCTCTGAGGAAAGCCTTCAAAATATCAGTGATTCTACTAATCTCTATGCAAAACTAAAGAAAGATGCTAGAGATACTGATGATGAAGCTCCAGAGCTTTCAGAAATAGAGGAGAATGAGGAAGCTCAAGATATAGAGATTTCTGAAATTTCTATATTCTCAAAGCCTTCTATCCAACAATATTCATGGAAAAATACCAATCCAGTGGAGATAAAGGTCTTTATAGGCATTCTTCTCTATATGGAGGTTCATAAATCCCATTGAACTGATCTATACTGGCGGAATGATCTGAAACAGGGCTCTATTCATTCTGTTCAATCCTATATGACCCATACGCGTTTTAAACAACTTAAACGATATATCCATATATCTAACTCCCGTGAAGCCCGCCGCCCGGGGGCCAAAAATAAGGATGATTGGTGGTATAAGGTAGAGCCGTTGGCTACTGAGTTCCATATGGCATGCCGAAAATACTACACCCCTGGCTCCAAGATTTCTATTGATGAGATCATGGTTAAATGCTTTGGACGGAGTCAACATACATACAAGATGCCTAATAAACCAATTCCTCGGGGATATAAGATATTTGGCCTAGCAGAACATGGCTATTTATGGACTTTTTTCTGGTCTAGCCGCCGGCAGGGTATAATGCCTATGTTTCAATTCCCTACATTAACAAAAACCGGATCTATGGTGGTGAATCTGGTGAACCGGCTTCCTACGGTATCCACGCTGAATACGCCGAATGCCACGCCGAATGCCACCCCTAATACCGACCCTAATATCACCCCTAATATCACCCCTAATATCACCCCTAATATCACCCCTAATATCAACCCGAATACCACGCCGAATATCAACCCCCCGAATGCCACGCCGAATGCCACCCCCTAATCAAATCTCTATCGCACAGCCGGTCACATCCTATTCAATTTATATGGATAACTACTTTACATCAGTTCCTCTATTCAAAGAACTATGTCAACAGGGGTATGGAGCATGTGGAACCACTCGTCCAAACCAGGTTCCAGCAGTACTAGGCGAGCTTTGAGAGCATTCAAATTCCATACCCTGGAATACCCTGCATGCCATTGAAAAAGAGAATGTTCTCTGTCTTGCCTGGCAAGATAATAATATGGTATTGGCACTAACTACGATTCATTCATTGGACGCAGTTATTGAACGTACTCGTAAATGCCCAGGGGAACTCTCAACCAATGCCAATATTGTTAAGAAAGTCTTTGAAGGTCAACCACAAAAGAAGCTGAAAATCCCATTGATTATAGATGATTATAATCATAATATGAATGGGGTAGACCTAGCAAATCAATACTGGGCAGCATATACTAGCCATAGAGTCACCTATCGAACCTGGCTTCCTATTCTCTACTGGCTTATCGATTCCGCGGCTGTCAATGCATACCGGCTTCAATATATATATATGAAGCAGCAAGGGATTCCGGCAAAGGATCTTCCTTCTCATATAAGCTTTCATGAGAAGCTTTATCAACAGCTCTTTGAATTTGCACCTAAGATTCATGATAATCTTCCTATCAAATGATCAAATCCTGATCTAAATCATCAACGAATTCCTCTTTCAAAACAGCGTGTTTGTGCCTGGTGTCAGTATAAACGAAAGATTGGCCAGCAGGAAGGTAAACAGGCAGGGAGATCAAATTCTGATTGTTCAGGAGGTCAAAATACCCTCTTATGTTTGAAAACTCGATGTTGGGCGGAATTTCATAATATATTCTAATATAGATATATTGGCGCGGATCCTTAATTAGGGTTTATATATTACACTAATACCAACAAATACTCAAAAATACACTGATTATTCAATGGAATCTCGTATAATATACACTAATGAAACCACGCTAATTTTGCAAAAACCTACCCACGAGGGGATATGATATGATAGTTAACTAACTACTTAACTAGTTAACTGACTAAAATGGGGAAGGAGACACTAACTACGGAGTAGCTGTGCAACATCACCTTATGCTGTAAGTCAAGACTGGGGGAAGCGGCTCACTGGGATAGATGGGCTGTAGTGGATGCGCGGGACGTTTGGTGTATTTGCTCTGGAGCTTAGCCCAAGAAGCGATTGGTCAATGCACATACAACGATGTGGAAAACTCTCGGGTCACACCAACGCCGCCACGGGTTTAACGCTAATGCGTGCTCATCCACCAAATCCACGGCCAGAAACTTAACATCCTCCCCGCACTCGGGTTCCCATCCGCTGCATGAATTCCTGTTCGATGGGCTGACATTTGGATTCTCATTGGTAGCTTGCCAATCCTCAGGCTCCCTGCCGAAGTACTCCGTAAAGTGGAGAAGAATCCCGAGCCATGCAACGATAAACTTGGCGCCAAGAATTTGTTCCATCTCAACATAGTTGGCACACCTTACAGACACTAGTATCTATCCCTTATGTGCAGGCAATCTTGCGGGGGGTGTTCACAACCACAATGATTTCCACCTTTAAAAAAAAAATAAGCAACACCAATTTCATAAAAATCACAAAGCCCTAGGGTCACCACCTATATAGCTATTTACCAGTGCTTTCGGTGGGGATTACTGCGTCCATCATCTGTGCAATGGGGCTTCATTTGACTTTGACAGGGATGTCATACGTTATTTCTTTTCATAAATGTGATCATTGAATCCCACGCCCCCCAACTGTGTGCATTAGCTTACCACATGGATTGAAGAATGTCGTGGCTCCCTCTCGTCCCATGGTACTGCAGATGTACGTCCGATAATGTCCTGCAAGCACATCTCTCTCCATGTGTATGAGGCCCATATCAACGAGTACGGTGAAAACGCTTCGGAATGCCTGCAGACACCAGCTCAAGGAGCATGATGAGTTCGTATACTTCTGTAGAGAAAATCTATTCGTCAAGATTTTCACCCCATGCTGATGGGAGATAATATACATTTTGCTATTCGAGGACAATTCGACTACTTTCTTTCAGCTTAGTACTGCTAACTGAGGATATGGGCTCGCAAAACAATTCAAATTATGCCTTGATTGAATCATGGAATTGAAAAATCCGCAATTCATCCTGGCTAACCGATGTGAGTTGCTTCCCAGCGTACCACCAGCCCCGCTGGGGGGTATCAACTTCCCTGCAGGGAGTGTTTCCTTTCACAATACTTTAGTCATTAACCCTTGTTAAGCCATCCAGTTGCTTTTCACAACCCTGCAAAATGAGGGAGAGAGAGAGTAGAATATCAACAAGTAATCTCATTCCTGACTCAGAAGCCATCATGAATAATGTATGGTCTTTGTAATACCAACCAAAAAGAATCAAACAAACAGACCAAAAAAAAAAAAAAAAAAAAAAAGAATGCAGGTACCGAGGTTCAAGCTTCGTCCAATTTTGTGATCTCGAACAACATGCAGAGCTCAATTAGTTGAGCACATGATCTGAGTCTTCTTTCCGGGTGTGAACATCGCTGCAATCCAATTTTCGCTGTTTTGATATGTTAGTTGATGAAGTGAGGAGCACGAACGGCATCTTCAACAGGTCCGTTGAGTCATGGAGTTACTGCTCCGGATCTCGTACCACAACGGTCGGTTCAATTCAATCCACCCGATGTCTCCACCGTTTGACGCCCGTAACAACAATCTTCTTCAATTCTGGGTTAATTGTATTGCATTGTCATGGCCTTCCACCGTCATTAAGATATCCATGCGGTCATATTTGCCAAGTCAAACACTCCCTACAGCTCAGACATAGCCTGTGATTTCAACCTCGGTGTGCAGGACCAGATGTTGACTACCTCAGTGAACCGAGACTATATCCCCCAATTAAATGCCGTTTTAAACGAACTATTCTTATATCTAGTAAAATTTTCTCTTTTGGTTGGAAGCTGGGTATCGGTGAATTAGTGGCTTGGGGTATCAACAGAGGCCTGATGCCAAACTTTCCATGCGTCCAGGTTGGATTAAAATTACGTTCACCAAGCCCTTATCGCCACCAACCCTAGTCATATGTGCGTTAGGAATTCATATCCAGAAATCCATTTCACTGCAGCAGGAGACAGCCTCCTTCAAGTTGCATCGTTTAGTCAAGGGTATGGATCTAGACAAAATCATAAGATCTGCCGCCACCTATAACATCGCTGCGACAACATCTGTCAGGGAACGAAAATTCCGCAGCGGTTAGCACCACAGCCCTAATGTGAAAATCACGGATATATGGGTTAAAACCGTCGGCTGACAGCTTCGGCGATGCACCGGAGCACGCAAGACTCTTCTTCAGTGCTCCCCAATCACCCTGGCCAGCTCGACCACTCTCGCGCTCTTTTGAACTAATACTCTTGCCAAACCGTTTCGCCAAAGTTTAACATCCAAGGCCACCTGTAATCTGTAGTGTGTGGCATGTCCACGGCGTAACCCTAGCTGGGTGATGGATCACTCCACGTATCTGGCACATTCCCAGACCGAATCGATAGAGTATCGAAGGAACCAGATATTACATTCTGGGCTTGAAGTTCCTATGTTGGTGAAAGTATTTAGAACCTGTAAATCTATGAAAGATTTTACCACTTTTTCCCATCTCCCCCCGGACTTTCAATACACATGCGTGAATTGCCAAAACATTGTGAAATGGATTCCTGGGTTTAGCTCAGTGTTGAGGTCACTGACGTTTGCAGCCCCAAAATTTGTTTGGCAACCACTTTTTTCATTTTCTTAATTTCTCTCTCTCTCTCTCTCTCTTTTTTTTTTTTTTTTTTTTTTTTTTTTAATGAGAAGTTTTAGAATGAATAACCGATAACACGTTCCTGAACGTAGCGAAAAGGACGGCCGTTAGAATATCGTAGCTGTCAACTTATCAAAAAGCGAATGCAAGCCACAGCAGCAGTCTTATTCATCCCAGTCCTGAAAACCGGGTCAGAAGAGATTGTGATTGTGATATAGGAGCACTTGACCAAAAATCTGTTTATATTTGGAAAAGAACACAGTCAGCTGGGCCAAGAGGACATCAATTAGTCTCTAATGTTCCAGAATATCAGCGTCACGCATATTTAGACAAACACATCTTAGAATATGCAATATCACTTGAGTAGACAACGTGTTCATCACCAGCTGCGATGCACACTCGTTCATTAAGGACAAGGCGGTCTTCATCGCTCAGACATTGCCAAAAATTTATCTTAACTGCTCTTAACAGGGTGCTAGGTCTATGGCCAACCATTGTAGAGATACCAAGGCAATATCGATCTGGGGAAACTGTCTTTCAAAACAGACAATAAAACAAAAATATGAACAAAAATAAACGTAAAAGTAAAAAAGCGAGGGGCCTTGGGGACCGGCAGTCCAGGGGCCACCCTGAGCAGGCCTTAAAAGTGAGGCAGGCTCCGAGAAAATAGCTTGGTCAAGTGGGTTGCACCCATCAGCTTCACAAAGTATCAAGAAACATGCCCTGAGCGTTGCCGGGGTTTATACCAAACTCAGCACAGAATGTTTGGACGGAGCCGATAAAGGTAAAGTAGGCATTCAAATACACCCAAAATGTCAGTGGCCAAGCTCGGATTTTTCAATCATGCACAGAAGTACATTCCCGTACAAAATGGTCGAAAATCTGGCCACATCTTCCAGGAGAATCCTCTGTACTGTTCATCCAGTCGTCAACAAGCTTTATAAGAAAAAGGTGAAAAAATCAAGCACTGTTTGGGAGGGAGCGATCATGAATCGCTAGTGTAACTGCAAAGCCGCGGCCCGTTTAGCTAACCCTAACCTTATCCAAATCCTAGGTATTTCCAGCTTCAATGAGCTTGCAAGCTGTGACTGGCTTGAAGCTGAAGATTGAAGGACTTTTTGACAAGCCCGAGACTTGCAGGCGGGTGACTAGCTCGGGCGTTCCCTGAGAGGAAATCGCCAGCTAACAGAAACGGCAGCAGAGCAATTACAGCATGGCGGATGTTGATGATGAAAAACATAGAAACTTGAACTGTCTGGAAATAAATGGACTACAAACCGTACATCCATTGGTGATTCCCGTTCCATGATTGAACAGCGTCTGATCCATCATTATGCACTGGGCGTTCAACAGCTTCATCGGCTGTTGCCTGTACAAAACAAACTCTGATGCCCAGCCCTTTGAGACCCCACATGTGCTGCCAGGAGTCAAAGCCACCATATCAACCCACAAGGCGATGGGCTCTGCGCTGGGAAGCCATCGCCTGGGGGTGGCCCTGCTGCGGAGCCGCAGATGGTCCCCACATCTCACACATCTCACACCACCAGTTCAAGGACCCGTTTCATCGTATACAGCTGGAGCCTGGAGGCGGATGAACTTGATTGCGTTGGTGGTGACAAGAGCCACAATCCGCGAAGTCACAGTCTCACAGAGCAAAACTTTTAAGACATTCTGATAAATTGATATATAACTGTTTGCCATCGAGTTCCGGAGCAAAAGCTCTTGGGAACTATGAAGTAATTACTAACTGGTCAGCTAGTTTAGTCAATGAACAGTGTTAGTTAGCTAGCTAGTGAACTGTCGTTCTTAGCTCAGTGAAACTCCTTCGACCCTGAAAACTTGTTTCGGCTTCTGCCTTGGACGCGGATCGAGAGGCGCAAGGCAGCTGCTGTGAGGCTGGAGTTGCGAACAATCGCCATTCCTTCAAGTCAAACCAAAACGGAAAATACAAAAACTGAAAGACGATTCCTCGAAGATTTCAGGTCCAGATAAATTTTCATTTCCTCCACCACCCATTGGCCTCGTCTCCAAAGTGAGGCTGGCAGAGTTGCTCTCTTCGGGCCAATCAGCGTGGGCGGATCAAATCTCGGTGTGTGGAGATGCTTGTGTTGTTGTCTCGGTTTCAACGTCAACCTCCATCCTCAACTCATTTTCTACTCTTCTTCTCTTCTTCGATTGACATTCCTCACCTCATTGATGCTGCTTAGTTTCCTCCTCACGCCGTCGCTGCTCGTTTCGTGCTCACTCGTGTTTCCCTCTCTTTCATCTTTTGCCGCCAAGTTTGCCCTGACCCTCACTCCTCCCACCCCTGAGCCTGTTGTCTTCCCACCTTGATATTTATATTTCATTTGTCCACCGTTGCGTTTAAAAGTTTTGTGCTGGGCGTCGACCTCGTTTGAGCAGATTGTGCTGGTTGCTATCAGTCATTCGCGCGGTAGGTTAACTACGAGTACGAGTTCTCACCGACCGACTTGTACTCCTGATTTTAATGCTGCCTATTGCATCTAATGCTAACTTGTTGAGCCTCACCGCTTCAGCCCTCTGCACGTCGAACTCGTCCAAATCCGTCATTCCCCTTTTTATCTCTCCCATCCTTGCTTATCAACACCGCAATCAGCGACCGATACCCAGCAATGGATGTTGCTCTGGACCCCGGCGTGAACGTCGAGAATCCAGTTGCCCCAGCTCTTCTCCATAATTCATCTTTGATGGAACACTCCCAACCCCGTTCTCCTTTTTCCTCGCAGTCTATCCTGCCTCCGTCACCTCCTTACCAATCTACAACGTCTTCAACTCATATCACATCTGCGCCAGATCGACTGACTCAATCCCAAAGCGGCGAGGATGCTACTCGAGAGCCGCACCCCACGGCCATTGCTTCCATTCCTTCTCCTCATTCAAATCCTCAATCAGCCCCTCACCGGCCCCAGCCCCTTGAAGAGGACCGTATGGATGTTACCATTGATGCTCCACCCCCAGAACCAGAGGAGACCTTTATGATACGGTTCTCCCGGAATCAACTGATGAACACGGAACAATTAGCTCCATCCCCGAAAACATGGAAACCGAACCAACTGGAAGCCCTGATGTTGCCAACGATTCTATACTAGCTGCCGGCTCATCTCCACCAGTTTCAGAGCCACCCATAACAGTAACTACGGATCACAATGTGGCTCGACCTACAGTAACGGGAGTCCCATCCCCTAACAATGATCCTCAAACAGAACTTCCATCGGAACAGCCCTCGTCTCAGGATTTTGCCGATAGCCTTCCCGAACGGAATAGTTCACTAGATGACTCACAAAGTAATTCCCAGGAATCTCCCGTCAGCGGGGAAGAGGAACATGCTTACTGGGCCGATGTTGAGGAGGACATATCGTCCCCTGATGAGGAGGAGATGAAAGAAATCGAGTCTGGCGACGATTACAGTGCCTTGGATTGTAAGTCTTTAAACTGATTACCACTTCCCAAGTCTTGTGAACAAGAATAGCACTCTTTAGGGACTTTCCACATTTCTAACTTGCTCAATGTTATACATTACATATATATAGACGATTACTGGGAAAAGACCTTCTACAGAGAACTTGATGACCCCGAATATAAACCTGCAGAGAAAGCCCGCCTGACATGGAAGTTTAAAGGTGTACGGGGCACCAAGGAAAAACCAAATCGTGCCACTATCATGAGGTCTCCAGCTGCTTTGATCGGCGGTCTTTACTGGACTATAAAGTTTTTCCCCAGGGGTAACAACGTAAACTCTTTGAGCATCTACATTGAGTCATCTGCTACGCCCCCTACACAGGATAAAGATATCCCCGAGACCGAGTTCAGAGTTTTCAAAGGCCCTCCAAATGCCGTATTGAGCGATTTGGTACCAGAGGTCGATTTAACTCTCCCAGCTTCGGCAGACTCCAGTAAAGCTCCATCAGTCTCAGTCTCCGTCTCTCAGAACGACGAGAAACAGGAGCTCTCCTCTGAAGACAACGGTCAACCTACACCCCCGGAGGAGCCAGCAAGTGAGCATCCGAGAAAAGTTTCACAATCCCATCCGCCGAGGGATTGGAGAGTATCGGCTCAAATCGGAGTTATCATATACAACCCCAACGAGCCGCGAACTGCTTGGATGCAGTCCTCATGTCATCAGTTTAACTCCCACAACGTTGATTGGGGCTGGACAACCTTTCATGGGCCCTGGGATCAGATTCACCAACGACATCGTGGCCAAAGGCAAGCGCTGCTCCGAAATGACACTCTCGCTTTTGATGCCTATCTTCGAATTATCGATGATCCCACGCAGTCTCTCTGGTGGCATTCAAGCGATAGCGAGCCTATCTGGGACAGTTTGAACCTAACTGGTTACCGGCCCATGGGTGATTCTATTTTGAAATATAGCTTTGAGGTTGCTGGTTTGGTATCGTGGCTTCTCCTGGCGCCGTTTCGGGAAATTATTCAGGATGTGAACATTTTGGAACATCTCACCACTCCGGGGGTTAAACCAAGACCCCTATGTGAGGCTTTACAAAAGCTTTTACTAGCTCTACGGACGCCACATCCTCCCCAACTTTCAGTTGATACTGATTTCGTCACTCAGACGCTTCGCAATTTGCAAGAATTCTCCAGAGACGTGATGGAATTTTGGGAGAGGTTCCGGCGTTCTCTTGAATTAGAACTGGAAGGAACCGATGCCGTTGCTGAATTGGCAAAAATCTTCGACGGTCAAATGGTGAACTGCGACAACACAATTACAGACCGTATACCTGATAAACCCCTGGACACAGTCAACTATTTCCGAGGAGACTTCAACTCTAAAATTAGCGTTCCTGCGCAAACCTCGGAGAACGTGGAGTCGGGCGTAAAGAAGTATTTGAGCGACAAACCTGGGAAATGGTCTCTACCTGCGGTTCTCCATGTAGAACTAGCTCGCCAGAAATTTGACAAGCCCAGTCGTAACTGGAAACTCATTTCCCGCCGTGTGGGGATAGATGAAGAACTTGATCTCTCAGATTTTGTCGCAGATCCTCGATCTGGAAAATACAGTCTTTACGGGTTTGTTGTCCACAAGGGCAAGCGGACGTCAGGGCAATTCTACAGTATCCTCCGTCCTGCTGGACCGGGATCACGATGGCTTGCTTTTGAAGACGCAGGCGATAACAAAATTGAGTGTCTGACAAGAAAGGCGGCGATCAGCGCTCATGAAGGTATTCCACCTGAGGACGCAAGGGCACGTGATAGGTCTGGACACAATATTGCTGTGGTTGTCATGTATGTACGAAATGACGTACTTCCCCGATTCTTGACCAGAGAAATTGAGCAATGGGATATTCCGGGGACAAGAAAAGCTTATTTGGAACTTGGACATGTGCCATTCGCCTCGGCACCCCCGGTTACCGTTGAGGCATATTCACTCAGTGATCTCTCTCTGGTGAGTAACAGCTTATTTGATGCCTATGATTTGATGGAAACTGCCAGAGCTGTTGGTCAAATCCGATATTTGACCTTGCCGGCAAGTACATCAATCGCAGAGCTAAGGGAGAAGTTGGCAAGGTGGCAGTCGAATGGGGATATACAGGTAAAGTCAAAAGATATCCGCCTGTGGAAGATTGGCCGTCCAAAATCCGGTTTTCCCCCCACCTCGCAGCTCACAACTCTTCCGGATCTTTCTCAATCGCTGGTGTGCTCTGAGATGAAGTCTCTGCGCCTCTGGATGCATATCCTGACTGAAGGTGAGTCCGTGAAGTCGCCATCTATATAGTAACATGAATGTGTTAAGTCCAAACCTTGTAATCCATTCTGACCATTGATATTAGATGATGCAAAGCAATTCGCTGTGTTCAACCCACAACTTCCTGCCAACGTATTTGAAAATGAACATTCTTCTGAAGCAGCCGCAGAAGTAGCGAGCGGGCCAAGCAGCCTCGCCAGCCAAATTCCATTGGAAGAACAGAGCATCCGGGAAACCCAGAATACCGGCATGGCTGATTTAAACCCTCCTGCTGATCCAACGGACAGGGAAGCAAGCACCAGTATTAATTTAACTCCTTCTAACCCGCAACCAGAAGTAGTACAAGTAGCCAATGAAACTGAGACGCCGGACCATGCAAATATGCTTCCCTCTAATAACAACGACAATATCCGACAAGATTCCAATATCCCAATATCAGATGTCCAAATGACCGATGCAGAACCCAGTACGGGGGACATCAGCATTTTGGCTGTCGCAACTGCAGATCCGGTCTCCCAGAGTACCACATCAGAACAGCCGGGCGATTACCACGGAGGCAATGAATCTGGTTCTGCCGACCATGCGACTCCTAGCGCTGAGTATATTTCGACACCAGCTCTTACCCAGGAAGACTCAGTCATGGGAGATACCGCGCCAGAACATCAGACTGTAATTGCCTCCAATGAGAACTCAGAGGCGATTGCTCTAACAGAAAATGCGGAGAACGATATAAATGAAATTGCTCAACTACCATTTGAAGATCTAACACATCAGCTGGTTCCACTGCCTGCTCAAGTATATTATTTTGTCCAAATATTTGACATAGAAAAGCAAGAATTCCGAGTTGCTGGAGTTTTCTTCTCCAAGAGAAGTTCGTCTATCAAAGCTTCTGTCCGTGCCGCTCTTGGATGGCCTGATGATAAACTATTTCATCTTTGGCATCGTGTTGATGGCATATCAATTTTGTCCATCTCCAGTAACGATAGATTCAACAAAATCGTATCTGCCGATCGAGACGGTGAATGTTTCCTTGTCGGGGAGGTATTGCCAAAGTCACAGTATGTAGTTTACTGTTGTTTATTTATTCACTCAAGTTTTTGCCTTACTAACATTGCCATAATGATAGATCCACGGAGATTTCAGGGAGAGGTTCGTTCGCGAATCCAGATCTGCTAGCTCAGTACCTTTGGGCATTATCTCGTCGACATCCAACTCAGTCTCTCACGGGCACGAAAATTGTTGATGCCACTTACAATGGCGAATATTATTCCGGCGACTTCAAAAAGGGATATTATCACGGCAAAGGAACTCACATATCGGATTCTGGTGCTACCTATACTGGTGATTTCGTCTTGGGACAACGTCATGGGAAAGGTGTCATGGAGTTCGCTTCTGGCGATACGTATGACGGAGATTGGTTCGAAGATGAGCGGAATGGGCAGGGAACGTTCATAGAACGCAAGACTGGGAATAAGTACGTCGGTGGCTACCGCGCTGGCAAACGACATGGAAAAGGCATCAGTTACTGGGAAGTCGCAGATGAAGAAATGGACCTTTGCCAAATCTGCTATAGCCAAGATCAGGATGCGCTATTCTACAGTTGTGGACATGTGTGCGCATGCGTCAGTTGCGCCAAACAAGTTGACATATGTCCTATGTGTCGAAAGAAGGTCGCAAATGTCGTGAAGATTTACCGCAGCTAATGTAGGCCCTACTCTCCCGGCCGTTTTATTTTGCCATCTAAAACTCGCCTCTTCTGGATGATGATCTGGATGATTTTCTTTCTTTTCTTTTCCTGGAAATAATAACGTAGCGATTGTTTTGTTTTCATCTCCTCGACCATATTTTTCTTTTCACTTTTTTTTTTCTTTATAAGACCGCGACACCGGCCGTCCCGATCCGCGATGGATTGATTTCAACTTGAGCTTGGTATCTGCCACAGTTTTTTGCTCAACTTTTAACTGTTGGTCCAACAATTGTACGCCATTCACGCCATTCTTCCGAAAGCTACTTTTTAGCGATAATCGTTAGCGAATGTCCTTCCAGCTCCATTTGTTGTGTCGTATCGTCTGGAATTTTGCCACGTCATAAGCTGGATTAAATATGCAGCAATGTCGCTGCGGTTTTGGTTATTATTAATCTTCTGATGCGATCATTTTTGAATGAATTTTACATTCTATACATGCATTTGAGAGAGAGAAACACGATCAAATGTATCTTTTATACCTATAATCATTAGAAACACAGCTAAGAATTATTTTACATCCCTCTATTATCGTTCCTCCCTGCAGCATTGACAAGGCCACCAGAGCTGTGCAAAGCGATGAAAAACAGATCAAAAACTGATAAGTGAATCGTGATGCATATCATATAACGTGTATCAACAGTCAATAATGAAAATACTATAAAGAGATCTGGGAATGGAGTGACAGCAATATCAAAATATAGAATATAGTGTTTAAAAAAAGAAGACGAAAAGAAAGAAAAGAAAGAAAAACAAATGTTGGCATCCCTATTGCTCGGTACAGAATACAGATCTGTAGAATGCCACGCGACCACACCTATTTAAGCAGTGCTGCGCCTGCTAGATACTTACAATAACTAATCCAATCTTCCACCTCCATCAACAAATTAACAAAAAGTATAATATGAAAAACATAATTTGAAAGTTATATAATTTGAGATTAGGCTATGTAAAATTAAACCATAAATACAAAAATCAACTACTCAAATATTGAAAGTAGCAAAAAATTTAGTTCTGATCCCATGCTGCAATGCATAGTCTCACAGCCAGTCTAGTTCAAATATATACTATATAAAAGAAATTTAATGAGATGATTTTAGTATTGTCTCTGAACATAGCTAAAGTATTTAATTGAGTAATTAGAGAACATGATATATATTCTTCACTATAATATATGATGTATTGAGCACAGTTGTCCGCTACAACTGATGAGTATGATGAAGATTTTATTAAATTTAGTTAGTGTAGCCGTAATCTATCAGTATAATAAAATAAGTCAAGTGTCAATATGCATCACCTGTTCAAATTACTTGCAAATATTAGCAATGCAATAAACGCCATAGGCCCCAGGGAGCTTTCCATATTCAGAAATATGTATATACACAAGACAGTGTCAGGCCATAAATTTTGGCAATCCCCACCACAATCATGTTGCCTTTTGATGGCAGAAAAGTAGTGGGGGTTGTCAATACTTATGGCCTGATGTAGTGTTTGACTCCGAATGAAAGATCACTCGGTGCGAATATAAATAGAAACATGGTAATACACTTCGACGAGATGCAGTGTCCAAAAGAAGCCAACAAAATATAAACCCTCATTCTGCTAGAGAACATACAATCGCCAAATCAAGAAAAAAAAAAAATAAACTGTATGGAAACAAACTGCTTTAATCGCAACACTCCACTGGCCGTTTGGTGTAGGATTTGGTTATGGTCAGGAGGATGTCAAATGGAAATTCCGGATGATGGCTTCTGTATTATTTTCGATTGCATCCCTGACAATGTGCAAATGCGCCAAGGCAAAGGCGCAGTCAGAAGATGGAAGGAGGGAAAGAATGGAGCAAGGGCGAAGCAAAAATGACGCAGTTATGAGAGCTGATGGTGAACATACAGAACGAAATCGAAATTAGAGTCAAAACTTCAAAAGGTGTGACAAACGGGGTAATATGAAGTAAAACATCAAAACCTGTTGAATCCAGGCATGAAATTCAAGCAAGGACCAAAATCAGGTAATAAAACAAAGATAAGAGAATGCCAACCGGTTTCTCATTATCTTGAGAAGACCTTAACCACTCCATCACCGCCCCCACTCACAACCCACCGTCCATCTTGACTCCAAACCACGGCGCAGACACCCTCCCCTCGCAAAAGCCGATGGCTGGTAATCTCCTGCACACAACTCCGCTTTTCAAGTGACCAAAAGCGTAAGCTGGCATCATGACCTGCAGACACGAGCTCGCGGCCATCCGGAGATAGGGCGAGAGAGGAGATTGCGGTGGGATGTGCAAGCATTGTATATGTGCATTGGCCTGTGAATAGACGTCAACAATATTCATGTATTAATCCTTGGAAAAGTACGTGAGTTGGTGGCACTGTGCTTACCACTATTGGCATCGAAAAATCGAATATAACGGTCTTCATAGCCACTAATAATCACCCCTTCAACCCCACCACTGGTGCCAGTGGCTCCATGCACGATAGCTTCCTCTTCCGTCAAAGTCCTGTTGGGATCTAGATTGGCAGTTCCGTCAAACCCAATAGTGCTTGCTACTACGGAGTTAACACCAGTCGCACGGGTTCCGTCGTACGTTTCCAAGCTAGCCATTCCAACCACCTCTTCCCCAGATCGCGTGTCGTAGACAATAATGGAGGCATCCGCATAGGAAACAACAAAGTTGACGCCGGCAAGTGACAAAGGGCTGATACTTGTGGAGGAAGGAGAGTCAGGGCGGATGATATGATGAATCAATGTATAGTGAAAAGGAGTTGCACTTGCTGTGCTTGGTTGGGGTGATGAAGAGAAGTTTGAGCCGGAAGATATAGAATTTGCTCTTCGGCTACCACCGACCCTTCGATTTCCAGCTTGTGGGGAGGCGAGTTGTGGTGGAGCACTCACGGCCCATATCAACAGTCTCCCGTCGGAAGCACCCGAAACAAGGACTATTCGATCAGGGCTACCGTAATGGCTACATCGGTCTCCAAAGATAGATCCGGCAGTACCTGGAAGCACGCGCAATGCCCATACTGAATCCGTATGAGTATCTAGAGACGCTTTCGGGTCAACACGGCCCCGTTCCCATACTTTAACGCTGCCATCCTGGCCGCCTGAAAATACCCAGCCGTCTCCAAGGGCTCGACCTCCACTGGAAAAGTTGGGAGCGGGGGGGCATGCTGCAAGGCAGGTGACTGGCCCCAAGTGTCCACGATGAGTAAAGTAGCTTGTGATATCGAGGTCATTATTTGAGCTGCTGCTATTGGGGCCGATGCTGCCATAGGATGCTGGGATAATCCAACGCTTAATTGTCCCGTCATCACCGCATGTGCATATCTCTGGTTCAGACGGGCTTCCGCCACCAGTAAAGATAACCGATCGAACAACATCAAGATGGCCGCGCAACGCGAATCGGACTTTGAAGTTCGGCACATCAACCTTTAACCCACCCAAGGTACCTAGATCGCGAGAATCAGTGGTCCCATCAGCGCGACGCCTTCCTGAACCTTTTCTTCTTTGAGAGCCAGGGCCTCCTCGGGGAGAAGAGTTTGGGAATACAAAATCAGCATTCGGGAAAACATCCGTATCGGGTCGATGATGTGTTCCGCTCGATGTGGTGGTAATATCGACTGGGGTTTCATCAAAGTTCCATCCATCCGCATCATCAGCTTCGGGTTCTATGGAGGTGATGGGTTTAGGTAGGTCAGAGATGGAGACCAGATTTCCATATTCATCAAAGGTATGTGTGATTGATTCCACCTCTTCATGGCCAACAGGAGGATGATCAAAAGATTCCTTTCGACGATCCATGGGAAGGAGATGTGAACGCTGTTGCTCAAATGGCTGCGCTTCAAGTGGATCTTGATGACTCGGATTCAATGCGCGTGGGCCAGCAGGGAAATTCTCGGAATAATTAGGGGTAATGGGTTGATGTACCGAGGGCTCTCGAACCATGTTTACGTGATTATGTTGCTGTTGGTGCTGTTGTTGATGAATTTTCTGCCTTTGCTGGTGTTGACATTGATGTTGCACATATACGTCTTCGAAGGAAGGCCTCTGCATCTGATGATTTTGATACCCGTGGTCTGACATTTCTTGAAGATCTAGCAAGTCCGGAGGAGGACGTGACCCGGGAATTACATGATAGGTAACTTCCTGTGAGCATTTTCCAAGATACACGCGAGACTTTTCACGTTCTGAATCCTGGCGAACATCAGGATTGGACGCATTCTGAGTCCTATTGTCGACGTCAACTTGGCAAGCATCGGATTTTGGTTGTTCTAAGAGACTCATCATCAGATATAATCAGTACTTGATGGGGCCAAAAAATTTTTCAAGAGGTTTAGAGCATACGTTGTGGAAGGGATTTCGGGTCATCTTTGGCGAGATCCTTGGAGTTCTTGCTCGTGTCGACAGCTTCTCCGGTAGATAAGCTCTTGACTTTTTCTCGTTCCCTTTTCAAAGCAGCCTCCAACATTTTAACATGTTTGCTCAAAGTTTCGTACATTCGCTTGCTGGTCCGTGCATCACCCTCTAATCTGGCAATTCTCGACTTCATTTCAGCACGCTCGATCTCCCATGCATTTCGATCTCGTTCGTGTCGGTGCCATTGGGTCTGTAGGAATCGCATTACTCCTATAAGATAGGAATAGAGATTAAAAATCTGGGCAGAAGGAATGAAGGTTGTACGCCAGGTTTATGCAGCCAGACACAAAATCTGGAGCCTCCCCGTCCGTTTCCGTGAATAAATAAGCAGGAAAAGTAAATCTCACCTTGCAACGTGTATTCTGTGCCTTGCACATGGCTCATGTGAATAGCGGCACCATGAACTCCTCCGCTCATTCCCCCATTCCCAGCCATGGCGGATGACGGCTGCCAGGCCATTCAGAAGTAGCGTTCCAGTTCTTCTTCGGTTAAATGTGTTGTGTAAACGGACAATCTCCTCCCTGTGGTTCGTTTGTTTCTACAGATATTTATATATATGTATATAAAACGACGCGGCGAAATTGATTGCCTGGGTGCCCAAGCGTGGAACTTAAGGGGGTTGGAAACATGGAATTGCGCCGCGTCAAAGTGTCAGCGGACAGGGTATGAAGTCGGGGGATGCACCAGCGGACTAGCGGCATATATAGAGAGGAATCAGGCAATGAAGGCGTGATGAGATAGTAATACGTTGTGTATAGTCCGCACTGCGTCGCCCGTCGTCTGTCGTGGTTTTGAAGCCGCCCTGAATGAACAACTCAAAGCTTCTAAACCGATTCAACATACGGAGATACGATAGTCCGGGATTCCGTTCAGTCTTGGCGGTCACGTTAAGGTCCAAAAGGGAATAGCGGCCAGAGCACCCATTTTGGAGGAAACAACAGGAAGAGAATTACAGAGCGCATACAAAGTGTGCCTAGCCGAAATCAGAGAGAGTCTGATCCGTATGTCGGGTACGTAGAAATGCATGCATGCGGTGTCCACATTTACATTTTTACATTCTTAAGGCTGTGGGGTGGTTGGATTCTGGATCTGCAGTTTGCACATTTAGGTAGACTGGCTTTATCGAAAGTATTCAGAACTCAAGTTCTTCAATCTCCATTGCACAATGAACGCATGCCTTTACCCCTATACCCGTCTCCGGGTTATCAACAAGCCTTCTCCATTGATGTACATGTTTGCCGCTGCCAAGATCGTCCCCAAAATGCTCTCCTGACCCTGCTTCTGCCGCAGCCTGCCGGCTTCTTCGGTACGCTTCAACCCTAGTTCGTTTCTTCAGATCGTGCAGTTTCGATTTGAACTTAGCTTCTCTCTGCCGCTTTTTCGCAGCCCCTCGCTTCTCAAACTCAGCGTCCAAAGCCTCAGGTGATCCCCACTTCTTCGGGGAGAACGCATACTGCTCGACTTGGAATCGCAAGTACAGCATCATGTTATTCCATGTTGCTTTATGGGGGTTTGGCCTCTCTAGATGAGGTAGAAGTTCTTCATCTTTTAGTTCAGCTGTTTGACGGGAGGGGCCGGATGGGAAGAAATAATAGAAGTACAGTTAGCAAATATTCTTATGATAATGCGGGCCGAAAAAACCGAGCCAAATCCTTTGCTTACGGTCTGTCAATAGATAATCTTCTTTGGCTTCCGTCTTCGTGAGTAGACTATATTTCTCAGGGAACTTCTCCTTGCAGGGATTGCAAACGGCGCAGCGTAATGTCTCTTCCCATTTCCAGTCGATCTCTATGCTGCCGCACTCTCGACATGATTTCTGCTCTGTCGTATTGAGCACACTTAGCCCTGGTTCGAAGGGTCCTGCCTTGTCTCGCTGTAGTGACCGTAATAGTTGATATCGCTCCCATTCTTTGAATGTCATTTGAGTAGGCTTCTCATCCCTCTCGCCGGAATATAAAACCTTGTTATGGGGATCATCCTCCGCCGTTAAAAATCCACCTTTGGTGTCCGTCATTTTACTCAAGTCGAATTCCACGTACTTAGAAAAGTTACGAGCTGGACGAATCTCATCGAGTGATCGTCCATCTGATTTATTATATCTTGTATCACGGGAGCTCGAACGAGGTTTTGGAGGAGATATCGCTGAAGATGGCCGTTTCTGTCCAGGTGTGGCCGAGCTGCTAGGCAACGAACCAGATCGCACTGCGGCATCTTCTTGTTCCCGGAGTACCTTAGCTTTCATCCGACGTACTTCCTATGTTCTATGTCAGTATCTGTGACTCTCTCATATGCTGGAGCAGACATACAATTCTGCGAAGTTGTTCAGGTGTTAATGGCGTTTGAGTGTTGAAAATGGTAGAGAAACCTGCCTTCGGCGGAGAGTCCGTTTTCTGATGAGCTTCCATGATCGCTGTTACATGGAGGTATCCAGAAGATTTGATAGATAATCTTAATTCTAATTGTTCTATTAATTTCGTTCAATATTAGGCTATGGAATATCACGACAACACCGAGGAAAAGAAATCCTCGAAAGACCTCGTTGAGCAAGCTTTGAATGTGAGATGAAGCGCAAACCTCGGCCGGAAAAACTTTCGGTAAGTTAACTAACTAACTTACAAACCCAAACCCAATCGATAATAAATCCGATGCTTCTTGACCTCCAGAATGCAATTCACAAAGTCGCTCGTTTTACCACCAATGACGACACGTCAATATGCCCTTCGACGCGACAGACAGATCTCATGAGTGCGAATATGTAGATGAGGATATAGATTTCACACCCGGTGATCTCGCTGATGATGATAGAGATGTTGAAATGGACGATGATGCCGATTTCCAGTCTCACTATTCAGAAAAATACTCCTCCTCTACTTCTACATCTAGTCGAGAGGACGAACCCTCGAAGGCGGATGATGAGGGTGTAATGCAACGCTCTCCATTCCCATTCCATTCTTCTCTCCATGGTCCTAATGCATTTGCCCCCCCATTCTACAACCGTCCACCAACGCCGCTACCGCCATCTCCTTCATTAACATCTCTCCTTCGACCGTCCTTTTCTGCAACTACATCGCGCCCCACCACACCAGACAGCTCTGATATTGAAACCCTGAATGACACAGAGGAAGCAGTCGCACGCTCTGCACGTACTGCAATTACTGTACCACCTGCAAGCCCTAAAGTTCCTACATATGAGTACTATGGATTTGTGCTTTATCTCGCTTCCTCACTCACCTTCCGTATGCCTTGTCTTCGCTTCGTGCTCATTTCTACTCCGGGTCATATTACTAATATGCTTGTGATAGTGATATACCTTTTGTGGTCATACCTTCCCTCGCCGTTTCTTCATCAGCTGAGGATTTATTACTATCCAAATCGCTGGTGGTCTCTTGCGATCCCATCTTTCCTTGTAATCACCATTATTTACATTTACATTGCATTATCCGCTTATAATACTGGATATCTTACGCTGCCGATGAGTAGTATCGAAAATATTGTGGATGAAGTAGCAAATATTGCAGTCATTGATAGCAAGGGCAGGAGACGGCCTGGTGGATCTGAGAAGATGAATCCAAATGCTGCAACGGCACAAACAATGAGCCCTCACAAAAGAAGGCTAGAGTGGAAATACATCTGGAATGAAGGAACAGATGCTGTGATGGACATACCCATTGGCGGTGTATGCGAGGTGCTTTATGGCTCGAATGAAACCGACTAGTAAACTCGCGTCTGAACGGTTCAATGCCACCATGTCGAGCACAATACCCTTTCCCTCTGTGAGGTGATTGGTAATATATCTGCCATTCCGTTAACCCAAATCTTCATGGGAGCAGCGCAACAAACCGTTCGACGGGAATCTTGATTGAATAGCCTTCGTCGTTACTCAACGACCCGATCCATCCATTTTTAAGTTTGCCACGGCTAGAACTATGTGCGGTCTCGTTACTTGATTTTTCTGCTAAAAAAAAAAAAAAAAAAAAAAAAAAAAAAAAAAAAAAAAAAATGAAAGGACTGCGAAGGACTATGATTCAAAATGTGAAGTTCAAAAATTGAAACGCTGCTTGCGTAAGTTAGACGATAAGTTAGAGGAGAATTTGATATTAAACGTAACTATCGTCCGCCCTCATCGGAACTATGTTCCATGGTATCATTTCGACATATCCAATTCAACCAGTTTGCTGATGTTTAACAAGAGAATGAGATAGGAGGAGGGATGGATGAGCGGAAATATCCGAGACATCCGCGTGAATCGACACAAGTATTCAAATAACGTTGCTGCACAAACGGATTGCGTACCCCTGTTCGCCTTCGAATCCAAATAACATACATCCAGTTGACATCCTCAGTATTTTTCCATTCGCCGGTATCTTCACTAATTCCCAGCAAATTCTTTCATATGCATTTTTCTCGGCAGTCCTGGACGATCAACGGTTTCAAATCATCGGGTGGGCGGGGATGTATAACATGTAATATGACTTTTCCTAATCATTTCCTTTGCGATTGTTTTCCGTCCCCGCCCTATTTGTGATGGGTATGTGCATCGATGAAAATATTTCTTCACGTTAAACATCATTTGTTAAGCATAGCCGTCATTTTCTGCTGGTGCTCCGCACCAGCGCCTACTCTATGTCCTGAACAATCATCGCTATGAGCGCATCTTATATCCTGTACAAAGACAATATGAATGACCCTCCGCGATGGTTAAAATTCTCTCATCACCAATGGTGTAATCATCAACTAATTGAATAGTACGGAAAGGTCTGTTTTTTTTTTTTTTGTCTCTACAAAGGCGTGAAAAACAAATCATTGCAAATGCAGGAAATTTATATGACAAGAATGTTGCATTCCCGCTGGCAAGCCCCCTAAAAGACTGGATTGGATTTAGAGGCTTGAGGCCTAGGCTGTCAAGTTAGGCACCGAGGCTTCATAGCATCAACTGTGAGGAGTGGATTTATTTTGAGTTGTGATCTTGATTTTAGTTTATATCGTGTATGGACTTGTTTTTCACGCCTCTGTGCTTGGTTATAAAGTAATGTGAGTTTTATTTCGTCCATGCGTCATGTATTGGGAATAAGAAGGCATTGCAAAGGCTGACGTATATATTGGGATTGGCTATGCTCCTCTACTGGGAGATATTGTGCGCCTTCATTTGGTTATGTATGACAAGGGACCATTCAGTCTTAGTAAAACAATATAGCTTGGCGTGGTTGAAATTTCACACAAATCATTCAATAAGGATGTAGAAAGGTAGACAATATACAGAGGCGATGGATGACATCAAGTATAGTAGGAATAGAAATGCAAGGGGGAGCAGCAACAGCAACAATTATAATAAGAATAATGATATGTTGGCATCCCTACCTAGGTATCGTTCGCTAGAATGCCACGTGACCACACCAATCTAAGCAGTGCTGGGCCCGCTAGATAGTTACAATAAACCAACCTTCCACCTCCATCATACATTAATTTAGAGGAAAAGAAATGCCCCACACAGCATGTTCTCAAAGATGAGCTGGGGCAATAAATAATCAAAAGGAAAGGGGTTAGCAAGTGAAGGGCTTAATGCAAAACATACACGAACAGAACATGCCAGTTATTACAGATAATTTTCATAAAATATAGGCTCCAGGGCCCTTTGGAAATGCGGGAGTGAGGGAGGGGGTAGAAATTGCACTTCTTCTTTCATTATCTTGAGTCTCGCGATTAAGCGGGGTGGTATGTCTGCCCAGAGTGTTTAGAATAGGGATCATGTTGATGCTGATTCGGATGGTGATGCTGACGCATTTGATGTAACCCCTGTTGCTGTTGTCCCTGGTTAGGGTGGTCGGCGACAATACTAGAAGGAAACGAAATCCGGCCTTCAGGAGGTTGGTGCAAAGTTGATGGTGGGGTGTAGGATCTCTCAAGACTTGAGCTCTGATGCGAGTTCTGCGGGGAAATAGAGGCATTGCCAGATGTCAGGTGGCCCGGCTGCAAATGCGACCCATTGTGGCTGAATGATACGGTGTTATGTTGATTTCCTGGACCGAGTGAGGAGATATGCTGGGGTAGGTGTTGGTGTCGCTGGTGGTGGTGCTGCTGATGAGATTGCCGTAAGATGGGGTGGTGGGTAGGGGAACTAGGTGGAACAGCGGGCTGCATATGTTCAGAACTTCCACCACCCTGGCCATTTTGCTGGGGATTGGGTCCAAGTTCATGTCCGGCTGAAACATGATGCTGGCGTTGCTTTGGCTGACTTAAGGGGCTTTGAGAAAAGGGTGGGTGTTGCTGGTTTTGGGTTAGGGTTGGAGCTGAAATTTGGAGTGGGGAGGGCGGTTGCATTGGCAGACTTAAAAGGTCAGGATAAGGAGGGTGTTGCTGGGTCTGGGGTAGGATTGGCGCTGAAATTTGGAGTGGGGAAGGCGGATGCTGCTGCTGGGATGTTTGACGAGAGTAAGATATAGGATTGTGACGAAGCTGAGGGGAAGGTTGGTGAAAACCCTGGGATTGTAATGTTAATGGAGAATCGTGCTTTCCAAGGTTTTTATGAGACTGATGCTGAGGTTGGCCTTGGAGCCCCGTGGGTTGGGATTGTTGTACCTGTTGTGATACCTGTGGGTTATATGAGGTACGGTGGTGCTGGTGTGCTTGCTGATGAACATTTGACCCTGCGTTTGTGGTCTGTTGGGCAGCGCTCATATATCCTAGGTTTGATGTTTGCTGAGCTGGCAAACGGGAAATGCCACGGTCGGTAGCTTGAGACAGCTGGCCCCTCGGGTCCAGCCTCGCCATCCAATCCTGGCTAATAGTTCCAGATCCAGCCATGGAACTAACAGAATAGCTGCGATGCTCAGAATAGGAGCGATGCGCGGCGTTTTGTAGTTGATTTCGTGGCGGGTTTTGCGATTGTTGGGGTGGGTATGGAGACCTTTGCGGGGGTTGCCTGCTAGAGTACGCAGACTCTTCGGACTGCGATTGTTCGTATATTGGATTTGATATAGAGTAGGGTTGTGGAGCCTTTGCCTCTAAGTTTTGATCACTGACAAACCTCTTTCGCGAGGGTGGCTCCTCGGAGTCATTTAATATGTTCATAATATTTGACCGTTTAGCAGGCACTTGGCGTGGAGGGTCCAGGAAGACTTGCGCCGGGGTCGAATTTGGACGAGGAATCTCTTTGGTAGGTGACATTGTAGGTGGCGGTTGGTTCATACCTACGAATTGGTTAGGGGGTGGCAGAACTGATTTCAGCGGTTCAACTGTATCATTGCGAAGTAGACTCGCTGGCTCAAACTCTTGTTTCGGGACGCGCTGAATGGGAGATGCGGCTGTCGATGTAGGAATAGCTATGCTCGAACGTCCCGAATGTGTCCGTGTCACCGGGGTAGTCGGGCTGTTTGTCTGGGACTGCTGAAGATATTGCGTTTGAGAAAAGCGGGGAGGTTGGGTTAGTGACTGAGGAGGCCGCAATGTTTCCTGAGTCTCTTTAGGTCGGGGTAGTAGGTCACTATGAGACAAATTTTGGATGTGTAAAGTGGAACCTCTTCCCTGATTCAGCAAAGAATTCCCATCCGGTTGCTGGTTTTGCCTTTGAAGCTCCGGAGACCGAACGCTGAGAGGAGGAATAGGAATTATGGTGAGGTTATCTTTTCTTTCGTCGCTGAAATATCCAGCTCGGGGGCCTTGCTGATTGTGTTGCGTTTGTGGCGGCTGGGGACGAATGGAACGGGGTCGTAACTCGTCGTTTGCTGGTGGTAGTGGAGTTCCGGGAAGGGCTGTTGCTTGAGCGAGGGGGTAAAACCTAGGCTGAGAACGGTTCCCATCGAGTCGCGATCGAGTTTGAGTCCCTTGTGGGTGTGGAGTCGACAGAGTAACGGTTGAGGCGTTTGGTTCGGAGGCCAGAGACGCATCCACTGACTCCGTAGCTTCAGTATTTGGCGCGAGCGGTCGCGAAGAGACAGAAGATGGTGTAGCTTCGTAGCGTCGTTTGGGAGGGATATTTGGAATTGGAAGAGGGCCTGGGGATTCTCCACTTAACCTCTTGGCCTCAGCCATCTCAGCGTATTCCTCCAAAGTTGTTTGTCCAGAGTCAACACGCCTCTGGAAATAATTTTTGACCTTGTCAAAATGTAATGAGTCAGTTGGGAAGCTGTAGCATCTATCATGTTAACGGATCCTTACCATTGTAGGGGTTTTGGTCCTCATATATTGGGAGATAGCTTCGAAATTTTTCCCAAAATGTCTAATAAGGTCTGGAAACTCGCGTTGCTCCGGTACAGACCAGTAGCTTGTGGGCTGGAGAAACCCAGATCTGGTCTCGACAGGTTTTGCCGGTACTTCAGGTTCGACAGCGTCAAAAACATAAACGTTTTCTTTCTCACAGGCATTGGTAGGTTTTCCTTGTTGAGTGAGATGATCTGGAGCAATATCCTTCTGCTCTTCCTTCTTTTTTGTAACCACCAATTCTGGCACCGTATCCGCTAGCCCGTCGGGTTCAATTATTGGTGTCACAGCAATTGGAGTAGTTAGTGAGGATTGCTGTTGTGCCTTTGCTCGTTTACCGCCGCGTCCACCTCCCGCTTTTCCGCCACGTCTGCTGGGAGCCTTCTCTGCTCCGGGATCCGCTGGATCCTTCACGTGGTTTCCTCTTTTTCCCGAACTGGGAGTAGGTGTGCTGTTCTCCGTATCCGGACCAACTTCACCAAAAGTCGGGGCCGCAGCTCGTCGAGGTCGGCCGGTATCAGTGACAGCAGGTGTTTCTGCTTCGTCACCTTCGTCGTCGGGCCGAACACCAAGATCTGACATGAGAGCATTTGATTTTGGATTTCTCGTAGCAGGCGTCCTTTTCCCGCGTTTTCGAACATATTTTCTGTTCAACTTGGCCTTGTACTTGAACTCTTGTTTTGTAAAATAGTAATGATTGATACACGCCTGAAAGTCCCGTCCTGGAAGATATTCCGCAATTTTCCCCCATTTTTTGGGGTGGGCTAAAAATGCCTCTGTGAAAATCTTCTGTTCCTCGGGTGTGAAGTCGTCAGGTGTCGGATGAAATGCGAAAACCTCAAACGCAGTAGCAGGATCTACGGCATGGTTCGTGTCTTTGAAAACGAAAGCTAGTCTCTCTTGTTCTTCGAACATATCCGGGATGAGCGCTTCTTTAGTTATATCTGGCTTCGCAGGCCCTTCCTTTTCACGACGACGTGCTTGCTCTTCTTGGGCAGTAATGGTGGACGCTATCAGCGCATTTTGGAAGTCAAGCTCGCTGTTAAGTTTGTAACCTCTTCTTCCTTCGGTGGTGGCGCTTGGTGTAGTAGCGGTTCCCGAGGCTGACGGTGGAGTGGATGGACCTGGAGTGGTTGTCTTCTCTTGTCTGCTCGTGCGATCAAGTTCTTCCACTGCCATCCTCCAAGGTTTGTAATATTTAGCATACTCTCGTCGTAGTTCCTGATGCTGAAGGGATGTTCTTTTACGCTGCTTCGCTAATTCCTCGCGAAGAGCCTCCTTCAACAGATCGTGCGACCGAATCGTTTCTTGATAAGCTGATATGTCGGAAAAAGGTGTGGGTGGCCCAGATTGGAGAAAAGGAAGGCTTTCGAGCGATGACATTTCGAGGGGAGGGCCAGTGTGCGCTTGGGCAATTGGTGACGAGGGTGGCGGAGCTTCAATATCCTGTGCTTCTCTTGCTGATACGGGAATGACAGCTGGAGGTTGCTCTGGTCTCTCAATTTCAATTGCCGCGTCTGGTAGGTCCATATATGTGGGGACAACCCCCTCAGCGAGGATACCTAACATTTGAATTTGTAGCAGTAAGTCAACTATAACAGGATCCTGAAGAGTTGAGGGTGGCATTTCGGAAGCCAAAGCTTGCATTTCCTTTTCAAATCGTTTCTCCCCCTCGTTGAAGTCTTCTTCATCTAAATCATCTTCCTCATCTGTTTCTTCCCCGCTGGATTGTCCAAACGTTAGGGGGGGCGCGACTCGCTCTGCTATCGGTGGAATTGTGGCAGAAAGCCCCTGTTTTTCCGAGGATGCATCTACAACCACTCCGATAACATTGTTTTCGTCCTGACCGGAAAGACGATCGATCCGCTCAGTAAGTGGCGATAACTTGGAATTTTCTCGATGAGGGAAACCCTCAAGTTCGTGAGATTTATAAACATCAATCACGTTGAACGACCCTCGCTCCTTTTCTTCATATACGTCGCGCTTTATAGGGGATGGAAAATTCATGATGGACGGTCCACGACTCGCATACCCTGGGCGAACCCATTGATTACTAGGTTTAGGTGCGCTCCTTGGAGCATTTGATCTCTGAAGCGCTCGTGGTCCTGTGGGAATACAAGTCAAAGAAATTCGTGGAGACGTCTTCGATCCAGGGGACCTAAATGAAGCGGATGGCGGGACAGGCGGTGAGCCAGACCGGTGGGAGAGTGAAATGCCTCCCATTGATTGCGAGGTAGGTGGAGATCCAGATGAAGAGTTTGGTCGGGGGCTGGCTCGTAATCCCAGAGGCTTAGTGTCCTGGGATGTCGCATCTGCCTGAATTGATGAAGGAATTGCATCCTTTCCACCAGATACACCTGCTAAGGCAGATGGATCACGCATAGTCATGCTCGGGGATCTCGATGATGGTGGAAAGTGCCGTGCTGGGCGAAGTGGTGCCTCAGCTTTCCCCCGAACATCTGGAACATGCTGACGGGGGATTCGGGCGTCGTGTGAGTGTTCAAACTCTAATCTCTCAGATCTTGGTCCAGTAGGCGGTAATACGGGCAAGGAAGAGGACACATCCACATGTTCTTTTTCTGGCTTACTAGTAGTCGGTGTTGTGGAAGCTTCCGCTAAGCCCCTGGCTTGGGTGGATAATGTGGAAGGAACGTCATTGGGGCTTGGGTTGGGACTAATGATGGATCCGAAGGCAGGGACTTCTAGGGCGGATGGGGGAGGAGAATGTTGTGAAATGAGCCGACTTTGTGGCACATCTAAACGGACTGGAGGGCGCTCCTGTCGATCCGACTCCTGCCAAGAATCCTCCGTGCTTTGTGCCGGGAATGTGGGTTTCCTAGTTAACTCATGGATTTCGGGTTGGACAACTTTTTTGGTACTTAGCGTGGATGACGAGGATGGAGTAGGTGAGGCTGGAGGAATGACGGCTGATGTACTTTTAAGTTCGGTTCTGGTTGAGGGTCGATCTTTTCTCCACGAGTCCCGGCGTTCACAAGGCCGTTCGCGTTCTCTATCATCTCGTTCCGAACGCCGATCATCTTCGCGCCTATCAAACCTATCATAGCGTTCAAAATCCCTATCCCTATCGCGATCACGGTCGCGGTCACGTTCACGATCCCTCCATCCATCCCTCGAACGGCTTCTGCGTCGGAAAGAGTCGCGATCGTCCAAAAAGCCCCAGCCCCTCCCCCTCTCACGGTCGCCACGGCCCCGGCCTCGCAGAGACGGACCACAAGGAGCAGATGTATCGTGCACCCCAATTACGGAACCGGTGGGCCCGTCTCTGGAATTTCGGCGTATCCTGGACGCATCAGAATCCCTAGGAGCTGGTTCTCTAGAATCGCGAAAGTCCCGTAGTGGAGGCGACCTTGATCTCCCACGGCCAGAAGGAACGCGGGCATCTCTGGAATCGAAAACACGGTCTCTTCGGGGCCAGTCTCTATCCATATCTCTTCTAAATGAAAGGGCCCCATCGCGCATGTCTCGGGAATCATGATCCCTCTCGCGGTCTCTAAAGTCACCGCGTGCTGGGAAACCCCTGCCTCTAGGACCAGGAGGGACAAAAGACATGCCTCTTGACGAGTCAATTAGAGCTTTTGGGCCACGGGGGGGCTCCCTTCCCAGAGGTGTTGAATTTCCATCGTCGGAAGCACGAGGGCCAGAAGGGATATAGGAGGAGGTTTGAGGTGCGGCGGAGCGACGGTCGATATGCCGATGGGGAGATCGCTCTCGAGGCGGAAAGCGAGACGCCATGTAAGAAACCAACCATCCAACAGCGATCACACGAAAAAATAAAGATGGAAGAGAAAGGCGGGAAACAGTAGAATGACGCTGAATGGAGAGTCCTATTCTTGTCAAATGTTGGAGAACTTCTGGAATCCGAGTTGCTCCTCACGTGATATTCAAGATGAAACCTGCCTATTTTGGGATTAGCGTACGGGTATCGAGCCAAGGATTTATGAATCGGCGGAGAAAGTTTCAGAAGAGGATGAGGATGACGGAGATGATATCTCACCCTTTGGAAAGGCAAATAGAATGGAAGAGGAAGCGGAGGAAGAACTAGATCCTGGAGACTTGCGATGGATAGGATGAAGGTTCAGAGTGGCGATTAGGAAAGCCAGATATTTTGCACCACTCAAAAACAGTAGAAGAATTGAGGGTCCTCAGCAGTCCGGTCCGGAACAACCTAACCCCGATACAAAAATTCGGCATCAATCGACTTGATGACTGCTTCTGCTTTCCCTGACTGAATACTAGTAATTTCAAAGTTTTTCTTTCTTTCTTTTGGTTGCTCGTTATGTTTTGCCTTTACAGTTGTTTATCACCGGGGCCTCTAGGGCGCTAACGGCTGGAGAATTGGTGATAGATATGTTTTGTTCCATCGTCGAACCACCATATGACCGGAGAAGGCTTCACAAGGCGAAGGGTTCCTACTAACCATTCCGAGCTAATTGCACAGCTTATCGACTGGCAGCCCGGACAGAACACTGTATCTTGCAAAGTTTGACACGCACACCATGCCTTTGCAACCTGCAGGGCCTCCCTCCTCGGCCACCCGGTGCAGTGTTTGATGATTCTCAACTCGTTCCAGAGGTTCAAAGCCGGTCACGGGCATTGATTTCAACGAGTATGCCGGAAGAGATATTACAGTTGCAGAACTTGTCGGTGGGATAGCTGGAATGGGGTTCCAGGCCAGTGCCATGGGCGACGCTGTGCAAATAATTAACGATATGGTGAGTACACCTTGCTGTCCCTCACCCCTCTACCCCTCCCCAAACGATTACATCCATCTCCAGCACAGGTGTCACCCAGCAATCACGGGTATGTATATGCCTAACTGGTTGGTTGGCCCTTCGCATTTTAGAAGAACCTGGCGCTATCCAGAAACTGGAGAAAAGACAACTATATTCCTGGGATATACATCCGACCTTATCTCATCCGGTCTCCGAGAGACATTACGATACCTCGTCCAACACAAACACGTCTCTGCCATTGTCACTACTGCAGGCGGAATCGAGGAAGACTTTATTAAATGCCTCGCTCCCACCTATCTTGGCTCCTTTGCGACGCCTGGTCCGTCGCTGCGAGCCAAGGGCCTGGACCGCATCTGCAACACCTGATCGTGCCGAATAACAACTATTGCGCTTTCGAGGACTGGGTGATGCCGATTTTAGACACGATGCTGGAAGAGCAGGAGGCATCCGGTGTTTCGACAATAGAGACCGCGTTCCATTGGACCCCGAGTAAGATCATCCGCCGGCTAGGGAAGGAAATCAACAATGAAAATTCCGTCTACTACTGGGCGTATAAAAATGACATACCCGTCTTCTGCCCTGCGCTAACCGACGGTAGTTTGGGCGACATGATGTATTTCCACACATTCAAGTCCTCGCCGCGACAGCTCCGCATTGGCATTGTGGAAGACGTGAGGAAACTCAACACGATGGCTGTGCGAGCTAAATAGGCAGGGATGATTATTCTGGGCGGCGGCCTGGTAAAGCACCACATTGCCGATGCGTGTCTGATGCGCAACGTCGCGGAGAGCGCGGTGTATATTATCACGGCGCAAGAGTTTGATGGGAGCGACGCTGGTGCGCGGCCGGATGAAACGGTGTCGTGGGGGAAGATCAAACCAGATGCGAACAGCGTGACGGTATTTCTTGTTGTATTACTATTCTACTTCTGCGTCAAATCTTGGCTAGCAATCAATCGGTCTTTATGTATCTCTTTTCCTTTCTTCCTGGTGTTGTTTTTAGCTGACCGTTCGATTTTTCGTTATGAACAGGTATACGAAGAAGCTACAGTAACATTCCCCATTATTGTTGCAGCGACATTTACAAGAGGTGACAAGCGGTGGGGAAATTAGGAGTGTGTGGTTAGATGAATTCCCTATCGATATCTCAAATAAAGTTCTCAGTGATTAGTTGGGCACAGAATCCAGAGCATTGCATTTACCCTCAGAAACCTACTAGTAATACTCTTGCTTGATATGCAAGCAGCAATTGGCAAATTGCTCAGAAACCACCGAGATCGATGACTAAACCGCTATCTGAGAGAAACGGGTAGCATGGATGACACATGAAAGACGCCAGAGGGGTATACGAAGGAAATATTATGGAATAAAACATGAGGATATTCGACGATATAATAAAACTTAAAAATGCAAGTGAATAATAGGAATGAAAACTAAAACCCGGTGAAAAGCAAAAAGAAGGATGAAATCTAACAAATCAAACTTAAATAACGGATGGAAATGCTCTTCTCAACCATGCAGAGCTGTGCCCGGATGAAATTGATCTTGAGGAATATGCAATTCAAAAGTCATAGATGTTCTATTGGTCACATTACTGTGCAATCTCTGCTTCTATCTCTATCACGAGGGCGAGGGGGAAGAGCGGGATTGGGCGATTCGTCAGCACGTGTGTTGCCAGCTCGGTTTGGTGCTAGGTTATTATTATTGAATCCAGAGCTTGAGGATCTTGGTCCAACTATACTGGGGCTGCTGATCCGGGAGCCGCGATACTGCGAATGGTCCGGGGAAAGGGTATATGCTGGATTGCTGGCAGCCTGTTCGTATGTTGGCGGTGGCGCGTCAGAGATGAGGTTGGCCGCCGGGGTCCGGGCTGGCGGGATAAGTGATCGAATTTCGTGTGGTTGGGGTGCACGACGACTGGCGGGCGAGCTTAATTGTTGTTGGCGAAAGTTTGAACTGCTGCTGGGGCGGTGTGTAACTCCCTGAGATTGTGACGATGGAAAACGTGAAGTCTTAATTTGTGCTTGGTTACGTGGAGTTGTACGTCGGTGCTCTTCCTCGTCCTGAAACTGAAGGGCCAAAGCAAGAGCGTAGTCTGCGTCTGTTTGCTCCGTATTGTTAATTTTTTTTCCAATAGTCCCATTTAAGTTATTTCTTTGAGTTGATTCACTTGATGTCGCCAGGTCGTTTTGGGTAGGCTGTTGAAGTAGAGCTACAGGCTGTGGAGAATTTCCAACGGGTTGAAAATCCCCAGAAAAGAAGCTAGAATTAGCTCCGTCGACATCAACCAGGCTTTCCCACACGATATCTTCGTGGCCAGCGTATCCAGCATCGGTTACAAGCGTAAAAAGTTGGTTCGATAGTGGATGTTTGAAGAGTGTAGAGAAATGATCATTTCGAAAGAGAATAGACATAGATCCGGGCTTCAGACATCTCTGGAGATGCTCCAGACCGAAGATACTCAGCTGGGTAGCATTTTCAACGTTAACGAAATGATGGATTGTGTCGATATCTTCTATTAACTTCTCCTCGTCAGCCGTGAGACATTTCCCATGAACGACGCGGTGTTCCAGTTCTTCTTTCCGAAAGTGCAGTAACTGAATATCTTCATGGCTTTGAGCGACACGGTTTAGCGCTGCATATGCTGCAGAGAATGGTTCCGCGAGCCAGCCATGAACTAGCGGTAACTTAAAGCTACCATACAGCATAGTATCAGTGGTCTCGAGAAAGCTCCCAGGTAAATCAGAGATATCGTTTTGCTATAATTTGTTAGGTGGGAAGTCAGAAGCATCAAGAGATCTATAGATGAACACTTACCAAAACCAACCGTGGGTTTACATTCATACCTGTATGTAGCATGACAAGAAAGGAACTCAGGGCCTCGATATCCGGAAGTTTTTCAGCTTTATCTATGTGTGAAGTAATATCATCGAACAGCGCTTGCATTAACAATCCTAACGAAATTTTCTCCCGTAACTGAAGGGCTTTTACAACAGGCGACGGCGAATCCGCGCTGCTCCGCAGTACTAGTCCATTGACGAGGGCCAGAAGGGGGCATGGGCCGTTTTCGGTCTGTACCAAAACGGGAGATTTTCGAGAACTAGTAATCCCATCCGTCCAGTTAATCTGGCGAATATCATAGGTTTCAGATAGCTTTTTCTGCAGTACAGGCATAGGTTGTCCAGATTTGTCTGGATGTGATAGCGGCGGTTGTCGCAGATCAATTGTAGCGTCTGGAGTCGCGGGCTTCGAGGTCGATGAACTCCGCTCATCCGGATTGGATAGAGTCTCATTTGATTGGCCTTCAACATGTGGATCAAATAAACTGTTCATGGGAGGTACATCCGTTTTGGTACTTTCGTTTGGTTTGATTTCTTTTGAAGAACTCGGTTCACTGAAATTGGCCAGCTGAAAATTCTGAATGATCCGATCCGCTCTGTCTAATTGATAATATGGGTCTGATGATTGGATGGTTATAGATGGGGCCGTGTCGGTTAATGGCTCCTTCCCTTTCTCTAGAAGCGGACTCACAGTTTCTATTACTTGCGGGCCAGCTTTAAGGTCACCTTCATAGTGGCAGTACATGTAAGGTATTTGAGAAGATAGCTGTGCAAACTCTCCATCTTCTCCTTGCGATATATGTTGGTGTGTAATGGAATTCCCTATCAGATCAATGAGCGATTTACAATGGTAATCTGCGGGTGTAATGATGGAACATAACATTTGGAACAACCTACCCTCTTGACGGCCATCCGAACTGCTGGATTGTGGAAATTCAAACGGGTCCGGGCCAGAGATGGAACTTTTCCGAGGGCCACCGCCATTTTGCCTAGCCTTCAAAAACGGATTATTTAGACGAAGCTGGCCAAGCCTGGTAGTATGCATCAACCCATCCTGAATAGAAGACCTCATGGAAATTTCGAGTTTCGAATCAAGACTAGAAACAACCTCGTTTTCTTTCTCGGGATCTTCAAGAGAAGAATCCAATATTTGTGCGCCTCTGTCAAACTGGCCGGGCTGGTCCAGAAGCTGACTAGCTAATGCATCAGGCTGCGACGATAGGGCAATGTCTCCAGTAGCCGGATGACATATTGATTCCTGAATACACGCGTTAGATGCTTCATTATTCGCTACAGAGGAGGAGGGTACATAATCTAGGTCTGGCGGGGCAGAGTCGGAGAAGGGTGACTTTGGAACCGGGGTTTGTGACGAAAGAGGGGATGCCGAATTCCAGGGTGGATGCGATAAACGATTATTACCATCCTGGATGTGCTGATCATCTGGATGGTTGGGAGACACCTTTGCCAGGGCCATGGTAAATCACTTGGTGGAAACGTGACAGCGATTCTCGAAGTAAAAGCACATTCTCGTCCTACGAGTTGCCCTGTAGATCGGAGTCAATGGAAGAGACAAGAAAGAAATGTAGGCAATAATTTTCCTTCTTCCATTTGCTAACGGAAGATCCCGGACATAGACTTATTCCCACTTGAAGGCAACTTCCAGGCACATGGCGGATAAGTGTGAAACGCCAGTAGTAAACGTAATGTTGAGGATCGCTGATAAGATCAGAGATTAAGATGTTAGAAAACGGATGATCCGCTAGGATTGGAAGGGCATCAATAGCTAGAGTCCTTTCATCAGCGCAGTTTCTAACGGCGACGTTATGCAGCAATGATGAAGTCGATTGATCCTAACCAAATGTTTTCGGAGGCAACGAGAAATGCGCCTGTCTTGGGTGGGTTTGACGTGTTTGTGTTGTTTGCGTTGTTTGTTCTACTACTCGATATGACGTAACTGTGCCCGGAAGTATATATATCCGATATTTTATTAGAAAAAAATTAAATCTAAATCTAAAATCTAAAATACCCATACCAGCCGCTTTCGCCGCTGTTCTGCTCTATCACCCCGCCCCCAAGACATCCGAAGAAAAATAGGCAAAAAATAATAAAAGGGAATTGGTTATTCTCCGTAATGGCTCTTTATGGTTAGACTACAGCCCGTTGTATAATTTATTTCCTCATTTTGTCTGCAGATGCATTCGACAGTCCAACCCCACGCCTATATTGCGTTAGGGCTGCCGTCAGATACAATCAAGGTCCAGCAAATAATCCCTAATACGTATGTTTTGGGAACCCCGTGAATATATTTCCTTTATTGTTTCGATTCTCAAGGAATCATGCTCCCCTTCCCATCCCACTATGTTCGCGAACTGACTAGCTACTTAGGATAATATCGCTTGGAAAATACGGTTCATTCTTTGCAAACCAGATCATAGGGCGACCTTACCATCTCACCTTCGAGATTCTTGATCAGCCACATGCGGAAGGCAATCATGCGCTTCGTATCGTTCCAGCGGCTGAGTTGCATGCAGAATCATTAATAGCCGATGAGTCTATTCCCGGGGAAGACGAGGATAACGAGGAGTTTCGGCACATTGAAAGCCCCATGCGGACAAACCGAGATACTGTTGATGATAATTCGAGCCAGCTTATGACTATGGATGAAATTGAGGCTTTGAAGGCGGGGACCACACATGCTGGCAGGGAGATCATCAACAAACTTCTCGAGTCCCATTCCGGCCTAGATAAAAAGACTGACTTTTCGCTGGCCAAATACACATTGAGAAAAAGGAAAAAATACCTCAAGCGGTTCTCTGTCCTACCCTTGGATATACCCCTCCTCACTCACTGGATGTTAGAGCAGAAAGATGCCACTAAAGTTTTGGAGCTAAGGGACGAGGTAATCGGGCTCATAGGCTGCTGGGCGAATGTCCATAATGGCGGAAATGCATTCATGGTTTCAGAGGCAACCGAACTGCACCAGGCTAGTCGCTGGCTGATTATTGACGACACTGGAGGCCTGGTTGTGGCAGCCATGGCAGAGCGTATGGGAATACTCTATCCTCATGAGACTTACGTTCGAGACCTAGATGACGATGAGCTCCCCTCACGGCTTCAAACCAAAAAATCCGATGGCCCACAACCGCAAAATTCCAGCCAATATAATCCTGCACAACCAAACAGCGACTCATCTCGGCCCGCTGACATCGCTTCTTCGTCAGCTCGCCGTCAACGCTTTTCCCCGGGGATGTCCTCTAACAATACCACGCTCACTATGATCCACCCCAATGCTCAGCCTAACCTGTCACTTCTCAAGTACTTCTCGTTTGATGTTGGCGACCCATCTCCTTCACACCCCCTTCATACCAATCTCAAAACTTTATCTTGGCTGCAGCTCCTCGACCCTTCCACAGATCCGGTGTATTCCAATGAACCTCCGGTCGCATCAGAAACCGATCTAGCGAATTGGAAACCAAATAAACGTGGCATGTACTATCGCAAACGCCGGCGGTGGAATAAAGTTCGCAGAGTTGTCGACGAAACCCGGGCAGGCGGTTTTGATGGCCTAATAGTTGCAAGTTTAATGGACCCAACATCAATATTGAAGCACACAGTGCCCTTATTATCCGGCTCTGCACCAGTGGTGGTTTACGCACCACACATCGAACCATTAGTGATGCTAGCAGACTTTTACTCTACAGCCCGACGCACTGCGTACATTAGTCTTCTGCGCATCGCTTCTCAAAAGGACCGGGTTTCTAATCATGTCAAAGATCAGGACGGACCGAAGCAAAACGAGGCAACCGCAATCAACGAACGTGATTTCCCAGTTGACCCGACGCTCCTTCTGTCTCCGACCATACAAACATCGCGCGTAAGGCCATGGCAGGTGCTTCCTGGCCGAACACATCCACTAATGACAGGGCGAGGGGGTGCTGAGGGATATGTTTTCCATGCTCTCCGGGCCTTGCCCGCTTTAGGAAAAGTCGAAGCGAGAGGCCATCAGGCAAATAAAAAAAGGAGGACGGAAATCCGGAGCCATCACAGCACGAGAGATGCCACTCCAGCAGCTACCATTATTTCGGACACCCAGAATCAGAGTTAAGAATACGGTAACTGCCTATTTGTACCAATATATCCTCAATCTAAAAGCCAGTAATTTCTGGATGTAACCTTCCACCGCCCACGCATCCGATCTCTCTCGCTGTGCTTAAATTAGCACATTAGAACGCTAGCAGCACTGTTTTTCTTTCATATCTGTAGACGGCTATTTCTTTTCTCTTCTTCTATTTTTTTTAATAAAAAAAGAAAGGAGGGTGGCCGCAAAATACACTTTGAGCTCCGTTTGACGAATGGGAGTTAAAATATGGGGCGAATAGTGACGAGCGGTTGAACAGAATACTAATACTAGTTCAAGGGGAAAATGAGATTTGGGGAAGATAAGGTTCATCAAACCCATGGCACCAATTAGCCCATCCACAACAAGTCATGCTCAACTTGCTTCGCTTGTAGCGTACATCAGGCAGTAGACTAGTACCCGGTGTAGCTTGAAACACTAACCATGTAGGGAGTAAATTAACTTTCTGACAATTCCATTTCGCCCGGTCGATACTAATAATGATAATACAGTAGTTCGGCAATAGGACTAGTTGCTGGCAGCCTTATGGGTAACTCTGTTTTTGAGATAGTTGAGGCTCCTTCAGCCTACGCGGTTAACACCCCATGCTCTCAGCAAGTGTGCAAAACAATAAAATGATATCTACTCCGTAGTTATAGATATAGTTAGCCAAGTTAACTAGATACCAATAAAGTAGCTATGTAACTAGTTATTCAAACTGATGAAGTCAATCTGTAAGGGCGCGAGCCACATAACTACTTTAAACAAGCAAGCCACTCCTCCTCTATTATGTTCCGTAGTTACACATGGAGTTAATCTGCAGTGATGAGAAAGTTACATTGCTTACAGAGGCTTCTGTAACAGTATTTGACTCACACTAGGATTTAAGCTGTAAGCATGTTACTTGCACCAAGTATTTCTGTTCCATTCTTTAAAGCTGCTAGAAGATTTTGAAGGAGCTAATGTATGTGATGTTTAGCTAGAGCTAACCTAAATCTTGAGATGCCTCAAGTGGCTTGGAATGGAGGTATTTGGAAATGGTAAAGTATTAATTTAGAGCTTAAATTATAAGCGTGAGTCAAAACTTCTTCGCTGGGTAACTAGGAATTGATATGGTAAGCTTTCAACTCATGTGTTTAAAGGCTTCATATCTGGCATTAAAACCGCACAGTCTCCGTTCATTTGAGCCCCGACATGGAGATTTTCTATGTTTTTATCATGCGCAAGGCGTCAAGGATTTATTTTTTTTTCACTTTCTAACGAGCTTATTAAGAACTCTATTAATGTGAATAAATGTTGAATAGTTAGTTTAGTTAGTTATATGAGCAAGTCATTTACAGGTTCTTAGTAATTGAATAAATAAACACCAAAGTGACAGTTAAGTACAGAATACAGGGGGGGTATTAAGTTTGAAACCCCCTCCCCCTGGCCGCCGAGATTACACTAACCATATAACGTTAATATCTATATGCTGCTTTTTGCAAAGATCTTTATATTAATATTTTGTATACCATCCTTCTGCCTCTATAACTGCCTTCACTCGATGAGACATTGTAGCAGAAAGATTATATAGAACGCTATCATCAATTGCATTCCATGCCTCCTTCTATTAAAGCTCTTTTTGTAGCTACTGTATCTGATGCATGCTCCAGCTCTGGATGCAGCTTATAGATCTCCTGCTTCAACAGTGCTCAAAGATTCTCTATAGGATTCAAATCTGGAGAATATGGAGGCCAAGGCATGATCTCTATATTCATCTCCTCAAGAACCTCCTTAACTATGTGAGCTGTATGAACCCTGGCTCCATCATGCATGAATATATCCCCCTCTCTCACAAATTCAGGTAAAAAGGCCCTATACATCCTTTATCACTCTTGAAGAAAGGGGTAAATAGTATGATAAAAGTAGCATTCCAACATAACTGGGTTTGGGTTAGTGATATCTTGGCATCACAGGTGTGGCAGGGCGGTGTTGTGGGGTTTCAAACTTAATACCTGACACTGTAGGTAACTATTGATCAAATGACCAAAATGTTAAAGAGAAATTTGTCGCAATGCTAGATGTGTAAGTAAATCACTTTTAAAAAGAAATATTTTTAGCTGTTTATTCATTTAAACTTCACTGCTACTTTAAGGGGTTTATAAATTTAATGGGAAAATATGTTAAACAGTATTAACTGAGATTCACTGTTTTATGAACAACACAATCAGTGTCAACCAGTTAGTTATCAACATTTTTTTATGTAATAATTATGTTCGATATTTAAGGAGTTAAAACGAGTTATGGTAACTAAACATTCTTTGGTCATTGGTGCGGGGATCAGAGTTCTAACTACAGAGTTCTCCGTAGTAATAATCTGGCAACGACTTGAAAACAACGTCCAAATGGACGAGAGATACAAGAGTTGCATTGTCCGGGGCATCCCCACTCAATAATCCGTAGAGAGAGATTCTCAGGAAAAACCAGCTATCCGGCGGATTGGGGTATTACAAACAATCCTCCGGCCCCCTGCTACTGCAGCGGCCAAAACCGTAGTCTGAAGACTAATGCAATACCACCACGCAAACGAAATTGTAGCAATGTCAGTTCCTGCGCAAGAAGGGCCTCCACTTCTGTAAGGCTGGCCAGGAAGCTAGCGGGCAGGGGTTACTAACTGGTGGTGGTCGCTGGCGATCCAGCGACCAATGGACCGCGTGTTGGGGGATTGGGTGGGGTGATTCGTACCTAGTTACCCTCTATAACACCAGAGCTCTGGTGGTGATTGAGCTCTTTTGCCCTAGTGGCCTACCTAGGTAATACCACGGTAGTCAATGCCACATGACCTGACCGGTGACTAAACCTTGGAAGGCTTCCGTGAAGACCTGAGGAACTAAACTCGGCGCCCGGCACCAAGGTAGTAAGTAAACCCTCACCAGCCACGATCTGGCAGAGTTAACCACTTGACCAAAAGGTCATACTTAGGGGGAATGCCTGAACTTGCTCGGTCTTGCAGCATGACAGCTTCTTCTTACATTACAATTAGCCTGCAATTGGCTTACAATTGATCTTTATCGTCTAACAAAGATATGAACAACGCAGAATGTTAGTCTCTAGGAAGTGAAAGTGACAATGTATCACAAAACTACATCTTTTTTGGTTCTTCTATCTTTCTTTCTATATTCTTCACTAATTAGTTACCTAGGTGTATTCATAGGTGGGGCGCCTACCGTTACAGTGGGACAACCAAGTTTGAAGTGGAAGTACTCCGTCGTAGAAGTTAAAGTATAGAAACTTTCTTAGTTGATCAATCGATTAGAAAAGAAATTAGATACTGATGTCTGAACAATATACTAGTGAATATAGAAAGATCGAAGATTCTATATTAATATCTTAGCATATTGGTATTTTCAATACTTTATTATCTTCTATTCTCTATAAAACTATTCATTATTTTCTATACAGTTGTTTTTGACAAGTACTTGTAAAAAGTAACCAAACAGCCCCACACTTTTAGAATAGTAGTTTCTTATCGTCAACATCAGAAGTCAATTACCCCGCCATAACGAATTGGCTTCTTTCATGTTACAAGGGCTAAACTTTAATGTTCAACACAAAAGTTCAAGTTGACCAAATGGTTACTAACTAACTTACTTGTGAGTTTATAATGTAACTAGTAGAAATTTACCTATTAAATATTGCACAGTATTTATAATATGAGATTTACAAAAGCTATTTCATGTGCAATTGTCACTGTTAAAGTTGTGTAATGAAAAAGAAGTGGTTAGTTAGTTTACATTTTGTGACGCGTGGTCTCTCTCGCATTTGTTCACTCATTCAGGGGTCAGATCTGTTGACCCGCCATGGTGGGTAGTAAAGGGAACGAACCAATCTGAGCCCTCAGGTGTCAGATCAGGTGATCATTTTTAACCTTCGGATCCAGAGATCTCTCTATCTCTGTCCTGTCGATAATGGTTCCAGATTGAGTTTCGTTTAAAGTTCACAGCTCACTCAATTCGGCAGCTCTACTACATAGCCTGCATTGTTCCTGGAACACCACTTTGAAACTCCTCACATGCTTATTACCGAGAAGGTGACGGAGTATTGAAGCTACCATATCATCAGAACACAAGCTTACCATGCGTCATTCTGAGGACCGATTTTCTTTACCAGGGTTGGAGAGCGGATGAAATTAAGATACCTTACCCCGCGACTTTTTGGACCTCAAGGTTCCCGAGAAAGCGAGTGGATGAGCAGTAATTCTCCACACGGGTCATCAAGACATTGGCAGCGGTTGATCTCCGACAGGAAAGTTATAAATATCAGCTCCTTCACACTCCGGAATGGATGTCTTACCTCAACATACACTCAGCAAGAGAAAACCCAGCGAAAATCTCCTCCTCAATCAAACATTCAAAAAATCTACGTTCTTTTCCAGAACAACCACTTCGTCATTCAAAATGCTTTTCTCCAAGGTTATCGCTCCTGCTTTCATCCTCCTCGGTGCTGCCTCCGCTGCCCCGGGTGGCCTCGCGCCTGAGAATGCTTCTAAGCGTGATCAACCCTCTCTTGACGAAGCCTTCAATATGTATAATGAAGCTGTCAATGTATTCATGAAAGTTTCTTCCGCGGCGGATTGCGACTGGGCCGGTATGTAAACCCGCATTCCCCCATATAATTTATTCATAGGAGTTCGCACTTATTGACATTTGCCAACAGCCTGTCTCGGCTCACTTTCTGCATCATCCGCCGCCTGCATTGCTGCTGCCGGAGAGTTTGGCTTGGGTAAGTTTAGTTTTGTCTTCTCTCCCTCAAGTTCTCCCATTTTGGCTTGAACTTGACTAACTTGCCCTAGATATTCCCCTGGACCTCGCTTGCGCTGCTACTGCAACCACTAGCGCCACTCAGGCATGCAAGGGCTGCTTGTGGTAAAGGCAGCGATTGTAGCGCCCACTGAAAAACGTCCATTTAGCGACCACGCGATTATATTCTATTGCTGTCATGCATTTCAAGAGAGGTCAACATCTTGTTTTCTGCTACGTTACTTTGTATATACGTTGTCCTTGAATGTAAATATATCTCATTCTGTGTCAAGTTGCTCTTCCCAACTGGGGCGATTGTATATACACCTGGTATGCAAATAAACAAATCATACCCTCTTCTTGCCTCTCACCAGCATCATCATCATCATCATCATCATCATCATCATCATCATCATCATCACTATTCAATTATAGTTGTATACAATCAAAACAATGATATCTATCTCAGTATTTCTCAAGATTTTTCTAGTGAATAAAAGTTATCTAATAGTAGTAAAAGAATTAAGCTTAGAATCAAACAATTCTTAGACTGGCGGAAATCCACTCCTTCTCTTTATCCTTTTTTCTTCCGCTATTCCGCTCTGTTATGCTTTGTTCTTCTACTTCTGCCTCTTCTGCCTCTTCCGCCTCTCTTGGCGACTGCTCCTTTCGTTTATGGGAAGGTATAATATTGGATCACTGGATAAACTCAGCGGACGTCCGACATTTATGAGACCAACTAAATGGTCAAATATTCGATCTTAGTGGATAACCAACTACGAGTACAAGTACTTGATTATTCTCAAATATTCTCGATAAATAGAACAAAAAAAAAAATAACGATCCCAGTTTTTATTTATTTATTTATTTATTTATTTATTTATTTATTTATTGTTGAAGGCTTACACGTAGTTGCTTGTTATTAATGAGTGGGAGCTAGCTAGGTATGCAATACACTATGAGATCACGTGTTTACTTTAGTCACGTGACCGAGGCGGCAAGACATTCATTTTTTTATTTATTTATTTATTTATTTATAAAAAAAAAAAAAAAAAAAAAAAAAATAACCTCTTAGTTATTCGAGACCACGATAGAAAAGTTATCTGTTGTAGTGATAATTACATTGTGGTGAGGCGCACCAACACCTTGGGAGTTATTTAGTCATGGCAGTTCCGGGCGAGCAATCTCATTACATCCGTGGGATGAGGAGGTGCACGTGGTGATCCCCTGGTACTAGATTCGCCCAACTGCGCAACAATAACAACATCCACCTCACATCTAAAGCCCCATTCGGTGCCGCAAGGCACATCCCTGTATGGACAATGTTATTGCTTTTCTTTGGCGGAGACCAATGTCAACTGAATGAACCCGCGTCTTGTACACAGAACAGAAATATATCCAAAAAGGTCCCCTCCGCTGCCGTGTGGGTCCATGTCTCCTATGCAGTGTGCCCGTGGTCTGTGGCATGGACAGACATGGGCAATGATCCGCTTCTCACCTGGACAGATTCTGATCTCTGTGAGAAGGTGTGGCTATTCTATTCTTTTTCTTATTATGCTACTATAGAATCACTGACGCAATCCTGATTCTTACATTCAATATGATTACCGTGGCATTGAATTGAATCCGCCAAACCAGGATTTCTCAGCGGCTCGAGGGAAAAGTCTGGATCATTTTTCAATCAGGTCATTGCTTTTTGCGGCAGGCATATGCTCGACTCGTTGGCTCTCGTTGCTCTTTGAGAAGCTGTCTCCACCGCTTGTTGTCTGAAGAGAATCGCCAATAGACGGATTTTGCAACACTGCATACCAAAAAATTCCCGCTTTCAGTTAGGTGCTTTCACCAGCCTTGTATTTTTAACTTCACCAGCACCGCCCACTTCTTGCTACCTTCTTGTAAAGCCCTGTAATATTGATGCATGCGCCCCAATCTTGCATCAATTGATGCGAGATTGATGTGTGTTCCAATTTGTCATATTGGGTTAAGTGTTTGAAAAATCAAAATCCATAATGTGGATGAAAAATCTGCATCATAAACTTCTAAAAACGAAAATTGAGTAAGTTAGCAAGATGAATACTCTACATAATACCTCACTATATTTAAATAATATTCTCGATAATTTTTTGAATGATCATCATTTATGAATCTGTCAATCTAATATTGAGAAAATTCAGCATTTGAAACTGTATTATTCATCTGAATTCTCATTCTTTCAGTATGATTATGAAATCTTTTCTAACATTTAAAATGACTTGTAAAGTGTTGTTTTTGAAGAAAATGAAAAACTGCTTTGATCTTCTACTTCTGTATAGTTTCTATCATCTCTATCATCTCTATTAAATAATAATAATTCCTTCTCTACACTCAGAATCATATCATTGAGATTGCAATCAAACTGTATAAATCATTTCACAGAACAGAAGTGATTTGAAATTGTATGTTATACAATTAATTTATCTGATTTATATCAAGATCTCAAATAATATGAGCAGTTTAAAACAAAATTTCAAAATTTCTATTGTGATGAACTGAATCTGTCTGTGTGTGAGGGGTGATGACAGTGTGAAGAGTGAATAGTGGAAGATAGTATATAGTGTAATAGAAGATAATAGTAATTATAGTAGTAGTAATGTAGTTGAAGTTGTAGTTGTAGCTAATCGCTGAAGAGGAAAAGAAAGAGAAAGAAGATGTGCGAAATACATGCATCCATATATATATACATATAGAAATAGTGGTAGCGAGAGTATAATTGAAAGAGGTAAAAATAGACGAAGATATAAACAAAGATAATATAATAATAAGGAAATAATAAACGAGTGCATTACACTGTGTGAAATCTCAATCAAGTTCTTTATCATATGAGGAAGAATCAATAGATTCTAAATAAATATAATAAAAGGATATTAAAAACTATGTGGTGATAAACAGATCTTACTCAGACATTCAATGAATGAATAGAGATAATTGATAAATTCAAACAAAAATAAAATCAACATCTGATAAAGAAGAAGTATACTGAGAGTCAAAATCAGCAAATTGCTCACAAGTATTAAAATAATTTAATACAATGTTATTTAATTTGATCAATTTGATTAAAAAAATTTGTTGATGAAAGTAATGATTTTAATGTCTTCTCTGTTTCTACATCTATCAATAAAGGAAGAGTATCTCAAGGATATAAAATCAGAGCTTTAATAACTTCAATGTTATCATCAGTTTTTAATTTATTTCAGAAACTGTAGATGTTCAACAATATTATGAAAAATGAATTTTCTGAGATTTCAAATACTTTAAGATTTTTGAGTTCCGTCAACAATGATATAGAGAATGAACAGCAGTTGAAAATAAAGAAAGATATGAAAAAAATGAAGAAGAGATTGACACAGATATTTGTGAATTGAATGATGTGAATTAAATATATTATTACAAACATTGATTGCTTTGTTGTATGCTACTTTTATAAAAAACCATCATTATATTTAGGTTCTTCAAAGAAATTTGATATATATTATCATTTTTACTGAAATATTCTGTAATACTTCTGTTATAAAACATCACCATTTTTTGTATGAGGAGGTTAGTTTTTCCACGTGATTTGATTGGTTAAAAAACAAGTTATATGGTAATATATATCATAAATACATAAATATATTATCAGAGGTGTAATTTGAAAAGTGTGATTTGATCAAAAAATATGGAATAGATTGTTTAATGTAATCCACAAGTGAGTTAGCCACATAAGTGAGTCGGTCACTTTTCATCATTTTATATCTTTATAATCAAATATAACAACAAACATATAAGAAAAATAGATTAATTATATTAAGAATTATTTATAAATCTGCTTTCACATGTATGAGTAATATGTTCAATAGTACCACATCTACTACATCAAAGTGTTGTATGTTTTCATAATTAAAAGTCAGAAATCTCTATCCTCTCTCTTTTCTTTTCATTGACAATTCATACACAATCTATTTCTTTTTTAACTTGAAAACATCTTTCTGAATTATATATATATTATCTTTCTCTCACTTTCTCTTTTGCTTTTCATTTGCAGCTTTTAGTTCCTTGTTTTTCTTTGCTAAAATAACAGCATTATGCATAGTCATTTGACATTTCTTAATCAGTTAATTCATAGCTTAATTGATTGAATTGAATAAATTTTGTATATGATATTGCATATATTCTTTAATTTTCTTGATCTGAAGATTCACTTGTTATACATTGTATGATGTGGCTGTGATTTAGAAGGTTTGAAAACTATGAGAAGTTTCTGAAGAGTTGAATATATATATTTAAATATTAAAATATAAGAGAATTTGCTTTGAATTGTATGAAATTAACTTTGTAGTTTTGAAACCACTTTTAATGTTGTTCTCATTCAGAGCTTTCATATGAGCTGCTGAATATAGAGTCAAAAACTTTTTCTTATTAATGTAATTAATATCAAACTGCATTTGCTCTTTCATCTGTTGTTTGTACATCTTCTTTAGAAAAGAGAAATAGCTAACATTTAAAGATTGAAGAAGATGAAATGAATGTGATGGTATATAAAAAGTAATAATATTGTTTTCAAAGCAGAATTGATCAAATTCAGCTGAAATATGACTTTCATATTCATTAAGAATCAAGAATTGATAATTGCTCTTTGTATAAAATTGAATATTTTTATTAAATATCTTCTTAAGTAAAATTAATCCTAGTTTATCATTTGTTTATTCATTCTCACTGAATTCAATCATTTAGTCCTGTGGCAGCTTTTCAGTCTCATATCAGCAGAATTGATGCATCTTTCTTTTCAGAATAATCATTGTATATAAAATTCAATCAATTGCATTGACTTCTGCAATAACAGTAGCTTATTCTTGATTTTCAGACTGTATAAACTTGAAATTATCAACTCTTTCTGATTCAGTAACCACTTTGATTGTTTCAATAACACTCATTTGAAACTCAGTCTCATCAAAATTGTATATATCTTCGTGTGCAATTCTAGACTTTGCAATGATATTTCATATGAGGTTGAACCATTCATGAATTATCTCAGAATCTTCACACAGAGCTCACTGATGATCATACTTTTAAAAGAATATGGATTTTAATTCATTATAATGATTGGCAAAGTTTTGTACTCAGTTGACATCAATTGTTGATGGAGGCTTGAATTCAGATTTGATTTTTCATTCAAAAAGAAGTAAATTGATCATATTTTATACAGTCTCAATCTGCAATGATTTCCCTCATGCAGTCATGAATAGAATTCATTGAATAAAAGATTCTTTCTCTGTAAAACTGAGTTTTCAGTTCTTTGATGAAGTATCAACATGTGTTGAATGATCATGTATACAATCAGTCAGAGTAGAGTGTGGAACATCATAGGGCTTTGCTGCAGCTCATTATTATCAAATGCTTGAATAGTTAAAAGAAGTCTTCCTTCTTGAAAGGAAGCTTGATGACTTTGCATTGTTGATATTTTAATTATTATGTTTGATAGCACAGTGAGATGATGAAAAGTGGCCGATTCGCTTGTGGATTACGTTAATATTAAGAATCATTGTAATTACTGTAGTTAACTTAATCAGATTCATCACTACTGCTGTCATTACTACTGCTCTCATCACTAGTGCTCATCCTTACAACTACCCACGAACGTAGGGGTACATTTGAATTTTCCACTTTTCCAACTGTTTTTCGTATAATTTTAACCCTCCAACCCGTTCAATATCATCGCACGCCCTCTGCGATCTCTCTACGTGTGTGTACTGCACAGGTTGAGTGGTCATGGAGCCCTCAACGCCCTCCCGTCCGCCCAAGGACATCGAAACGGCCTACACCAGGCCACTGGAGCCGGAGTCACCGGCCAATTTTGTCGCTGGAAAGGCTGGCAAGAGGCAGAGGAAGACTGTCACAATGCCTCCCCCAGTCCTCAAAGGAGCCAGCGACAGCATCCCCACGGCCACCTCTCGGCTGCAGAAGCAGTTTGAGGAGGCTCAACAGCAACAGAAACTGCAGCAGAAGGCTCTCATCAGATTGGCGAAGACTCTGGACAGCTGGGTTGAGGAGGAGAAGCAGCCAGCCAGTCAGAACTTTGCCCGAATCTTCTGTGAGAGGTTTGTCAAGTATGTGACAGCAGATCTGAGTGCAGCATCAATTCTGAGAGGGGGTGCTGCCCCGGGTACTCATCCGCAGCCAAATGCAGCAAAGACAGCTGCGAGGGAGCCGACTACCTGGGCGGGTGTTGCTCAGAGGGGGAAAAACTCTGCCCTCCCTGGGGTTGCCCCTGCCAAGACTGCGGCTTCCTCGGCAGGCAGGGCTAGTGGAGCTAGCCTGCAGCCCAAAAGCGCCAGTCAGCCAGGGGGCCCCACAGGGGGCACAAAACAGCAGGAGGACCCACGAGTCCTCGTCACCCTCCAGCCAGAGAAACGGGTCGCCCGGCTACAGCCATATGCTGTGCGGCAGGCAATCGCTGCAAACATTCAGGGGGTGGGGGATGTGGCCAATGTGCCGAAGGTGGAGCCCACCAGGACAGGTTGGGCGATCACACCAAGCGACAGAGGCATACGCGACGCTCTGACCACTGAGAAGGCAGTGGCTACTCTCTGTGAAGTCCTTGGCGCCACGGAGATCCGGCTACCAGAGCGGTGGTACAATTATGCTGTCCCAGGGGTCCCAGAATTTGTCCAGGACTGGGAAGGGGCAAGAATCCCCACAGACAAGATGGTCGAGGGAGAGGTTCTGGCTCAGGCAAAGGTAAAGCCAGTGAGCTGTCGACCCTCGCGTCATGGGGTGAACCCCAAGACAGGGAAGATTACATGGATTGTCTCCTTCCTTGCCCCGGTAAAAGGCTTCTCACTCTTCAATGCCAGTGAGAGGGCCAGGCTGATTGAGAAAAGGCCTTTGGCAGTGAGACATAACCCAGGATGCCAGGGGTTCTGCCACCCACCAAAGTGTGCGCGACTGGCAAGATGCTTCAACTGCAGTGAGCCCACAAGCCAGCATGAGGGGCCAACAGGCGCGGCCACACTACTCAGAGGGATGCGGGACAGACCCCACAGAGGGTGTAGACAAAAAGAGTGCTGCTCAGGCATTCAAGGAATGGTGGAGAAGTCAACCCTCAACAGATCTATATGTTTTCTCAGATGGATCAGAACGGAGCCTTGACAACAGCAGGCAGGTGGGCTATGGCTTCATAGTCTATCAGGGAAATAAACAGCTGGCCAGCTTCTCAGCTGCGCTGAGCCCTATGTCACATGTCTTCGACGCTGAGGCAGTTAGTGCCTGCCAGGCATTAGAGTGCGCTGTGAAGCTCCTACCTTGTGTCACAGAGGACAGCAGCAACCCTCAGATCTGGCTCTGCCTCGACAACACCTCAGTCATCTGGGGCATACGGGGCAGTGCAGCAGCCTCCTCAAACTGGGCCTACAACCGCTGCCATGAGCTCCTCAGACAGCACAATGTTGGCCTGAAGTGGGCTCCTGGGCATATGGGGATAGAGGGCAATGAGGAAGCAGACCGCTTGGCTAAGCGGGCAGTCTCATCCACTGCAGCCCCAGCCTATGGTCTCGAGGCCACACCCACAGTCAGTGGGGTCCGCACAGTGGCCAAGCAGCTCAGCCAAGAGGCAAGGCGAAAGTGGTGGAGTGGAGCCTGTGGCAAGCTCTCTGACTGGTACCGGGGCTGGAGTTTCAGCAGGCCGACTGTGGAATACCAAGTGAAGGCCCCTCCGGAGCTCACCATGCCACGGCATGCCCTTCACCGCTGGCTCGCACTCCGCTCCTCTCATGGGGACTTCTCCTGGTACCACAGGCGTTTCCAGCATGCAGATGCGAGGCTCACCTGTGTCTGTGGACACAACAAGAGCCCAGAACATTTGGTGCTCTGTCGACACTCACAGAGGCACTTTCTTCACTGGCCCAAGAGGCCAGCAGCACGGCCACACAACCGGGCGACAGCTGTTGCCTATCTAGGGTCTCTGACCCCTACAGACTTTGTAGAACTGCTGGACTGCACGCAGTTCTACACACGGTACTGCACAAGGTAACGCAGCCGGCTGGCTGCAAACCATCTGACAACCCCCGCAGCAGTTCCACGAGGCCGGCCTGCTGAGTACACCCACGGTAGCTAGTGCAACTGCCAGGGACATCACAGTCTATGCAGACAGTACAGATAGCACAACTAGGCTCATCTGTCTCAATTAGCTGTGGTGTAATCAGTACAGCCTACGTGTCTGACTCAGCTGATATGGTTTTGACTGCCGGCATTGTATCTACGCGTGCTCTGCTTTGTTTTCCTCTCGTTTGCCCTTGTCTCTATCGGCTCAAATGCTTCTTCTTCCTTCTTTTCTTTGCTCTCTCTGTCATTCTCTGCTCTTTTCCTGTCACAACCTTCTTCAGTGCTCTCTCCTTCATTATTTATCTTGTCTGTCTTTCTTCTGATGTTAGAAGCACAGACAGCTTTCTGATCAACTGAGAGAGGTATCCCTCTCTGCTCACTATAAAGCCTTCCAGGCACGGCAGCGGCGGTCCCCTCAGGGAACCACACTATAGCCCCACCATGAATGGCCATACGTCGGGCCAGAAGTGGATGCGCAGCTCAGAAAAATCCTTTGCAATGAGCTGAGTCTTCTCAAGAGTTGCCACCTGGATTCTGTTTTCTCTCTCTGTGTACATAGAAATCTCTCCAGCGTAGCACGTCTCCATGCCCTTCGGGAGGCTTCTGAAACACGGGCGCTGCCCGTGTTTTCTCCGGGACGTTAAACCTATACATACATACATACATCATCACTAGTGCTGTCATCACTATCATCATTACTATTTTTAAAATCACATTTCTGCATTCATTGCCAATCTTCTTTATCCATTCTCAGCCCCGGTGGCCGAATGGGTAATGCGGCCACCAGATAGCGCCTTGGTGTGGGGACCTAAGGCGCGTGGGTTTGAAACCCACAAGGGGACAACATTACATCCAGAGCCAACTTCTCAGCTTCTAAAATAAAGGAAATGTAAACCTGCCAAGTAGATATCTTCAGGTGAACCTACTACCTGATTTAACTTATTATTTCTGAGCTGAAAACCTGTATTGTGAGTATCAAATTCTGTTTCTCATTAATTTTTCTATGTTTCTGTTATATTTTTGATATCATTTAACAGTAAGCATTCCTTCTGTATAACCAACTATTGCCTGTATTTAACATTACATAAGGACTCGTCATAAGCACTGCTTGCATACGAGTATATAACGGAATAATAATAATAATAATAATAACTAACAGTATTAAGAGATTGTAATGAGACAGAGTGATTGAAAGCCATGATTGTCTATTTGAAAGATGAAAGTGTATTGAATGATAAATGTCTGATGAAGGTGATAGAAGAGATGCTTTCTTTATAAAATTAAAAAAGAATATTATACTTTACTGCAATCTTGATTATATTGAGATATTATATTTTGAGTCTTTATTTCAACAAGATCTGATAAGTCATATGCATAAGAAATTCAATCATTTAAAAAGTTCAGAGCTTTTATATACTTTGAAAAACTGAGTATATTGATTGAATATGAAAAAAGATATTCAGACATACATACAAAAATGTCTGAGTATTAAATTGCAAAGAATGTAAGATAAGAACTATAGTGTGAGAGAGCACAATATCAAATAAAAAATACAATTAAATTATTTGAATGTTAAAAGATAGATTTTATAGAAATATTATCACAGACATCAAATGAAAACTGTTGAATAATAATGACAATTGATTATATCACAAAGTGGCTGATTGCATAAGTGATGTCAGAGGCAATAAAGGAAATCATCACTAAGTTTTTATATAATGATATTTATATTAATTATGATATGTTTTATGAGATATTGATAGATAATGAGGTAAACTTTGTAGAAGGAGCTGTGAGGCATTTCATCAACCAGTTACAGATGAAACATTGCAGAACAACATTTTATCATTCTCATACAAATAAAAAAGTTGAATATTTAAATGAAATACTGAGCAACATATTGATGAAATACTTAGTGAGGAAATTCATAAGATTGTGGAATGAATATCTAGAACAAACATTATTTGCAATTTGAATTTATCAATATGCAGTTTTAAAGCATTCATCATTTTATCTGCTCTATAAAATATATCTGTGTATACTGAGGAATACACAGAAGCAAATGAAGAAGGAAGTGATGATTGTAAATGTGAAATTAAAAATAAAAAAAATTAATCATATTTGAGTAAAAGCAAATGAACGACTGCTTGACTGCACAATATAATTGAAAAGAATATGAGAGTTACTAGTTATGAAAATGAGTTTTACAGTGATCATTTGAATTCTTATACACAATAAAAGATCTGAGAAGTTTCAATCAAGATGGTTTAAGCTGTATAATATTCTCAAATCACATGCTTTTGAAATATACTATGGCGTACGCCGTTCAATTGGTAGGATAATTCATGTCTGAGTTTCTCTAATCTAGAAGGGTGGGCGAACGCCCCTATATATATACGTAGTCATCCCGTCAGCGATCCAATCCAGAGGAAGGAGCGATCGCAGCATACGGGAAGAATAGGAGGAATAATAATGCAGGGGTGGAAGGAGCAGGGCGGAAGGGAGACTAGGGGCGGAACGCCACATATACACTTTGAAAAAATCAGAGAAATGGATTCTACACAATTTTATAAATGACTCTCATTTTATGAAAATGAAGATGAAGGATTCAAATAAGCTGTGATCATCAGTAGCATTATTATCAGCAGTGAAGAAAAGAGAGTTTATGATAAAAAAGCTCTAAGAAGTTAGAGAAATCATCAATGCTTATGAATCAGATGATATCATTTATTCAGACCTCTCTATCATAATCAAAAAAAAAAAAAAAAAAAAAAAAAAAAAAAAAAATGAAAGAAAATGTAAAAAGCAAGTATACAGTATACATTGATAAGTGACAGGATCATCACTAACTGTACAATATTACAATGCAGACAGCAGATGCAATGCAGCTGAGGTTGAGTTTGAAATGACTGATCAGTATATAAATCAGATCACAAAAAGTAAAGAGATTCTGATGAGAATTTGACTGTCTATACTAGCTCAATCATGATGATTTCAGATGATGAATTATCAAAAATATTAGCAGATACACTGAATCAAACCATTTTGACATTTGAGAACATTCAGAGATCAGATGAGGTTAATTTTGATGAATCATTCACTGTAATTATTTGAATTTGTGAAGAGGAGCAGTATAATACATGAAGGCAGAACACTCTCATTGAAAAATATGAGATCTACCACATCTAGTTGTCAAGTGTAGAACTGATAAAAGATTATGTGAGTTGATGACAAATAAGAAAAAAGGAAAGGGAAAAAGAAAGTCAGCGAAAAAGATCTATTCACACGCAGTCTAATGACCGCCGCAAGGGCTTCACCCGATTTCTAAAAATAAGCCGAAATTACCACAATTGAACTGCATCTGTTTCCTTGTTATTTCACACCCACATAGCTTCTTATAAGCTTCTATTATGGCAAAGGATTCAGTATATGCAGAATCTTCATACAGATATATTCCCTCTTCAGATGAAATTCTTTAATTATTGCTATTTAACAGTTTTTTAATTTCATTTTCAATCTTGCTTTATTAAAATAAAAATCAATCATTATACCTGTTCATCATAATATCATATACTGAAAATAAAAAATCATCTGATGTGATAATTCTCTGGAACTTAATATTATATTGATATTTATGACTGAAATAGAACATACACTGATTGATTATAGAATAGATAATTGATTGTAAAATTTCATTAATATACTTTTATATCATATCCTCTCTTCTACACACCTCTATATATTAATAATAGAATTTCAATTGATTCAAAGTCATTCAATAAAGATCTCAATGAAGAAAGTCTTTAAATTGATCACTGAGATGTTGTAAAATGTCATTGAAAATAGAGTAGAGAAATGCAGATAAGCAGTCAAATAATTGAATAAAATCTAAATATTGATATAAATATGATAAATACACAAGAACAATGCAAAATGTTAATTTCTGAGATAATTGATATTATACTGATCATTCAATTGATTATAGATTTAAATAGAGAAGAATCAACTGTATTTCAATCTTTATAAAATAAAATTTGATGATGATAAGTTTCTCTGACATTGCATCAAGATTGAATTCAAACTGCATCATTGAAATAAATGATTGATATCAATATTCAGAGTAGTTGACATTCTTCTGCTCATTCTTGAGATGTAATAAAAGCTTTTGAATATTATCCACTGCATCGGCGGTGAGCAGGATTATATTGACAGCAGCAGCAGCAACTTGACAGCAACTTGATATATTCATATTCTTTTGACATTTTCAATGAAGAATATGACTGCTTCTACATCACAAGAATTATTATAATCATACAATAATAATCATTCATTTGAAGCCCCACAGACAAGATTTTCATCAAATTAAAATATACTCATCTCATTTCTATAATACATCAATATTTGATTTTACAAGTCCTTCAGAAAGTGCAATTTAATCATTACATGGTGGTTATTAAAATCCACTGCGTACTTGGCAACTAAGCAGTAATTGGATTATTGGTGCGTGCAAGCAGTTGGTGCACACAGCGTTGCAAAATCCGTCTAATGAACAAATAACACAGATTCACAGGGCAAGAAGTGATGCCGATGGCAGGTTTTGATTGTGATTGTGATTGTTATTCTCCTACATGATGCAATCATAGTTAATTTCCCCCTACTGCTCGGCCTCTAGTAGATCCCTTCACCGTGCGTGTTGAACCCCTTTGTCTGGAGGGTGGTCTCAAGAAACCACTGCCTTACCTTTCTGGCCCCCCACTCCCACCCAAGTCTTATAAGACCAAATAATGATAATAATAACAGCTATCCCAGATCCCGCGGACCCTTAGCATTATGACTTGACAGCTCCAGGAATGCACGGGCTGGCAACGTGCACTGTCATTGGCACTTGTTAACTGCGGTCTTGTTGTAAGCTTCTCACCTGCGCACAATCATGAAGGAGCTCGTCGTCCCGCTCCTCTAAAATGTGATATATATATATGTGCTGAGGTTCTGAAGAAAATTATATTTTCCTATATCATTTCTGTCAACTTCAAGTTTGTTAAATCTCTATGCTCGCTCGGTTGAACAATCTTTTACTCGCGACCTCGAAGAAATGACTGTTGGCTACCTTCATTCTCCCTACCCGCAATCCCAGTCTTGCCGTTCAAGATGGTCCTGTCAATAATCCGCGCGAGCTGGCAGTGTTATACTGCGCTCGAGAGGCGCAATATAGCCCTCTACATCCTGGGCATTATGCTCTACAAATTCGGGCTGGAGGCTTTCAATGGATCCATTGTCTCTCTGGCCACCAACAGATATGACTATGACGCGCTGGTCTCTAACTCGACTCCCAAAACCTTTGAACGAGTCGGGCTCCTTACTGGACTTAACCAAGCCTTCCAGTGCATAGGCGCCATCCTTATAGCACCCCTCGTCCGGAGAGCTCCCACAAAATTAGTCTTGGCAATCTCCGTTCTCGTTTTTGGTCTCTTCACCGCACTGCTCCTGATCGTGGATGCCAGTACCGGAGGGAAATTCATGCCCAAGGGTTTCCAGCATAGCCATCCCAGGAACGATTTTTCCTACTATGGCAAGTACAACACAGACGGGTTAATTCCCATCTACTCAGTTACTGGTATCGCCTACGGGATGGTAGAACTGATCCGTCGTGTCATTCCAAGAGATATCGTCGGAGGAAATGTCCAGAAACTTCGTCGGCTAGATGCATTAGTTCACATCTTTTATGAAATTGCTGGAACTGGCGGCGCATTCTGCACAGCCCTGGCCCTAATCCCGAATCTAGGAAACAACTATTCTTTCATAATCACCCCCGTTTGTTTTGCCATGGCCGCCTGTACATGGTACTCTATAACCAACCTGGACTTCAAGCCTCAAGCACAAGAAGTGCTTTCCGAACATCCTGCATACGTCAAATCAATCGTCGGGTCATTTCTACTCTTCTTCGAATCATTCTGGACGGGCGGCAAGCTCATATTCACAAATCGGCGGTTCATCTGGCTGTTGCCCGGATACGCCATTGCGTTGTATGGCCACCGCTACCTGGAAAATGGGATAGCACCGGCAATAGCCCGACGATATCTGGGCAATTCAGCCTGGTCGCAGCTGATCGTTGGGGGCTCGAATTTGGGCGAACTGATAGGTGCCTCGTTCGTGTTCTTTTTCACGAACCTCATTACCACCCCCATTCCATGGATCCGGCTTGATGCGGTACTGTTGTTGATAGTATGGTACTTGCCATTTTGGTACCCCCCGGCGGGCCAGGTTGGTTATGCCTGGATAGCCGGCGCCAGGTTTCTCCCCATATCTATCGGCTGGGCTGCCGGCGAT
>NW_001813978.1:135788-150514 GCF_000149585.1 Histoplasma mississippiense
GTGGAGTTTTAAAGACACGGGAATGTTCCGCCTCGGGGCGCCCGAGAAGAGGTTCCCTCAACACCACCTACATTGTCCTGTACGCCATCACTTCCCCGGCTCTAGACTCGTACATAGACCACGTCTTCAACGAATCTGGTGGAGCCGAGAATGGCGGCGACATACACCTAGCGATACTGAACATAGGCGCCGTTCAATTCACCACCCTGGCAGTGGTTATTTTGGGCGCGACATTTGTACCCCAGGGGGCCGTCGCATTTAACCCGGAGATATTGTTCGACCAGAAGCTGGACACGGAAATAGTCAAGGCTAGCAAGCTGGATGACGGGATCGATATGCCGAAGCGCCGCAAGGATAGGGAATATACTAATAACTACTTAACCCTCAATGGCAGCAGTCACACTAGTCGTCATGAAGTCTATGATGGCGGAAGTCGGCACCAGCGTTATGCGAATGTAGCATAGGCTGCTTGTATCGTTCCCATTTTTGATTGATTGATTTATTTACATACGTTCATTCAGTAGCATGGTTCAACAAGCCCCTCGTCATTTTCAGCTTTTCTGATATGGGCATTTGTGTTATCTCTGACTCTATTCCCCGCACTACTCATCTTCTATGTAGTAAACACATATTGTTTACCACTGTTTTGATACCCCTTGTGCTGAATCAGACACGCAGAAAAATTTATGCCCTCCAGCTCACTAGCGCTGGCAAGCAGTCAAAATTAATGATATTCTCCCTTGCATTCTCTCATTTGATCTACGTTCCAGCCACTACATACACTGTACGTATAAAATGTGTGTTGTGGTTTTCCTATTTATGTACCTGGGCTAGAGAAGATAGATAGATGCCGGTATGTATGCCTCCTCGACAACAATTAAGAGCCCTGTTCAATGTCGCAATTCACCAATCAAAAGGATCGGACAAATGAACGTGTTACAAATATTTCATATGACTAGTTGTAGAAGCCTTGCAACTTGGTTGAGAAATCTATATCATTGGAAAGTGAACTTTACTCTAACAAATAACGGAGTCTCGCAGCACAGAACTATCCTGTGTAGCTCTCGGGAAGAGGGAAGAAATTTCTATTCCCGTACTACATTCTATGAGATGAGTCATTAATAGCTGGCAGGATGTGTGAAGCGAGAAGGGCAAAAAGAGCGAGTTTTGATGTAAAAAAAGGGACAGAAGAAAGCAGCAACAAGCATGAGTGCGCAGACATGTATTTTGTATCATGAATAAAACGGGAAGGCATATGAAACATGAAGAGTACCCAAATGAGGAACAAAAATAAAAATAAAATAAACATAAAAAGCTACAATGAAAAAGGAAATACGACGACGACCGCACCTCAAAGGTGTTTGCCCATAAACTTTCGTTTGGCAAAAGCCAGCCACCACTAGAAGAGTTCAAGTCAGCCATTGATGTGCGGAGATGCAATGGACGCGGCGAAGAAAGAAATGAATCTCCTGTACGGTACCTTCGACGGCCCGACGCCCCCAGGGTACAAACGGGAATGTAATCGGAGGGCAAGTTCTTGTCGGACTTGGGAAATATACCTAGAGTACGGCAGGTAAGTTTTCAGTCAGAAAAGACAAAACGATATAGACTCCTGGAGCTTGGCGTACTGTCTTAAGGTCTCTGCGTCCTGGCGATCGCGCGGAGGTTCGAACGCCTGGTTAAGGGGGAAAGATGCATCCCCGGGGATTGCGAAGTGGTCGAGTGAGGTGTTGATAAGGACCTGTATTGATCAAGCGACGGATTAGCGACCGCAACAGGATACACGATCTCCGAGAGGGTAATAACTATTTTATTTTTATTTTTATTTTTATTTTTATTTTTTTTTATTTTTAATTGAGCCTTATCCTTGCAACAAACATGTACCTTTTCCGCCTCTCTCGGTGCCATGCCTGGCTTCACTTTCGTCAGACACTCGCTTATGAAGAGGATGCCATATATCAGCATGCGGTCAGCGGGACCCTTGATTTCAAAATTGCGGAAGAACGTGTTGGCGCGGTACAGGGAGAGGATTTCATCAAGGCAGTCGTACGATTCGCTATCGGGGTCTATATCGAATTCCGCGGTGCCGGGAGCCAGCTGGGGTAGGGTGTAGGCGGGGCCACGCGTTCGGGTGCGAAGCGGCAGGAGAGGAAAATTTCCTGACTCATGTGAGAAATACGCGGCTGCATTTGGTCTACTCTAGTGGTGCACATAGATATATGTTCATATGGTAAATACCTATGGTTGGGACATCTGCCTCCTGGAGGAAGATAGAGTGGTACGCCTGGTGTTGAAGGATCAGCGGGGTTCAATGAAGGAATGAATAATGAGGAACAGAGGACCAAACCAACAGGCATCTTCAAACAAGCTAAATCTCCCTGTGTATATCCTTGAGAATTACTAGCTAGATCATTATTCCTTAGAAGTTTCTCGTTGTCGTCGGCTCCATCAACGGCGTTTCACTCGCTGTGAAGTCTGAAGCTGCGGCTCTTGGGCAATGTCCATTGGGCGAGACACTAGTCCCATTTAGTGCTGCTTAGTGAATTGGTTTTTCCGCCTCCGGACTGCTTAACGCGGTCTGATTTCGCGGCTCAACGCGTCGGATGGTGGAGCTTTTGAATAATGTCATGTTCACCACGGATGCGTTGGTTATTGCGCATATTCTCCCCAATTGCTGCGGCATATATACGTTTTAAAATTTTAGGTTTCTGGAGGAGAACTTGTACAGCATACCTCCTTTCTATCTCGCCGCCACACCATGTCGGACTTCGATGGTGAAATGGATGTGGACGACCCACCCTCCAAAAATGCTGCCCAGTTCAGCTCCGATAATACCAATGGAAGAGGCAAAAGAATAGCCGCGGATCTTCCCATCGAAGCAGAGGACGTTCTGCCATGGTATTATTTTCCTCTGGATCTTATCATTTCCACCCCCCATTTCCAGCGGGAGAAGCAGCTAATAGTTTTCTCGAAAAGGGTCGAAAAGTACCGCCCAAATACCCTAGAAGATGTATCCGGACACCACGATATCATCAGTACTATTAACAGATTTATCGATAAAAATGTAAATGATCCAGGCCGTTCCAAATGCCCCGAACATTGATTGGACTAATCCCTTGTTTGTCCAGCGATTGCCTCATTTGCTCCTCTACGGTCCCCCAGGCACGGGAAAAACGTCGACCATCCTTGCCCTAGCACGGCGGATATATGGGGTGAAGAATATGCGACAGATGGTCCTGGAGTTAAATGCCAGCGATGACAGAGGAATTGACGTTGTAAGAGACCAGATCAAAACATTCGCTAGTTCGTCATCCACCCCTTTAGATATTCACTTAGTAACGTAGGTCTTATGAAACTAACAAGTATTTCCTATCCCAGGCACCAAACAAATATTCTCTGTGACTCCATCTACCAAGTCGGAATCAACCCTTGGAGCGTTCAAATTAATCATCCTTGATGAAGCCGATGCGATGACAGCAACTGCGCAGATGGCACTCCGCCGCATCATGGAAAAATACACCGCAAACACTCGATTTTGTATCATTGCAAACTATACACACAAGCTCTCTCCCGCGCTACTGTCGCGATGCACGCGATTCCGATTTAGTCCGCTGAAGGAGGAAGATATCCGCGTGCTAGTAGACCAGGTTGTCGAGAAGGAGCGGGTGCGGATACAGCCGGAAGCAATCGACAGCCTTGTGCAGTTGAGCAAGGGAGACATGAGACGAGCATTGAACGTACTCCAGGCATGCCACGCAAGCAGTAAGCCGACCAAGCCGATTTCCTCTTAATACTGACCAGGATATCGGGTTTCTGACCAATATGATTTTTATTGTCTGCTTGCCCAGGTATACCCCTTTCCATGAAAAACGGCCCGATAGCCCAGCCCACTTCCGAACACGAAACCATAACCGATGAAACTATCTATACTTGCATCGCAGCCCCACATCCATCCGATATTAAAACGATTATCACCACATTATTAACAACCAGCGACGTGACATCATGTTTGAACACTATCAAAACATTGAAATCGACTAAGGGACTTGCCTTGGCGGATATCTTGACCTCAATATCGACAGAGCTGCAACGCATTGAAGTGCCTGCCGCAACACGAATAGTCTGGATGGAAGGGCTTGCAGATATCGAATGGCGCCTAGCCGCTGGTGGAGGGGAGATGGTGCAAACAGGTGGGTTGGTTGGAGTAGTACGCGGGGGATGCGAATTAGCAGGAAGTTTAGATGTTCGTCAAAATCCCTGATAATATGGAACATATAATAATCATTCATCCAACCGTCACGTCCGTCCAATTGCAATATTTCGCTACAAAAAATCCAACCTCAGGTAAAACCTTATCGCCCGAGAAAATAGGGAACCCCGCCGCCAGGGGATTTTTGCGACGAGGCGGGAGTGGGGGCGAGCTCAGCGCACACTCCAGCAAAAGCCGAGAAGTGGGGCAAAAATTCAACCTCACGATTGCAGGATGCTGGTAAACAATACGGAATTATTCCCAATCGCCATATCGGCATTGACCTTTCAAACCGATTGCACTCACTTTACCAGGCGTGTGGCTTGTAGGAATAGGATGGGGAAAGACGTTGTAGAAAGCAGAGGGGATTTCCATAAATGATAAATAACGTAATTGAAAAGCGGCCTCATACTGGACAAGGTTTGTCTGTATCCATGCGATCGATCAATGGCATCCAGGCATGGCCGTTTGTCTCTTCCCCCGCCCATCTCCCGGTTTGCTTTCTCTGTTACATGGTTCCGTACATTCTGGCTCACCTCGTTCTTCTGCTCGTTCTTCCACTCCCTTCTTTCGCCGATAATACTCCCTAGCCCTATGCATTCAATCCTCTTCCAGGCACGAGAACCCAATTACATCACACCGTACCCCGCAACCTAGAGTCAGCTTCCCGTCATGCGCTCCCAGCCCATTCAACTCTCCTCGGCGATGTTGGCCCTGGCATCTCTCGCCGTTTTTGGCCTGCAGGCTTCTGCAGAGACAGTATTGGGAGTCTATGTCTTTGCCCGCCATGGAGACCGCACGTCAAAATCTACGCCTCCCACCGAGTTGACCACTTTGGGCTACCAGCAGGTATTCAACACCGGCTCGTACTATCATAATCGCTATATCGCGGCTTCATCCGACTCGCGCATCCTCGGTATAAGCCCAGACATTGTACAACCACACCAGCTCCTAGCATCTGCACCCGAAGACGAAGTGCTGCAGAAATCTGCTATTGGGTTCTTGCAAGCTGTCTACCCGCCCGTTGGCAATGTTGCCACTTCCACTCTTCGCAATGGCACTGTCGTCGAGGCTCCTATGAACGGGTATCAGCTCATTGCTGTCGAGCAAGTGTCAACAGGCGGCAACAGCGAGAATGTCGCCTGGCTGCAAAGCGCAACCAAGTGTCAAAAAGCCAAGATCAGCAGCAGCGAGTACCGTCAATCGAAGGAGTTTCAGGAGCTGTTCCAGTCGACTGCCGGATTCTACAAGTCCGTTGCACCCATGGTGGAACGGACATTTCCAGAATCAAAGGTTAACTTCGGGAATGCGTACTTGGTCTTCGATCTCCTTAACGTTGCCAGGATCCATAACACAACCGACTCATTGCCGGATGACAAACTGCCGTCGAAGGAAACATTTACCCGTCTCCAGGACCTGGCAAACATATATGAATTCAACCTTGCGTACAACGCAACCTCCCCTATCCGGGCAGTCGGTGGCTCGCTCTTGGCCGGTGAAGTTCTCTCCAGCTTCAATGAGCTAATCGACACGGCTGGTGCGAAGGCCAAACTCAGCGTCCAATTTGGTGCCTACGCTATCTTCCTTTCCTTCTTCGGCCTCACAAAGCTCGCAGAGACGAAGCCTGAATTCACTGGCATTCCGGACTACGCGTCCAGCATGGCATTTGAGCTGGTGACCAACGCGACGACCTCGCCGTCTGGTCCATTCCCCAGCCGATCCGACATCAGTGTCCGCTTCCTCTTCCGCAATGGCAGCGTACTCCCCAACTCCCCCGACACGCAGCCGGCCGCATACCCACTCTTCGGTCAATCGACAACGCTCATGCCGTGGTCTGAATTCGAGTCCAACATGAAGCAGATTGCCATTTCCTCAGAGGAGGAATTCTGCAAGGCTTGCAGCGCGACTCCAGAGCGCTGCGCTGCCGGAAGCGGCGCGGATGATGGCCTAAATGCATCTTCGGCTGGTTCTGGTAGCAGTGGTGACCTGTCCAGAACGGAGGCTGGTGTTGTGGGTGCATTTGTGGCTTTAGCCGTCATCCTGGGGCTTCAGGGACTTGCATTCCTGTTTGGTGGGTTTCGCCTTGTTACGAAGAAGGGCTTCACCGAGGTTAAAGGAGATGCATAAGTCTCAGGCGCAAATGGATTGTTTTGGTGTCAAGCGTGTCTACGAGGTTTTTATTATTGGTTCAGGGACTATAAGAATTAGATCCATTGGGTGTCTGGAGGGCAGGGGAAGATGGGGTCGAGATTATCTCTCACCTGTAGGAACGGCACGATTAATGAAGATTGACGAAGGATGTGAGAAAAAAAGAGGAAACACATATGTTTAAGTGAGTACATACTAGTATGTGGCGACACATAATGACGGCACGATAGGCTTCAAAATATCATCCTCTCGGTGATAAATCAAAGAAGAATATATTACATAGTTAATTCTATACAACACCCCCAGAAGCCTTCAGTGATAATAAAGGTTGAAATAAGAAAAACTAGAAAGCTAAAAGAATACAACGAAAAGCAGACGAAAAGAAAGAAGTCAAACACCATATTCCCCCCGATGTCAATGATCCAACAGCACGCCTTACGTTCTGTTCCCTGAAGTGTCCCCCCCCCCCCCTCCCCAGCCCGCTGTAATCTGCTGGTACTGTACAAACGACTATCAATACCTCTTTATTATGTGAGACGGAGAAAGTGTGCGGAAAGACACAATAGGGATGTTAACTAGCGGATGCCACCCGTCCATGTATGTACAGAGTTCCAAACCAGCTATTATTATCATTGTGAAGCACTGATGTCGTTGATGGCCCTGGAATGGGTTACAGCTGGATATGATTAATAAAAAGTTGAATGTGGTTTAAAAAAAGTGAGAATGAAAAATAAACCATACTCATTTCTTCACTCTCTCGCTAACATCTTTTACACATTCTTAGTCTATATTATTGTTATACTTCAATATTCAGAGCTCTTCAACATCTGAAAAGTAGTTCTGAGTTAGAATTAGTGATCTAAAGTTAGAATTCAGTAGTTAAGAAATAGAGCTCTGAGAAATATAATAAAATCATCATCTCTGAAGCATTCAGAGGTGTGAGCGATGCTCTTTTGCCCCAGTGGCCTAACAGAAGAAGAGCAATCACTTGATGATGTAATCGGGTCGTAACTGCGGAACGCCATCGCCAAATCTCTAGTTAACATTTCTGACGGTGTCAAAGATACTGACAGTTCCTAACACTGGCCCCAAAGCTGCTTTTTTGCTCTGTTTCTGGTCAATGGATTTGCATCCACTCCTACAATTTCCACTACAGTAATGATTAGAACGTTCGCCATACGTTCAGGTCAAGCCATCACCGAAACCTTTCAGAGTTAGTTGCAACACTCCGCTTTGTTACCCTCCTACAGAAATACCGGGAGAAGATAAGGGTTCGCTGTGCCTCAAATCTCCAGATCCTGGAGAAAGGCTTCGCGTAATGTCATCACACTATAATACGGAGCCACCACCAACTGCCTCCGCCACCCTCATCACCACTGCTGGTCCGCTCCACATCTCCCTCTTCGCGAAACAAACGCCTCTCGCATGCAAAAATTTCCTTCAGCATTGCTTAGACGGGTACTACAATGGGACAGTCTTTCACCGCGTCATCCCGGACTTCATAATCCAGGGCGGCGACCCAACGGGGACAGGCTCGGGAGGCTCATCGATCTACGAAGATCCAGAGTTCGAAGTCGACTCGCGCGATGGGGAAAAGGTTTTGTTCAGAGATGAAATACACAGCAGACTACGATTCAACCGCCGTGGGTTGGTCGGGATGGCAAAAGCAGAAGATGGGACGTATGGAAGCCAGTTTTTTGTTACCCTCGGAAGTAACGCGGACAGGCAGTTAACCGGGACGTGTACGATGTTTGGACGCATTGAAGGGGATAGTATCTATAACGTAGTAAGGATTGCAGAGGGGGATCTGGTGGAAGGAACTGAGCGGCCCGTGTATGCCGTAAAGGTTACGGGGTGTGAAGTGGGCGATTTGGGTCCCTTCAAGGATGTTTTAAGGAAGCGCAAAAAAGTCGCTGTTGCCGCGCCGCAGAAGCAAGAGGGAGTAAAGCGCGACGTTCCTAATAAGAGGAAAAAGGGCAAAGGCGCAAAAGTATTATTGAGTTTTGCGGACGATGAAGAAGAGGGTATGATGCATGCAACACAGAAAATGAAGAAGCCTAAGTTCAATACCAACCTCGTCACATCAGGAGAAGGAGCGGTGCCGGAACAAAACGAGAGCATTCAGGAACATAAAAGCCAACTTAAAGTTGCAAGGGCTTCCCCTACACACAAAAACCAAGCTGATCTCGACGTCCAACAAGTCCACCCAAAGAGGCGCAGGTCTGCCTCCCCTTCAAAATCACCGCCCGTAAGCCGGATACCACCACGAGACCCTAACACCCAACTCCCTTTTCCGGACCCGGAAGCCCCGTCTGGCTCTCAATCTTCCTCCCCCGACCCTCCCGCAAAGCAATTAGCTTTATCACGAACCACCGCCGAAATAGATGCGCTCAAAGCATCCATGCGTCGCAACGTCACCAAAACCACAGAACCTACACGTAAAAAGTCTGCGCTTGACTCTTTGATCCCAGAAACGTCAATAAGAGGCCGTCGACGCCCAACCTCGGGCAGCACCAACGGGGCTGGATTAGGGAACGGGACATCCCAAGATAGCGAGGCAATGAGGATGTTTAATGCATTCAAAGCTCGTTTAGAACAGGCTGATCTAATATCAAGTCGATCAAAAATGACAAAAAAAACAGGTGACTACGAACATGGAAGTTCCAGACAACTCAAAGGCAAGAAACTCCAATCTGCCAATGCGGCAAAGGATAAAAAAGGGAGTGGAGATGGAGAAGAAGAAGAAGAAGAAGCAGAAGCACAAGTCTGTGACCTCCATTTCATCGCAAACTGCCCATCATGCCGCACGTGGGACACGACTGCCATCGCCGCGCAGGACGACACCGCCCAAAACCACGGCCGAGAGGATGACGATAACCCAATTGACTGGATGACGCACCGACTGACCTTCGGCAAGGACATGCTGGGCAAGGATCTGAATTGGAAGCGCACACATGAGGACGTGGATGGGCTTGTGGTGATTGATCCTCGCGAGAAGGAGAAGGAGGTTGTTGGAGGCGGTGGTGCTGGGAGGCGGCGAGAGCGAGAGCGGCAGCGCAAGTTGGGGTCGGGACATCGAAGGGAGTGGGATGGGAACGGGTGGTAATCTTCCTTTCATATAGTTCTGTATAGAAGGTCAATTGCAGGATACTAGTGTTAGCAGTTAACCTAAGGGGTTCCCTGCCAAATAGCGAAAAGACAGTAAAGCGTCTACCATGTTTCTTCGTCGTCCAGGACCCCGCCCAATGGACTGACTAAAAGATACGAACAACTCTTTCTCAGCGATGTAGCTGGATATGATAACATGTCCGCGCTTTTCTCGGACAACTACGATGCTCGGTGCATGGAGTCGGTAAATAAAATGTGTCACGCGAGTGACATATCTCCTATATTATTTTGCCATCGCTTTTATATGTACAGTACAAGGTGTGAAATTCACAAAATCAAAATTTCTTGTGTTTTTTTTGAGATCGTTTTCACCCTGTAACCAGTTGGCAAAAACATGTGCCTTGCGTCCTATTCACACGACAATCAGCGACCTGATGTATGCCCGCAACCACCATACATCATCCGTAGTTGGGTTCATGGTTTGGTGTCCACAAAAAAACAAAGAAAGAAAATAAAAGAAAGGAAAGGAAAGGAAAAAAAGGCCAGCTGAAGATGTCAAAACGTAAAAATATTGAAGTAAGGAAAATATGTAGGAGAAGAATTGGAACATAATAAAAATCTCTCAATGACTTGCTCATCCAGCAAAAGCATTGATACTCTTAAGTTGGGCATACAGTTGAATGTGGTTAATAAAAAGTTGAACATGATTAATTTTTCAGGCTGGAATAATCTTTGAGGGTGATTTTGGTCACAAATTATATTCACTCTCTCATTGAAATTATATATACTCATTATATCTCTTTCATATCTCTGAATACTTCAGAGACAGTAATATTACTATTATTTCTTAACTAATCTGAATTCTAACTCTAGATCACTAATTCTAATAACTACTTTTCAGATATTGAAGAACTCCGAATAGTGAAATATGCATAATAACTGATTAATAATATATACTGAGAATATATAAAATATGTTTAGTATATATAGATCTTAGTGAGAGAGTGAAGAGCTGACTATGGTTTATTTTTCAGACCCATCTTTTTTAAATCATATTCAACTTTTAATAAACCACATTCAACTGTAACCTGCCCTAAGTTAACAGTATTCTCCCACTGGCGGGAGTTGAAAGGGAATGGTGTGAATATTGGACCAGAGAGCACAGGCGCATGACAGCTTGAGGAAAAGGAGAAAAGGAAAAGTCACATAAATACAGAATATCATATTGTAATCTAAATTAGAAGGGCGGGCGCTCACCATGTTCGACGCCAATCCAAGAGGTGCAGGCGGACAGATCGTACGACCACGGCACGGCACGGCCCAACAGGCGATCAGCATGAGATCGAAGACCAATGTTGGGAGGGAAAAAAAAAAAAAAAAAAAAGGCCGAAAAGAAAAGGGAGGCTCAAAACAATGCCAGGGGCTGATTTAAAATGATCGATCAAGGGGCTGAAATTTGAGAAGCAAAAGCCTGAAACCATCTTTCCCACTCTTTCGGATAACAGGGCCATCATACCTAGCACAATATCCAAGGACGGAATGAAAATCAACCGCATTGGTAGAAAAGGAATGACGAAGAACATAAATCTCCGCAATAAAATGGGAGGGAAAAAGGCAAGAAGTGGTTACCTATCTACTAGACAGTGCCGGCGCGATGGAAGAAAAAAGGCCTGGAGGGTAGTGGGTTGCATGGCGATGCTATTCTGCGAAGTATTCAATCAACCACTGTGTTGACAATGAGTAGAAATTGAAAACTAACAGCGCCCGTTACTCTAATCCTGGCACATACTGGATATACAAGTGTTTGTTCCCATTCTAGCTTCAGTACGGATCACCTCAGTTAAGCAACATGTCACAAGATTACCTCCAATCGGCGAACTGGAAAAAGGGCCGGCTTGGGAGCAAGATACATTCAAGAGATCGTGGGGAATGGGGCGAAGAAAAGGCCGGAGATAAAAACAAAAAAAGAAAGAAAAACAAAACCCAAGGAAGAAAACTTGGATATAGAAACAGAAACTTGAAAGAAGATTAGGCAAAATGATGAAAATAAGTAAGCCCTATACAAGGTGGACAACTATAATGCAATTCGAACGAACATGATATTCCACGAGCTTTCCAAGATTAAGAAAAGGTGCGTTCAAAACGTAAATAGGCATCACGATGGGAAAGAAAATACCATCAGCGAAGAAGAGGAGTGTTTCAAACATTTTTTGTCGTTTTCCATCAACACACACACACACACACACACACACACAGAGTTGAAGGCAAGAAGGCACAATCATCCCGTACATAATTTCCAAATCCGATAGAATGTCTGTTTCTTATTGAGAAAACAAGGGAGAGTGTTGAGGTTGCGGGCCCAGAGGAGTCCAATGGTTGGGTTCCTAGGCTGCCCCAAAAATTAAGATCTAATGGTTCCATATAATTCCTGGTGTGAATAACTTTTTTATTTTAGTTTCTCTTTTGATTACTGGTGTCATTTCGTCATGCGTCATTGAATCGTAAAGACATTAACCCGGCTTGAGGTAAATGGGGGTTGTGCTTATTATGTCTTTTATTCATGAAATGGTATACATTTCTCGCCGTAAATTTATTGGGTGATCTGGGGGTTTGTATTTACTCGACAATTATCTCAACGTTCGTGCCCGATCTCAGTTCGTCACTTCCTCGAGTCTGATGTCCATTCTGGCGGCGAAAGCCCGATCCCCGCTCCGGAGCAGGACCCCGAGGTTGTCTCATGGGAATACGCTCCTGAGAGGATTGCAAATCAAAACCTAAGCCAATCGATCTATTGCTCCCAATCGGAGCAGTGGCAGAGGATTGGGAGTCCTGTTGTTCCCAAGAGAACATTCCACGAAGACGTCTAGGGCTCCCGGAGTTAGGCCCACCAATGCCAGTTCCGAGAGAAAGCCCTCCCAAAGTGTTTACCAGTAGACTATCATCGCGTTGAATGCCCATTGAAGAACCAGAAGGAGTCGGGGTCAAGGTTGGGGTGTTAGACGCAGCGCTGGTACTTCCATCGAAAGGTGGCAAACGAGTCCCATTGGACTGGAGAGCGGCGGGAAAACTAGCAGAAGAAGGCACAGGAGATGGCGTATATGATCGTAGGTCGGCAAAGGACTTCGCGGCTCGTAGATTTTGTGCATTGCCGAAACCACCAGGCGAGTCGAGCACACTAAGGAAACCGGAATGATGTCCACGAAGAGTGTTGAACGGACCAGGGCCATCGCCCCTAGCTTCGCTGAAGTCAATGGTAGCAGCACGGTTGAGTCCACGGCGGGAGGTATCTCCCGTTTGGATAGTAGCGGGATTCGCCGGACCCTGCGGGCTAACATTCGAGTCTGTTGCTCTGAACACGTGAACTTGGCGCTGGTCGCCAGTACCTCGCGAAGCATGTCCTAATCCCATATTATGGGCGAGGGTATGAACAGTACGGCGTTGTAGCGGCGATAGCTTTGCAGGGAAGATCAGTGCTTCCTTGCTCGAATCTTGCTTAAACAAGAGAAGCTGAGAGTAGTATTGAAGAGTTTCCGGTTCGTTCATGTTAACTTCTATTTGAGTCAGCCGGTGATTCAAGCAGGCGTGGAGATAATGAGAATTAGAAAAACGCACTTAGTTCCGCACCACGCTGGGAGACCGGGGAAGGAGAAGTCACGGGAATGTGGGATGCCAACGATGTCAATGAAGGCTGGGAATTCAGTTGTGAGTTCGGCATTGGGCGATGTTGCTCTTCTAACTGGCCCCTGCGCTCACGCTTTTCACGCTCAATCCGCTCCCGTTCTTGCAAGGGAAGCATTTTTTTATATTCTACTCGAAGTTTTCTTCCCTGTAATTCGAAATGGTTAAGGACATCGATTACAGTGGCTGTTTCTTCCGCGGAAGTGAAATTGGCGAACGCTAAACCTCGGAAGACGCCGTTGTCGAAATGGTAGTTAAACGCGTAAGGGAGAGGGAGATTCATCTCTGTCATCAATTGGACCAACTGCTCCTTTTTGACCGCGAATGGGATATTTTTGATCACAATAGCGGTGGGAATAAGCTCGTCGTCTCCTTCGGGGCTGAGATTCTCTGAACGGCTCTGCATCGGTTGGAGCGGATTGGGTCCTAAACCGAAGGGGCCGGCAAGGCCAGGTTGTTGGTCAAGCCAAGTCTTTGACATGTACGTTAGTTGGGGTGAGATCAAGGCGCGCTAAAAAGATTTTTTGGGCCTTCTCCCACTGGAGATTATCTTTAAAAGCATGGTCAAGGAAAGCCACAGTTGACATCGATAACTTACCGCCGGGAGTCCAGTCCTTCCACGTGCGGAGGTCTTCATTCTTCCTGTACTTGCTCCAGCTCCAGAGCCTAAGCCACTCAAAGTATTCGTAGTTCCAAATCCATTTGAATTCCAAGTCTGAGAGCCAGATATATCATATGCATAGGAATTCCCTTGAAGGGCTGGGTTTAGGCGATCCAAACGAGCGGAATCATACCGAGTCATTGGGTCGTCGTATATGCTGGGAGTTATCGGCCCGTAGGCATCGAATTGCCTCGATGACTGGCGATGAAGTTGTTGGTGAGGATGATGACGTTGCGAACCCGGGGATCGAGAAGACGGGTTATCGTGATACATGTCCTGAGACTGAGGATGATAATTACTCATGGTTGCCGCTAAAAACACAAGCTATTTCGAGGGGCTTGTACAGGTTTTCCTTCTTTTCCTTTGGAAGTCGGTAAGACACGAAGCCAAAAAAAGAAAAACGGGCTATTCAATCATGGAGGCGAGAACTATAACAAAAGAATGGAGGATAGTATCGCGCAATAGAGGACTTCGCTGGGAGCTTCTTTGAGGGATCTCAAGATCGTATAACGCGCAAAAAATCAAAACGATATTGTTTTGGCCGGTTGGTACTAAATCATAGACTCTAATGATCGGAGAAGAGCGGACAGGTGATTTTTGTGTAATTTGTGAACGAGCAGGGAAATCTGCGGATATTTCGTCTAGGGCAGTGGAAAACAACGAACGGAGGAAAGAAATCAAAGTTACAGATTGGCGTAATTCAGTGGAATCAGACACGGGCGGAAGTCGTGTTCATCAGTCGTAATGCAGCGTCAAGTCGTTACATAAGAACGAAGGGGTGTGCGAGAAAGACCACGACCCAAAACGTTGGATCCTGAGCTGGGTCTGGGTCTGATCTGGACCTGATTTGTTTTTGATGGCCAAAATGAAGCGGGAACGAAG
>NW_001813978.1:150707-161588 GCF_000149585.1 Histoplasma mississippiense
AGGATGTCAACGAAAAATAAAGGTGGATACGATGGGGGCGATTCCCAGAGAGGGGGTGTAGGGCGGGAGCAGGCCAAAGCCAAACCAAACGCTAACCACCACGTCGTCGTCGTCGTCGTCGTCGTCCGTGACCAGGGAGAGGGAATATAGTCGAGCAACCAGAAGGGTAAACCAGCAACCAAGTGGAGAGGATGAAACCAATCAAGGGATAAGCCTGAGGGGAAGGGGTCAGTAGTATGCAGATTGGGGAGCTGACTAGGTAGGTAACATAGGAGGGAGCCCCAGGAACCCAAACGGGAGAGTAGCCAGAGGAACAGAAGGGAAAATATATATAGTAGGTTGGGAATACAGAGAGGCGCTATCACTGGTGATGAATGGATTAACGAAGGGGCAGGCAGCGGCGATGAGGGCGAAGAAGAAGAGAAGATGAAGAGAAGCGGAGGGGAGAGAAGAGAAGAGTCGGAGGGAGTCAAGAGGGCGAAGGACGGAGGATGGAGGACGGAGGACGGAGGACGGGCGAAGGTGAGAGATGAGGTTGAGGAGAAGAGAAAAACCGAGCGAGGAGAAGGAGGAAGAAGGAGGCTTTGGAAGCAGCGCCCCAGCAACAGACAGAATGCGGTTAGTTGTGTGTTTGCGGACGGAAATTACAGAACGGTACACATCCTTCCTATAATTACCGCACAATACCAAGCGGCCCGCGGTAGGGTCCCTTGCAAAATCGCCCGCCGATGCCTGTAATATTACTGTAAGCCTGTCAAGCGTGCGCCAACTGCCTGGTTTGTGGGCTGTTAGTCTCCCGGGTCGCGGAAAGGTATCCTGTAGCCTCTACACCGCTGTACAGGTACCGCAGTGGTACATCCATTGCCTCTCTACGTCCTGCTTTCTACAGGCCTTGGTATTTTTTGAAACTAACAATAACAACAATAATAATTAGCTAGCTTGAGTTAACGGAGTTGATAAAACTCTGTAATAAACAGGAACTATGCTCTCTCCAGTCCTCGAAGTCTGCCGAGGCAACAGGGGATAGATAGCGAGGGTGTTGGAAAGAATTCAACCATGTAATACCATCCTAACATCAAGTTCATATCTTAGGGTAATCGACGGATCGCTGAACCACAAATCCATTATCTTTTTCTAATATTGGGTCGCAAAATACAATGGCACAGGCCCGTTTTCATTGCCTATTATTTTATCTTCCAGAAATTGATTGCTGCTAGTCACCGATGCTCAATGGAAGGGGCTTGCTTTTCTCCTTTTCTACGGAAGTACTGTCTACTATTATCCTTTTGCTCAGCTTGGGTCTCTTTTTCTTTTTCCCTTCCTTTTTTCTTTTTCCCTTCCTTTTTTCTTTTTCCCTTCCTTTTTTCTTTTTCTTTCTTTCTTTCTTTCAGTTTTTTTTTATTGTTTTTTTTTTTTTTTTTTTTTTTTTTTAGGGCTCTTCAGAGAGTTCTGCAGATGTGGGGATAAACCAAAATTCCGGGTCTTCCGACTTCAGATAGCGCGCCATTTCACACGCCATCTCTTTCATCACGGCGCAACTCGCCCAATAGTCGAAACTCCTAGTTCGGTGGAACCAATTGTGATGGTGCCCTCACACGTCCCCTTTTCCCGCACGCGGGAGCGTCTCAAAATCTATCAAACCATGCCTGGTATTTTTGACCAGATAACATTACTCAACATGTTGAAATGGGCTTATTTGAATCCCGGCAAACCCGTCATGTCTTAGTTTACGCAGGTATATCTCGGCAAAACAACAACGACAACAATTAAAAAACCACAATAAAAAAAAAAAAAAAAAAAAGAGTAAATGAGAGAAAGCACAGCAAGGAAAATCTTCAATTATTTCCACTCGTAAATAACGAACCAAGTTGTTCCGCACTCGTGCCGCTGCTTACCCACATCTCATGTGGGTGCGCCACACCGAAACGATAAAACACCAAAACGATAAAAGTACACTTTTGTATCAGAACATCATAAGGGATACTTTATGAAACAATCAATAGCATCACCACCATATAAGATATGAGCATTAAATTGAAATATCAAGATTATATATACTCAAATAATATAGTTAATATAATATTTTTATATAAAAGTAACTCAATTTCTCAAATCTGAAAAATAGATTAAAGTTTTAGTACAAAATTCAATTTTTCATAATAAAATAATGAAAAATTACTTTATTTTAAACATACTCATATCATAGGATTTCTTACTATTTATTTTATCTTCATCTAGCTTTTCCAGTGTATATCTAAGATGTTGATGAAAATATTAAAGAAAATGATGTTTGTATCTTTTATATATGATTCTCAGATAAAAGATACCTATTTTCATTTTTATCCATTTCCGTGTTTTTATTGCTTTGGTGTGGGCGCACCCACATGAGATGTGGGTAAGCAGCGGCACGAGTCCTCATCAATTATCTGATACCGTTTTAGGCCTACCGAAACTAAGAAAATTACCTCGATCAAATCAAAAATAGGGGCTGGACTTCTCGCCCGTCGTCGGGGGCCTACAAAGAAGCCAAGGTGTTTGGTGTTGCATGATCACAAATAGCGCCATATGTACTTTTTTTGCCCCAGCGAGTGCACCAATGTCCTCCTCCGTCGATAAGTTTTTGTTGAATAGTTCCAATTTGTTCCCCTCCCCCGTCCGTCCTACGCAGGAGTATATAATCGTAGTACACCTTTGCGTCGTCGACCTCTCACCTTTGTTATTGCCCTTGCCTTCGCGTTTGCCTCCCACCCCTTCGTACTACCCTTCGAAGCTGACAAGTTCTGCGCGTTTTTGTGAGTCTTGTCCGCCGTTGGATGGCCACAGCTCCATGCGTCGGCCCTTGGCTGAGCTAATGTCCTGATCATGATGGAGAAGTCCGAGCTGACCCTGCATTGAACGGGACCACCAGTCTGGCTGGCCCAATCATGTCTGTCTTCCCGGGTGAACCATCCTCACTTCGATTCCCCACCTCCCATCTTCGAGATGCACGCGGATGCACAAGAGCTTCGTATTGCATCGCCATTATCCCCTTCCATCAAAATCAACTGACACTTCTCCCCTGGCTTGAAGGGCATTATCGAATCAGTTTTTCAACAGGGGAGAGAAACTATAGGCACCAACAGAAGTTCATGAGTTAGCTGCTCAAAGCTCAGAACGAATAGCGTGCGCGCAAACGAGCCACCCTTTGCTGCGTACATACAGTTAGGAGTGACTGATCTGATCACTTGTGAGAGCGGGGAGGCCACAGGCGCCACACTCCAAATGCTACTGCGCCGCGCTGCTGTGCCACGATGATGATAGGGACCACTCCAAGGCAGATGAATGTCTGTCATGTGAGATTGGTCTGTTCCAAGCCAAGATTCTGCTCGAACCAGTTGATATATTGACTCCAAAGATCTATATATATAGTTGGTTACCCGACCATTGGATTAACTAATAACATTTACATAAAAAAAAGAAGAAGAAAAACAGGAGAGAGAGAGAGAGAGATTAAATCGAACGACAAATGCTTGCTTTCTGCTCATTGTTTGCATGACACCTTGCTGTCTTCCAGCAAAACCTCTCCTACTGCCAAATCCCAGTTTGATCCAAGCTTTGAACGCCGCCACTCGCTCTCTTTTATCGTCCTTGGATGCAATTGGTGGCAATATCTAGAAGCTTACCCTTTCAAATACATGGTACATCCGTCTCGGAATAGCATCTTGACAGCTCCATCAGTAACTACGTCACAAGTCAGCCCATCCGCTCTGGACAGAGCTAGCTCAACCTAGGTCGCTTAGACTACCATATCCATTTGAAGCTGAAATCTCCTCCAGAGCAAGAAATTTTGCTTCCCCTGCAGCGGATCAATGAATACTTTTCTACAAGGCGATCCCCGTTTCCAATTTCGTAATATACTGCCTGGGTAGATTGCCACAGGGAAATGGCATCCAGATTCGAGATTAGCCCGATCATGGACAATTTCTACAGAAATTCATAAGTCTAGTTGAAGATAAGAATGAAATGAAAAGCACAAAATAACTACTAAACCAGGAAAGCAGAGGAAAATTTCCCGTCATAGCTCCACCCCCTGCCCCACACCCGAACCGGTCCACCCCTCCTCCCCCGGGGCTGGTTCATATATCGTTTCTATCGACACGCAACAAGCTCGCAGAACCAACTTTCAACTCAACTCGATACTCCATATGCAAAGCAAGCAGCTAGGGGGCGAGAATACGAGTATACTATGGATAAATACATAGGTTGGAAGCCCTCCCTCCACCCGACAGCTCGTGGTCCGGGTTAGGTTAAGAGTTCAAGAAGGGATGCTTGGGATTTGCGTACCTACTACGTACTGTGCATCAACCGGGCCAAAGCAGCGTTTCGGTCGCCTCCCCTCTTGTTGCTGATTTGAAGAATGGGGGGATTGAAAGTCTTACTTTTCAACGTTGAGGCAGGCATGTTTCCATTTTTGGGGGGTTCGGGATATGACTCGGCCAGGAAGGATATGGTGAGAATGCAATCCTGTGCTTTGCCCGGTAGAAATACCAAGATTTCGAATCTTTATGAACATGGATGGAAAATGAAAGTCAGTTGCATCTCATACCGGGATGCCGATAGGAATGCTAGTAGACAACATCAGGCAAATTGAGTTCCCGCTGGTGCATAATCTATAACAACGAACGTGCATAGGTACTAGCAGCCTTGAATAAGGCCCTCTCGAAGTCAACGAACTAGGGGTTTATTTTGGTTTGTTTGATCGGGGTGCGGTAAATGACGACATAGTATATATTTATAGATCATATAACGCCACACGTTCTATTTACTCCGTACATAAATATTTCTTTTAAAACAATGTCAAGTACTCCGTACAACAATCACTTCCAGCGCCTCTACCTCATGTTACAGAATAAGAAAAAAGAAAAAAGCCGAAATGACATCTGCATCGCCATGGGAAAAGCTAATCCTCCGCCCTGCGCTCACAACAGCGGCTGAGACTCCGCCGCCAACAGCAATCCCTGTATTTCTATACGGCACTGCTTGGAAGAAGGAGCAGACAGGATATTTCGTCTACCAGGCTCTTGCTTCTGGGTTTAAAGGCATAGACACTGCTGCGCAACCGAAACATTATCGAGAAGATCTTGCTGGAGCGGGATTGCGGAGAGCGTTGGCAGACGACAGGGTGAAGAGGGAGGAACTTTTTGTATGTGAAATCTCGGATTTTTTTTTGGACTCCATGTGCCACACTATATTCTTCGGGTGCTCGAGGACTGATGATAGTATCGTGGCCGGCTTGTTGCAGGTACAAACGAAATTCACTCCAATCGCCAGTCAAGACCCCTCTTCTGCTCCCTATGACCCCTCCGCTCCAATTGCAGCCCAGATCCACTCCTCCATCAAATCATCACTGGCAAACCTCCGCCCACTGGACGATATAAGTTCAGAAAGGGAAACGTACCTCGACGCACTAATATTGCACAGCCCTCTCCCAACCATCAGTGAGACACTCGAAGCCTGGGAAATCCTAGAAGAATACGTCCCTCACAGAATACGAAATCTCGGAATCTCAAACTGCGACCTCTCCCTCCTCAGGGCCCTTTGCAGGTCGGCAAAGGTGAAGCCCGCTGTGGTTCAGAATCGATTTTACCCGGTATCAAGGTTTGACATTAGTCTCCGCCAGTTCTGCCACGAGAACTCCATCATATACCAGGCCTTCTGGACGCTGACTGCAAACTCGGAGCTGGTCAGGTCAACTGAGGTCGGGATGTTGAGCCAACAGGTTCACATCACTCGGCAGGCCGCGCTGTACTGTTTGGTGCTAGGTCTGGAGGGTACGGTCATACTCAACGGGACGAAAAATGAAGGCCGAATGCTGGGTGATCTTACTGCGCCCAAGGCCGTGGAAGAGTTTGCTACGAAATACCCTGAACAGTGGGATACACTACTTGGTGGGTTTAAGAAGAGGATTGGTGAGATAAGATAATGGTAATCATGATGGATGACGGATGATAAACAAGAAAACAAAGAGGTCAAGAAGACAGGAGAAACCAAAAGGAGCAATATGGCGGCCTGGAACCCTGATGATGGCGCTCGCTGGGAGAATAATATGGTATGATTTTTATTACCTTTGTGACTGGCTCCATTGTGTTGCGCATGAGACAGAGCTAAGTGTATTGCAATAGGGGGTTAACCAATTGCATACAATTCTATTGATTCACTTGAGACAAAGAGCTTGTCTTGCACTTCAACATGCCATACTTGTTGAATGTGTTCTCTATCTCTCATCTCAAAACCTCACTTAGTGCTTGTAGTGTAATGAGATGGACAACCCAGACAGAAACTCAGTATGAACAGAAGTGAGACTTGCTATCACATTTAATTGCACTGATGACTTGCAATCTTATTTGTTGATCTTGTGTGTTGTCTTTTAAACTTCTCTCTGATGTATTAAGAAGAATGTACCATATATAATTTTTGATGTGTGCACAAGCCTGCAAACTAGTTTAACAATATCATTGACTTTCATATTTTTTCCAAGAAGAGAAACACTCAAATACTGGGCCAGACATGATGATGCATAATGGCATCGACTTCAACATTTAACAGAAGAAAGGAGATTGTTTATACAGGAGTATTAGACATTGTAAACATAGTCTATGACATCACATGGCACCTATTTTCCGCCGTGTCTTGGCGTGTTTGTTCTGTTGGCTCAGCCCTTCCCGAGATATCGCTTCAGGCTAGGTGCAACTTAAAAGTCGCGAAGCAGCAACCACAAGCAGCGTCATGTAACGCTATCTTCCTCAACATCAACATCAACATCTTGTCCATCTTGTCCATCCCCGCCTACAATCCCATCCTTACATCTTGCGGTATCAACTGCTCTGGTGTCTTATTGCACTCCTTCGTCCGCTGGCGGATATCCCGCCCCCATCTAATCCTTCAACTATCCATCCAATCCACACAGCTAGGCTAGTGGTGGCGTGATGAAAAAGTGACAACCCCCCTCCCCCATCTCCTCCATCCATCTGTTCGACAGAATTGCAATCTCATTGTGAATCCCATTGCCTTCTATCATTGCCTTGTTGGTTGTTGACCGGAGTTGGCAGTATTCTTCCCACATTTACTGCCCGAAAACCTCATATTGTCGAGTCACGACGGACGCCATAATCCACACCCCTTTCCCGAAACGCACACGCAGATATCAAAATCCCGATCCTCTGAATCCTTATTCGACATATCACTATTCATCTCTTCTAGGCTCAATTCTTTTTCCCCGTCCGATTCCCCTTTCCACGCGGTCTAGCTGCCTGTTTTCCTCGCCCGTACTTCCCCGTTATCTAGTACATGTTGGGAATGACGTCGCCAGATGTCTCTCGAAAGAGACCAGCGCCAGGCGCCTCTCCCATCGCCCGTCAACACATAGGCCCAGCAGACCTCCAACTATCCAACGACCAGTTCGTACAATGGGCGCAGTCCAGCCCCACTCATTCAGAACCCCCTGCTGCTCTCGGCGGATCCCAGCAATACTCCTCCGCCGTGCCGAAACCAGTCGATGTCGACTCCTTGCAGGCATCAAACCAACTCACGCGGCGGCCAGGCAACCAGCTAGTTAGTCGAGCACAATTACATGACCAGAATGCGATTTCATTGATGGACCCAACCAGACCAAGAACAGATAGCAGAGGAGATCCTGACACGGAGACAGAAGCAGAGCTGGCCAAACGAGCGCTCCTGGCCAAAAAGGACGCGCAGGCAAAGAGGAAACAGATTCCGCCATTCGTACAGAAGCTGAGCAGGTATGCTGTTCGACATATGTATTTTGTCCTTGTTTTACGCACCCGCAACGAGGAATAACGCGTCTGATGATGTCTTTCTCTAAAAACAGTTTTCTCGACGAGTCAAAGAATACCGATCTAATACGATGGTCTGAAGATGGGAATTCATTTATTGTGCTGGACGAAGATGAATTCGCCAAAACGCTAATTCCAGAGCTTTTCAAACACAACAACTACGCCTCATTCGTTCGTCAACTGAACATGTACGGTTTTCATAAAAAAGTTGGGCTAACTGACAATTCGATGCGGGCTAGCGAACGTAAAAATAAGAGTCCCAGCGAATATTCGAATCCTTATTTCAGGCGTGGTCACCCTGACCTCCTTTGGCTCATACAGAAGCCCAAGAATGTATCTGCCCATGGCCGAGGGTCTGCCAAAGGTGGACAACGTGTGAAGAACGACGGTGACGGAGATGACGGAGATAATGAGGACTTTGGAGACGAAGGAGGTGGTGCCCAACATGAGCGGTCAAGGTTTCGTGGACAACTCTCCATCGGTGCTGGGGAGGGCATACTGGCAAATGAACAATTAGCCAATGTATACCGTGAGCTTCAGAATATTCGTCAACAACAGCAAATAATATCCTCGACTATCGGCAAATTGCGACGAGAGCACGAACAGCTCTATGGACAGGCAGCCACATTCCAGGAACAGCACACCCGCCACGAAAATTCTATCAACGCCATACTCACATTCCTGGCCACGGTGTATAATCGAAGTTTACAGGGTCATGAAGGAATCCAGGGAATTGTTAACTCCTTTGCTGGAGCCATACCCCAAGACACAACTCAGAGGAACATTGTCGACATGAACGATTATATCGGAGGTATAAATGTAGATCCTTCTGGTCAGCGGCCTTTTAAGAAACAGCAATTGCTGCTGAAGGCGCCTCCAGTTAGTGACCGAGATGTACAGCCGTTGCAAGGCAACGCAATAAGTCCTTCCTCGACTGCCAGTCCTTACGATACATCTCTAAGTCACAGACGACTATCCGAGCACAAGAACAGCACGGCGTCTGGGAACATCGAAGAGCCGTTTGGCAGTCCCCACAATTCAGCTTCCCAGGCACCAATCCCAAACCGACAAGAGCAGCAACTCCCTGTACAGCACCAGCGAACGCCATCGTCCCAATCTGCTCAGCAAGGTCAATCCGCGCCTAACTTACCCGAGAGAGACATCATGTCTGCTATCCAGAACTCGAACGCGAGGAATAATCCATCGTCCAACTTATCTGATTTTCCCAGAATGCTCTCCTCGTTTGAAACTTCTGGTGGAAATTCTCCCCTTACTGCGTCACAGCGAGCTGATGTGCTGCGCCTGATTGCCAACCAAAACCATGCCTCCGATCCAACTACTACAGCGTCACCGAACAATGCGCTCATCACACCAAATCCGCCACCGATGCCAGCAGGCTACCCTACCCGCCTTGCCAGCACGCGAGCGGAAATCGACAACCTCGTGAAAATGCAGGCAGAGCAAGACCGCTCCGTTCAGAATCTCACGAGCCTTCTACAGCCTTTGAGCCCTAACGGATCAATCCCAGGCCTTGATGAAAACAGCCTGAATTCAGGGGTGCCACCTCCGCCCCTGGACCTGGATCAGATTTTTAACAGTGACTATTTCTCTGACATCCCGGGCATGGATAAAAATGGCGACCTATCTGGGCTCAACGACGATCTTCAAACGGGCGAAGGAAAGGAGTCTGATAACAACGCCACAAACCATACCCCCACTGCCAGTGATACTCACGCTAGCGATCTATTCGATTTCGACGGGCTCCCGCCGGTCACGACCAGCGATGTATTCCGTACCTCCAATGCGCCCGTTCATACACTTCCGGTGTCAGGAGCGCCTGGATACTTTGACGGGTATATCGGTATCAACCACGGCAGTAGCGGTAGTGAGACTCTTGACACTTCAGGGCTGGGTGATGGATCCGGCACACTTAATTTCGGTGGTGCAAGAAGCGGCGGATCTGATGGGTCTCGCATCACTGAGGCGTTTTCGAGCAGTGAGTGTCGATGAGAGCTTGCAAAGGGGCTCGAGGGGACGAGTAGTGCTAATGCTAGAGCAAACGTATCTTCATCAAACAAGAGACGGAAGAAAAGTAAGTAGTGTTGTTCTGCACCGACGGTGGCGCACCAAAATTCGGTGAAAGGTGAAAAATCGTGTTGATTGATTTTTACCCATGGGGAGAAGACAAAAGATATAGCTACCAATCTTAGCTTGTTTTCCTTCGTCCTGGTGTGGCGATGGTCCTTGGGATTTGGTCTGGTAATTTAATCCCCTTTCTATCTGATAACTTTTCATTTCCCCTTTGCTAGTTTTGATATTTTTATTTTATTTTATTTTCCTCTTTTTGGTTTCTGGTGTTTCCTCTTGGGGCTAGAGAGACAGAGAGTCACGCACGAATGGGCGTTTGAACAAAAGGGAATCTCTCTTTTTCTGTGTGCTTCATTTTCTACTTACTTCCTTTCTCGTCGGAAGCTCTCATAGGGCAATACAAAAAATATTGGGCATTTTGCTTCGAGGGTTCGGGCGTATTTCAAATGCTGGTATCATGATTGCTCATGTTTGTCCGTGTGTGCACATGTGTGTATGTATCTATTTAATCCCAATCGTAGCCTATTATTTACACAGATGTGATTACCGTTGCTTCACTTCATGGACAGGAGGGATATCACTCAACACGGCTCAACACAACACACCACAACACACCACAGCAGCGCAATCCCTTTTCAGACATTCAGAATGCCAAACCAGCCACCGCCTTTGCTGAGCTGGGATGTTCTATCTGATGTTCTATCTGCTGTCCGATATACTCTTTACTTACCTCGCTTCCGGTGGTTGATCTTGCCCGTATATATATATATAAATACCCCTTTTTCCCCAGCCTGTTTCTGCTCTCTTTCTTTCTTTCTCTCTCTCTCTCTCCATTTCCCCACCGCTTGATTTTGACGTGGTGTTTTGCTTCTATCTTCTCAACCACCTTTTGACCTCTTGTTTCTATATTTTCTCTATTTAGGTAGCCTCGAGCTCATCTCTATCCTCCTCTGTTCTCACA
>NW_001813978.1:162091-165413 GCF_000149585.1 Histoplasma mississippiense
TCCCCTTATTTTGTTCACATCAGCGTGTTTCTGCCGTGTGCAGATTTCGCGGTGATTAGGTGCAGTAAGGTTCGTTTTTTTCTCCTCTTCCCATTCCATCTTTTCCCTCCCCTTCCCTTTCCTGGGTGTTCAGTTGTATATACATTCATCGGAAATGGTCGCTCCTCTGCCCCCGCTCCCCTCCTCAGTGCTCAGCCCTTGACAACGCCAAAACAGACACAGGTATGCTCTAAGAGCATTTGTGACATATCCACTGAAGAGCCAAATACATGAAGATCCACCACAGAGCGAGAGAAATCCCTCTATCTCGTTTCCTGGCGATACTTCCTGCCACTACGTGTTACTACGCAAACAAAGGTTAGGGCAGTTGGAGCCGGATGAACGTCTGAGGCCTTTCAGTTGGCATACACGATTTTATCCAAATAGATAGTACATATCGAATGGATATTTCCTCTTCCTCCGCCCGCATAGCACCCCGCAACCACGGTGAGATACCAAAATCCGAATATAGCCACTTGAAGACGCTGCAGAAAGCGGGCTATCTCCTAGAGAGAGGCACGTCCTGGCGAGACTTCCTGCTACTACATTGGTTATGGCAGTTGTAGCTGGATGAAAATCCGAGGCAAACAATTTCTCCCTCTTTTCCCCATCCAACAAGCCCCTTTTTGTGTTTTAGAGATATAGGACAAACTAGAGACACTCACGAACACCCTCGCTTGTCTCTCTGCAGCCCTATCCCCTCATCCTCCAAACGCACATTGGGAGCTCTCTTATCCAATGATGATCCCGGCAGCACCTCACTCACTTGTCGGGGTTGTCTGCCGGGGCCACAACTTGGTGGCTCTGAGATAAAAAGCTTTCCTTTGTGTCGTGTTGACTCAGCATCCGCTCACTTCTCTAGAGCTCTACTGTTCAGCAACGGCTCCGGCGGGACCCTAGACTGTCGCCTCCGTCAAGGTGTCTGTCGGGACAACGCCTTGGTGAATCTCAGACAGAAGGCTGTCCTCTGTGTAGTGTTAGCCTGACACCCTCTCCCTTCTCTACACATTGCGAGCTTCTATTCAATGATGACACTGACAGCACTCCCCTTCATCAATCGGTGTTATCTGTCAGGACCACAACTCAGTGGATCTTGAGGTAGTGAGCTCTTTTCTGTGCACAGAGTCAGCCTAGCATTCCCTCCTTTCCTCCCCCTTACTTCCCTCTACACTTGTGACAAGTCACCAGCCAGACACATTTCTCTTCCCCCTTTTCATGCGAAGTGCATTTTCCACGTCCTCCACGCAACCACCTTCCCGTTATCGCAGCTTTGCCCTCCAAACATGCAGTACTCTTAGCCATCCCCATGCACACATCCCCATTCCTGCAGATATACGTGCGCACACTCTCTGCTTCTATATCCACCTGATGGTGTACCCTCGGCGCGCCGTTTAAGTCTGCAGCTGCAGCCAGAAGGCTGGAGTTGCGGTCATTGTTCCTATAATAAGAGAATAAATGGGTGGACACCTGGATGGGCCAGGGAGAGTTTGAGTACTCCTTTCCAGCTTTTTCGTCTGCGTTCAGATTGGAATCTCGATTTCTCGACCTGGGTTGTCAGTTGGTCAAGTTGATTTTTTTTTTTTTTTTTTTTTTCTATCCTTTTCTTTTCTCTGTTCTTCTCTTCCCGAGCGCCAAATCTGCTACAATATCCTCCGCTTTTGTGGTTCGTAAGAGTCACTAAAAAGAACTTTTATGTTGCATGAGAACATCGTTATTTTAAAAAGTGAAGGAGGTGAGAAAACCCCTCCATTAATTAGTGTGATCTGTCATGCCTGCCAATAATGCATCATCTATCTTTCATGTCGTAAGACGCTCACTTTGCTCTCTTGTGCCCTGCTTCAAATACTTGTATATTTGCTCTCCACTTTCACCTGCTTCTTTAAAATGCCGTCGTATCACAGCGCATTCTCGTCCTTTATTACTCAACAACAACAACACCCTAAACTGAAAAAGAAAGCGATGGAAACTGAAAATACCCTAACAGGAAACAATCACTCACTCACTACCGTCCTAGCTGTCCCCGCCGGCCTCATCGTCCTCTTCATCCTCTTCCAGCCGATCCGTTATAAACTTAATCACATCCTCCTTGTGTGCATTAAGCATCTCATTCAGCCCAACATTCATGGAGGGGATGAGGCGACCATACCGCTTCGAGAGCTTACGGCTGTTCTCCGGCCCGGCCCAGACGCCGTGCAGGTGCGAGACGAAGACGAGGGAGTTCTGTTATTTAGTTTTGTAGTTAGCAGTTTAGCAGTGAAACAAACAAGTGGTCAGCGGAGAGAAGGAACAAGAAATGCAAAGAGCAAAAACATACCTCTTTATACCACTTCGATAGCCAGGTGGTGGTGTTGCTTGAGACGGCGCGGACGGGGCTTTCGGCCACGAAGGAGATGACCCCACTGACGCGCTGGTGGACTCGCTCTGTTGACACAAACCAATGGTTAGCGCATCTGGTCATCGATGGGGATGGAATGAATATATATGTGCAACATACCTGTGGTCACCAGAAGGTTTGCTAGGCCGAAGTACGCATTGCCCACTCCGAGGAAGAAGATGCTTGTGGCGTCGTTGGGTCTGTTGTATCCGAGTTTTAACGGGGAATGGGAAATTTAATTAGCTTGCACGAAGTAAGAAGAGAGCGAATGCCAGTGCAAAGCAGGGCAGATACGCACTCGATATAGTTTTCCCAAAGGTACGTAGCAAGCTGGTCGCTCATTTGCATACGCATGCGGTCTTCGTCTTGATAGTTCACTGATTTCTATAGCACAACGTAAAAACCAACCGTGTCAGAAAACGATGCTTCTATATTTCGTTGGCGTTTCTTTTTCTTTTCTCTTCTCATCTTTTCTGATCCTTTCTTTCTTTTTACAAGATCATAATCCAAGGATTCCATCCTTCTTGTCTAATTTGCTTTGATATTGTTCCTTTTTCTCTTGTCACTCACCTCCGACGGAATGAGATGCTTAAGAATATTAACATCTATAACACCAATGTTGTTCTGGATCGCCCATTCAACATATCCCTTGACGACATCAGCCTTTCCTCCACCGTTAGCCATTCACATGACGTGGGACAGGACGTTCGTAAAATTTTCAGGGGGGGGGGGGGGGGGGGGGGGGTTGTACCCCCTTAACAACCTGAGGAGTGGTCTGCTGCACACATCTCTCCTTTTATCCCTCCCCACAGCCTCTCTGCTTTCTTTTCATCTCTTCCTTTCAATTTTATTCTATTCTATACGCTCTTGTTGGCTTCTCCCCGACCAATAACAGCATCAGAGGATCGG
>NW_001813978.1:166264-167515 GCF_000149585.1 Histoplasma mississippiense
TTCATTATTAACATATGCAAGAGAGGAAAAATGAGCCGGTTCATTGTATAAGGGGAAAAACATACTGATCACCAGATCCGGATCAAATTCATAAGCGATTGGCATCACGACCTCCTGGAAGGCATACATGTAGTCGCCATCGCCCATGCCCTGTGTTGGCCAAGGGATGTTGATATTCCTGTAGCCAGTAGTGAGCCAAAAGAGAAAATAAACAGGGAGAGGTTGTCTTACGAACGAAAGAGGAACTTACTTTCCCAGCCCGCTCCCCGCTCCACAACGGTCCCAATTACCCCCTTCACCACCTGGATAGAAGGAACCGTCTCTATACACGTGGATGGATATATAGAGGATGTTTGGGTCATCATAAAAGGCCTTTTGGATACCGTTTCCTACTTATATGTGAGACGGAGATGAAGGAAACTTCAGAAGCAAGAGTACCAGTTACCATGATGTACGTCCCTGTTCTCAAACGTTAGCTTACCTAACCCGTTTTCGTACCTACATAGGACAAATTTTTGAATGCGCACAGGATGGAGGCGTCACAGGAAATTGAAAACAAGAAGAGTTACATACCAGTCCAAAATCAATATCTTCCGGCACTTATCCCCAAATTCTTTCTGACACACCTTCGCTGCAACACAAACATTATTAAACAAGCAGAACCCCATAGTCTTGTTTCTCTCCGCATGATGTCCTGGAGGTCTTATGACCGCAATAGCATTCTTCACCTGCCGATCCACGACAGCCATACAGGTCTCGATGGCACCACCGCATGAGAGAACGGCAGATGTAAAAGTGAGGGAATTGAAATAAATAGAATCCCGCGTGTGCTCGAGAGCAATTAACTCCTCCTCAAGCATGACTGTGTTGGGAAAATGTTAAGACCTGGGTGTGTTGCGTAATTTATTTATAACAGAAAAGAAAATAAGCTGAGCAACATTGAAGCAAACGCAGGCTAAAGAAAGAGCAAAAGAAACTCACACTTTGTACTTTGCACAAAATCATAATGCTCCGCATCATGCACCAACGATATCTCTTCCTCAGTCGCTTCTCTCGCGTCTATGCGCTGTAGAGGCTGGGGAACTAGCGGTCGCGATGACTCGGGATCATCCACAAGCCCAGCCTTGCAAAGCTCCTTGTAGATGTAATAAATGCGCCTTGGGTCTTCCGGATGAACATCCAGGGTCGGCTTGACTTCACAGTGATAGGGCATGCGAATGTCGTAGCAGAGTCCCGTTGCCAGCGACGCCA